>NW_026783493.1:311844-623689 GCF_949774975.1 Lagenorhynchus albirostris
CATATTTGGCTTAAGGAACTTTATCTGTGCTCATTTCAATCTCTGGTTTTATGTAGCACCCCAACTCACCTTTCCCCTTAAGCAAGCATAAGTTGGTTTTCTAAATTTGAGACCCTGTTCTGTTTTGTAATTCAGTTCCTGTGTAGCCAAGGTTACATTCCGTGTATTAGTGATATCTTATGATGTTTCTTTTCCTGTGTGACTTATTTCAGTTAGAATCATCGTACCTGAATCCACTCATTATGCTGCTACGGGCCTGATGACATAGATTTCATTGCTGAGTGATACTGCATTGTACGTAAGTACCACAACTTCTTTATCCATTTTTCACTTTCTGCGATATTGAACTTGTACCGTAAACCAGGTTCTTGTAAACAGAGCCATCCCAACCTTTGGGGTGGCTGTGTCTTTTGATTTTAATTTCCCTAAGCTATAGGACCATAAGTGGAAGTGCCCTAGGCTCTGTTGCTTTGTTTTTTAGCTGTTTCAGGAAACACCATACACTTCTCCCGAGTGGCTGTTGGCAATTTACATCCCGCCCATCAGCATAACAAGGCTCCCAGTTCTCCATGGCCTGTCCTGCCTTTCTGGATTTTACACTTTTTTCAGATGGCCCTTTTGACCGGGGGGAAGTGAGACTTCACTGTAGTGCAGATTTCCTTTGCAAGCTTGCTTGGTTGGCCAAAAAGGGCGTATGCGTTTTTTCCTGAATATATTCAGGAAAAAACGCATACGCCCTTTTTGGCCAAGTGCATCATTGTGGACGTTCTGCCTCTTTTCCTATGCTTTCAATGCAATTCCAGTCTACCTCCTGAAATCGGTTTCCTGCAATTCTGCCCCGCTTTCAAGTCCTCTTGGCAGCCTTACTTCAGTATATTTTTGGACGATAGCTGTCATTTATAACTCTGCAGGTTTGTGAATTACAGTGCCCCTGAGCTCCTTTCTTCAACTCGCTTTCTCGTGAGCTGGCCGCAACCCCGCAGGATGGCTTCAGGCCCTAATCTGGTTCCGGCACGGCACGCTGAGCCTTTGGTTAATTCCTCTTCCTGGTGGGAAATGAGAGTTAAATTTGCCCGTCCAGACACCTCCAGCTAGTCTGTCATTGGTTCTCCCTATTCCTGTTCATCTTCCGCAGAAATTGCAAACTGGGCCAAACAGGAGGTTAAAGGCACTGACTCTCCAAGTCGGGAGAGTGTTAGTAAAGCGTCTGGAATGTTGCACCCGAGTACCAGGGGACGAAAACTGAGACATATTGGAACACGTCTCCCGATCACACGGTTGATCATACTCTGGGTTCCACATGCATGTTTTAGCTGAAGGAAGAATACCTTAAACCTGGAGAGTTGAGACCCGTGGAATGGGTACCATGCAATATGACTTCAAAGGGTCTTCATTTGCTCACCGAACCTCTCCAATCCTATCACTGCTGCGTTTATGCCCCTGTACACACACTTGATTCTCTTTCAGAGACATAGCAATCCATAGGTTTTAAGATACTTCCTAGTCAGGTACACTCTTAGGCATTTAATATGGGGTGTTGAGTCCATTTCGTTGAGCAAGGAGTAGCTCTTGTCTATTCCATATTTGGCTTAAGGAACTTTATCTGTGCTCATTTCAATCTCTGGTTTTATGCAGCACCCCAACTCACCTTTCCCCTTAAGCAAGCATAAGTTGGGTTTCTAAATTTGAGACCCTGTTCTGTTTTGTAATTCAGTTCCTGTGTAGCCAAGTTTACATTCCGTGTATTAGTGATATCTTATGATGTTTCTTTTCCTGTGTGACTTATTTCAGTTAGAATCATCGTACCTGAATCCACTCATTATGCTGCTATGGGCCTGATGACATAGATTTCATTGCTGAGTGATACTGCATTGTACGTAAGTACCACAACTTCTTTATCCATTTTTCACTTTCTGCGATACTGAACTTGTACCGTAAACCAGGTTCTTGTAAACAGAGCCGTCCCAACCTTTGGGGTGGCTGTGTCTTTTGATTTTAATTTCCCTAAGCTATAGGACCATAAGTGGGAGTGCCCTAGGCTCTGTTGCTTTGTTTTTTAGATGTTTCAGGAAACACCATACACTTCTCCCGAGTGGCTGCTGGCAATTTACATCCCGCCCATCAGCATAACAAGGCTCCCAGTTCTCCATGGCCTGGCCTGCCTTTCTGGATTTTACACTTTTTTCAGATGGCCCTTTTGACCGGGGGGAAGTGAGACTTCATTGTAGTGCAGATTTCCTTTGCAAGCTTGCTTGGTTGGCCAAAAAGGGCGTATGCGTTTTTTCCTGAATATATTCAGGAAAAAACGCATACGCCCTTTTTGGCCAAGTGCATCATTGTGGACGTTCTGCCTCTTTTCCTATGCTTTAAATGCAATTCCAGTCTACCTCCTGAAATCGGTTTCCTGCAATTCTGCCCCGCTTTCAAGTCCTCTTGGCAGCCTTACTTCAGTATATTTTTGGACGATAGCTGTCATTTATAACTCTGCAGGTTTGTGAATTACAGTGCCCCTGAGCTCCTTTCTTCAACTCGCTTTCTCGTGAGCTGGCCGCAACACCGCAGGATGGCTTCAAGCCCTAATCTGCTTCCGGCACGGCACGCTGAGCCTTTGGTTAATTCCTCTTCCTGGTGGGAAATGAGAGTTAAATTTGCCCGTCCAGACACCTCCAGCTAGTCTGTCATTGGTTCTCCCTATTCCTGTTCATCTTCCGCAGAAATTGCAAACTGGGCCAAACAGGAGGTTAAAGGCACTGACTCTCCAAGTCGGGAGAGTGTTAGTAAATCGTCTGGAATGTTGCACCCGAGTACCAGGGGACGAAAACTGAGACATATTGGAACACGTCTCCCGATCACACGGTTGATCATACTCTGGGTTCCACATGCATGTTTTAGCTGAAGGAAGAATACCTTAAACCTGGAGAGTTGAGACCCGTGGAATGGGTACCATGCAATATGACTTCAAAGGGTCTTCATTTGCTCACCGAACCTCTCCAATCCTATCACTGCTGCGTTTATGCCCCTGTACACACACTTGATTCTCTTCCAGAGACATAGCAATCCATAGGTTTTAAGATACTTCCTAGTCAGGTACACTCTTAGGCATTTAATATGGGGTGTTGAGTCCATTTCGTTGAGCAAGGAGTAGCTCTTGTCTATTCCATATTTGGCTTAAGGAACTTTATCTGTGCTCATTTCAATCTCTGGTTTTATGCAGCACCCCAACTCACCTTTCCCCTTAAGCAAGCATAAGTTGGTTTTCTAAATTTGAGACCCTGTTCTGTTTTGTAATTCAGTTCCTGTGTAGCCAAGTTTACATTCCGTGTATTAGTGATATCTTATGATGTTTCTTTTCCTGTGTGACTTATTTCAGTTAGAATCATCGTACCTGAATCCACTCATTATGCTGCTACGGGCCTGATGACATAGATTTCATTGCTGAGTGATACTGCATTGTACGTAAGTACCACAACTTCTTTATCCATTTTTCACTTTCTGCGATATTGAACTTGTACCGTAAACCAGGTTCTTGTAAACAGAGCCGTCCCAACCTTTGGGGTGGCTGTGTCTTTTGATTTTAATTTCCCTAAGCTATAGGACCATAAGTGGAAGTGCCCTAGGCTCTGTTGCTTTGTTTTTTAGATGTTTCAGGAAACACCATACACTTCTCCCGAGTGGCTGTTGGCAATTTACATCCCGCCCATCAGCATAACAAGGCTCCCAGTTCTCCATGGCCTGTCCTGCCTTTCTGGATTTTACACTTTTTTCAGATGGCCCTTTTGACCGGGGGGAAGTGAGACTTCACTGTAGTGCAGATTTCCTTTGCAAGCTTGCTTGGTTGGCCAAAAAGGGCGTATGCGTTTTTTCCTGAATATATTCAGGAAAAAACGCATACGCCCTTTTTGGCCAAGTGCATCATTGTGGACGTTCTGCCTCTTTTCCTATGCTTTCAATGCAATTCCAGTCTACCTCCTGAAATCGGTTTCCTGCAATTCTGCCCCGCTTTCAAGTCCTCTTGGCAGCCTTACTTCAGTATATTTTTGGACGATAGCTGTCATTTATAACTCTGCAGGTTTGTGAATTACAGTGCCCCTGAGCTCCTTTCTTCAACTCGCTTTCTCGTGAGCTGGCCGCAACACCGCAGGATGGCTTCAAGCCCTAATCTGCTTCCGGCACGGCACGCTGAGCCTTTGGTTAATTCCTCTTCCTGGTGGGAAATGAGAGTTAAATTTGCCCGTCCAGACACCTCCAGCTAGTCTGTCATTGGTTCTCCCTATTCCTGTTCATCTTCCGCAGAAATTGCAAACTGGGCCAAACAGGAGGTTAAAGGCACTGGCTCTCCAAGTCGGGAGAGTGTTAGTAAAGCGTCTGGAATGTTGCACCCGAGTACCAGGGGACGAAAACTGAGACATATTGGAACACGTCTCCCGATCACACGGTTGATCATACTCTGGGTTCCACATGCATGTTTTAGCTGAAGGAAGAATACCTTAAACCTGGAGAGTTGAGACCCGTGGAATGGGTACCATGCAATATGACTTCAAAGGGTCTTCATTTGCTCACCGAACCTCTCCAATCCTATCACTGCTGCGTTTATGCCCCTGTACACACACTTGATTCTCTTTCAGAGACATAGCAATCCATAGGTTTTAAGATACTTCCTAGTCAGGTACACTCTTAGGCATTTAATATGGGGTGTTGAGTCCATTTCGTTGAGCAAGGAGTAGCTCTTGTCTATTCCATATTTGGCTTAAGGAACTTTATCTGTGCTCATTTCAATCTCTGGTTTTATGTAGCACCCCAACTCACCTTTCCCCTTAAGCAAGCATAAGTTGGTTTTCTAAATTTGAGACCCTGTTCTGTTTTGTAATTCAGTTCCTGTGTAGCCAAGTTTACATTCCGTGTATTAGTGATATCTTATGATGTTTCTTTTCCTGTGTGACTTATTTCAGTTAGAATCATCGTACCTGAATCCACTCATTATGCTGCTACGGGCCTGATGACATAGATTTCATTGCTGAGTGATACTGCATTGTACGTAAGTACCACAACTTCTTTATCCATTTTTCACTTTCTGCGATATTGAACTTGTACCATAAACCAGGTTCTTGTAAACAGAGCCGTCCCAACCTTTGGGGTGGCTGTGTCTTTTGATTTTAATTTCCCTAAGCTATAGGACCATAAGTGGAAGTGCCCTAGGCTCTGTTGCTTTGTTTTTTAGCTGTTTCAGGAAACACCATACACTTCTCCGGAGTGGCTGTTGGCAATTTACATCCCGCCCATCAGCATAACAAGGCTCCCAGTTCTCCATGGCCTGTCCTGCCTTTCTGGATTTTACACTTTTTTCAGATGGCCCTTTTGACCGGGGGGAAGTGAGACTTCACTGTAGTGCAGATTTCCTTTGCAAGCTTGCTTGGTTGGCCAAAAAGGGCGTATGCGTTTTTTCCTGAATATATTCAGGAAAAAACGCATACGCCCTTTTTGGCCAAGTGCATCATTGTGGACGTTCTGCCTCTTTTCCTATGCTTTCAATGCAATTCCAGTCTACCTCCTGAAATCGGTTTCCTGCAATTCTGCCCCGCTTTCAAGTCCTCTTGGCAGCCTTACTTCAGTATATTTTTGGACGATAGCTGTCATTTATAACTCTGCAGGTTTGTGAATTACAGTGCCCCTGAGCTCCTTTCTTCAACTCGCTTTCTCGTGAGCTGGCCGCAACCCCGCAGGATGGCTTCAGGCCCTAATCTGGTTCCGGCACGGCACGCTGAGCCTTTGGTTAATTCCTCTTCCTGATGGGAAATGAGAGTTAAATTTGCCCGTCCAGACACCTCCAGCTAGTCTGTCATTGGTTCTCCCTATTCCTGTTCATCTTCCGCAGAAATTGCAAACTGGGCCAAACAGGAGGTTAAAGGCACTGACTCTCCAAGTCGGGAGAGTGTTAGTAAAGCGTCTGGAATGTTGCACCCGAGTACCAGGGGACGAAAACTGAGACATATTGGAACACGTCTCCCGATCACACGGTTGATCATACTCTGGGTTCCACATGCATGTTTTAGCTGAAGGAAGAATACCTTAAACCTGGAGAGTTGAGACCCGTGGAATGGGTACCATGCAATATGACTTCAAAGGGTCTTCATTTGCTCACCGAACCTCTCCAATCCTATCACTGCTGCGTTTATGCCCCTGTACACACACTTGATTCTCTTCCAGAGACATAGCAATCCATAGGTTTTAAGATACTTCCTAGTCAGGTACACTCTTAGGCATTTAATATGGGGTGTTGAGTCCATTTCGTTGAGCAAGGAGTAGCTCTTGTCTATTCCATATTTGGCTTAAGGAACTTTATCTGTGCTCATTTCAATCTCTGGTTTTATGCAGCACCCCAACTCACCTTTCCCCTTAAGCAAGCATAAGTTGGGTTTCTAAATTTGAGACCCTGTTCTGTTTTGTAATTCAGTTCCTGTGTAGCCAAGTTTACATTCCGTGTATTAGTGATATCTTATGATGTTTCTTTTCCTGTGTGACTTATTTCAGTTAGAATCATCGTACCTGAATCCACTCATTATGCTGCTACGGGCCTGATGACATAGATTTCATTGCTGAGTGATACTGCATTGTACGTAAGTACCACAACTTCTTTATCCATTTTTCACTTTCTGCGATATTGAACTTGTACCGTAAACCAGGTTCTTGTAAACAGAGCCGTCCCAACCTTTGGGGTGGCTGTGTCTTTTGATTTTAATTTCCCTAAGCTATAGGACCATAAGTGGAAGTGCCCTAGGCTCTGTTGCTTTGTTTTTTAGATGTTTCAGGAAACACCATACACTTCTCCCGAGTGGCTGTTGGCAATTTACATCCCGCCCATCAGCATAACAAGGCTCCCAGTTCTCCATGGCCTGTCCTGCCTTTCTGGATTTTACACTTTTTTCAGATGGCCCTTTTGACCGGGGGGAAGTGAGACTTCACTGTAGTGCAGATTTCCTTTGCAAGCTTGCTTGGTTGGCCAAAAAGGGCGTATGCGTTTTTTCCTGAATATATTCAGGAAAAAACGCATACGCCCTTTTTGGCCAAGTGCATCATTGTGGACGTTCTGCCTCTTTTCCTATGCTTTCAATGCAATTCCAGTCTACCTCCTGAAATCGGTTTCCTGCAATTCTGCCCCGCTTTCAAGTCCTCTTGGCAGCCTTACTTCAGTATATTTTTGGACGATAGCTGTCATTTATAACTCTGCAGGTTTGTGAATTACAGTGCCCCTGAGCTCCTTTCTTCAACTCGCTTTCTCGTGAGCTGGCCGCAACACCGCAGGATGGCTTCAGGCCCTAATCTGGTTCCGGCACGGCACGCTGAGCCTTTGGTTAATTCCTCTTCCTGGTGGGAAATGAGAGTTAAATTTGCCCGTCCAGACACCTCCAGCTAGTCTGTCATTGGTTCTCCCTATTCCTGTTCATCTTCCGCAGAAATTGCAAACTGGGCCAAACAGGAGGTTAAAGGCACTGGCTCTCCAAGTCGGGAGAGTGTTAGTAAAGCGTCTGGAATGTTGCACCCGAGTACCAGGGGACGAAAACTGAGACATATTGGAACACGTCTCCCGATCACACGGTTGATCATACTCTGGGTTCCACATGCATGTTTTAGCTGAAGGAAGAATACCTTAAACCTGGAGAGTTGAGACCCGTGGAATGGGTACCATGCAATATGACTTCAAAGGGTCTTCATTTGCTCACCGAACCTCTCCAATCCTATCACTGCTGCGTTTATGCCCCTGTACACACACTTGATTCTCTTCCAGAGACATAGCAATCCATAGGTTTTAAGATACTTCCTAGTCAGGTACACTCTTAGGCATTTAATATGGGGTGTTGAGTCCATTTCGTTGAGCAAGGAGTAGCTCTTGTCTATTCCATATTTGGCTTAAGGAACTTTATCTGTGCTCATTTCAATCTCTGGTTTTATGCAGCACCCCAACTCACCTTTCCCCTTAAGCAAGCATAAGTTGGTTTTCTAAATTTGAGACCCTGTTCTGTTTTGTAATTCAGTTCCTGTGTAGCCAAGTTTACATTCCGTGTATTAGTGATATCTTATGATGTTTCTTTTCCTGTGTGACTTATTTCAGTTAGAATCATCATACCCGAATCCACTCATTATGCTGCTACGGGCCTGATGACATAGATTTCATTGCTGAGTGATACTGCATTGTACGTAAGTACCACAACTTCTTTATCCATTTTTCACTTTCTGCGATATTGAACTTGTACCGTAAACCAGGTTCTTGTAAACAGAGCCATCCCAACCTTTGGGGTGGCTGTGTCTTTTTGATTTTAATTTCCCTAAGCTATAGGACCATAAGTGGAAGTGCCCTAGGCTCTGTTGCTTTGTTTTTTAGCTGTTTCAGGAAACACCATACACTTCTCCGGAGTGGCTGTTGGCAATTTACATCCCGCCCATCAGCATAACAAGGCTCCCAGTTCTCCATGGCCTGTCCTGCCTTTCTGGATTTTACACTTTTTTCAGATGGCCCTTTTGACCGGGGGGAAGTGAGACTTCATTGTAGTGCAGATTTCCTTTGCAAGCTTGCTTGGTTGGCCAAAAAGGGCGTATGCGTTTTTTCCTGAATATATTCAGGAAAAAACGCATACGCCCTTTTTGGCCAAGTGCATCATTGTGGACGTTCTGCCTCTTTTCCTATGCTTTCAATGCAATTCCAGTCTACCTCCTGAAATCGGTTTCCTGCAATTCTGCCCCGCTTTCAAGTCCTCTTGGCAGCCTTACTTCAGTATATTTTTGGACGATAGCTGTCATTTATAACTCTGCAGGTTTGTGAATTACAGTGCCCCTGAGCTCCTTTCTTCAACTCGCTTTCTCGTGAGCTGGCCGCAACACCGCAGGATGGCTTCAGGCCCTAATCTGGTTCCGGCACGGCACGCTGAGCCTTTGGTTAATTCCTCTTCCTGGTGGGAAATGAGAGTTAAATTTGCCCGTCCAGACACCTCCAGCTGGTCTGTCATTGGTTCTCCCTATTCCTGTTCATCTTCCGCAGAAATTGCAAACTGGGCCAAACAGGAGGTTAAAGGCACTGACTCTCCAAGTCGGGAGAGTGTTAGTAAAGCGTCTGGAATGTTGCACCCGAGTACCAGGGGACGAAAACTGAGACATATTGGAACACGTCTCCCGATCACACGGTTGATCATACTCTGGGTTCCACATGCATGTTTTAGCTGAAGGAAGAATACCTTAAACCTGGAGAGTTGAGACCCGTGGAATGGGTACCATGCAATATGACTTCAAAGGGTCTTCATTTGCTCACCGAACCTCTCCAATCCTATCACTGCTGCGTTTATGCCCCTGTACACACACTTGATTCTCTTCCAGAGACATAGCAATCCATAGGTTTTAAGATACTTCCTAGTCAGGTACACTCTTAGGCATTTAATATGGGGTGTTGAGTCCATTTCGTTGAGCAAGGAGTAGCTCTTGTCTATTCCATATTTGGCTTAAGGAACTTTATCTGTGCTCATTTCAATCTCTGGTTTTATGCAGCACCCCAACTCACCTTTCCCCTTAAGCAAGCATAAGTTGGTTTTCTAAATTTGAGACCCTGTTCTGTTTTGGAATTCAGTTCCTGTGTAGCCAAGTTTACATTCCGTGTATTAGTGATATCTTATGATGTTTCTTTTCCTGTGTGACTTATTTCAGTTAGAATCATCGTACCTGAATCCACTCATTATGCTGCTACGGGCCTGATGACATAGATTTCATTGCTGAGTGATATTGCATTGTACGTAAGTACCACAACTTCTTTATCCATTTTTCACTTTCTGCGATATTGAACTTGTACCGTAAACCAGGTTCTTGTAAACAGAGCCGTCCCAACCTTTGGGGTGGCTGTGTCTTTTTGATTTTAATTTCCCTAAGCTATAGGACCATAAGTGGAAGTGCCCTAGGCTCTGTTGCTTTGTTTTTTAGCTGTTTCAGGAAACACCATACACTTCTCCGGAGTGGCTGTTGGCAATTTACATCCCACCCATCATCATAACAAGGCTCCCAGTTCTCCATGGCCTGTCCTGCCTTTCTGGATTTTACACTTTTTTCAGATGGCCCTTTTGACCGGGGGGAAGTGAGACTTCATTGTAGTGCAGATTTCCTTTGCAAGCTTGCTTGGTTGGCCAAAAAGGGCGTATGCGTTTTTTCCTGAATATATTCAGGAAAAAACGCATACGCCCTTTTTGGCCAAGTGCATCATTGTGGACGTTCTGCCTCTTTTCCTATGCTTTAAATGCAATTCCAGTCTACCTCCTGAAATCGGTTTCCTGCAATTCTGCCCCGCTTTCAAGTCCTCTTGGCAGCCTTACTTCAGTATATTTTTGGACGATAGCTGTCATTTATAACTCTGCAGGTTTGTGAATTACAGTGCCCCTGAGCTCCTTTCTTCAACTCGCTTTCTCGTGAGCTGGCCGCAACACCGCAGGATGGCTTCAGGCCCTAATCTGGTTGCGGCACGGCATGCTGAGCCTTTGGTTAATTCCTCTTCCTGGTGGGAAATGAGAGTTAAATTTGCCCGTCCAGACACCTCCAGCTAGTCTCTCATTGGTTCTCCCTATCCCTGTTCATCTTCCGCAGAAATTGCAAACTGGGCCAAACAGGAGGTTAAAGGCACTGACTCTCCAAGTCGGGAGAGTGTTAGTAAAGCGTCTGGAATGTTGCACCCGAGTACCAGGGGACGAAAACTGAGACATATTGGAACATGTCTCCCGATCACATGGTTGATCATACTCTGGGTTCCACATGCATGTTTTAGCTGAAGGAAGAATACCTTAAACCTGGAGAGTTGAGACCCGTGGAATGGGTACCATGCAATATGACTTCAAAGGGTCTTCATTCGCTCACCGAACCTCTCCAATCCTATCACTGCTGCGTTTATGCCCCTGTACACACACTTGATTCTCTTTCAGAGACATAGCAATCCATAGGTTTTAAGATACTTCCTAGTCAGGTACACTCTTAGGCATTTAATATGGGGTGTTGAGTCCATTTCGTTGAGCAAGGAGTAGCTCTTGTCTATTCCATATTTGGCTTAAGGAACTTTATCTGTGCTCATTTCAATCTCTGGTTTTATGCAGCACCCCAACTCACCTTTCCCCTTAAGCAAGCATAAGTTGGTTTTCTAAATTTGAGACCCTGTTCTGTTTTGGAATTCAGTTCCTGTGTAGCCAAGGTTACATTCCGTGTATTAGTGATATCTTATGATGTTTCTTTTCCTGTGTGACTTATTTCAGTTAGAATCATCATACCTGAATCCACTAATTATGCTGCTACGGGCCTGATGACATAGATTTCATTGCTGAGTGATACTGCATTGTACGTAAGTACCACAACTTCTTTATCCATTTTTCACTTTCTGCGATATTGAACTTGTACCGTAAACCAGGTTCTTGTAAACAGAGCCGTCCCAACCTTTCGGGTGGCTGTGTCTTTTTGATTTTAATTTCCCTAAGCTATAGGACCATAAGTGGAAGTGCCCTAGGCTCTGTTGCTTTGTTTTTTAGCTGTTTCAGGAAACACCATACACTTCTCCGGAGTGGCTGTTGGCAATTTACATCCCGCCCATCAGCATAACAAGGCTCCCAGTTCTCCATGGCCTGTCCTGCCTTTCTGGATTTTACACTTTTTTCAGATGGCCCTTTGGACCGGGGGGAAGTGAGACTTCATTGTAGTGCAGATTTCCTTTGCAAGCTTGCTTGGTTGGCCAAAAAGGGCGTATGCGTTTTTTCCTGAATATATTCAGGAAAAAACGCATACGCCCTTTTTGGCCAAGTGCATCATTGTGGACGTTCTGCCTCTTTTCCTATGCTTTAAATGCAATTCCAGTCTACCTCCTGAAATCGGTTTCCTGCAATTCTGCCCCGCTTTCAAGTCCTCTTGGCAGCCTTACTTCAGTATATTTTTGGACGATAGCTGTCATTTATAACTCTGCAGGTTTGTGAATTACAGTGCCCCTGAGCTCCTTTCTTCAACTCGCTTTCTCGTGAGCTGGCCGCAACACCGCAGGATGGCTTCAGGCCCTAATCTGGTTCCGGCACGGCACGCTGAGCCTTTGGTTAATTCCTCTTCCTGGTGGGAAATGAGAGTTAAATTTGCCCGTCCACACACCTCCAGCTAGTCTGTAATTGGTTCTCCCTTTTCCTGTTCATCTTCCGCAGAAATTGCAAACTGGGCCAAACAGGAGGTTAAAGGCACTGACTCTCCAAGTCGGGAGAGTGTTAGTAAAGCGTCTGGAATGTTGCACCCGAGTACCAGGGGACGAAAACTGAGACATATTGATACACGTCTCCCGATCACACGGTTGATCATACTCTGGGTTCCACATGCATGTTTTAGCTGAAGGAAGAATACCTTAAACCTGGAGAGTTGAGACCCGTGGAATGGGTACCATGCAATATGACTTCAAAGGGTCTTCATTTGCTCACCGAACCTCTCCAATCCTATCACTGCTGCGTTTATGCCCCTGTACACACACTTGATTCTCTTTCAGAGACATAGCAATCCATAGGTTTTAAGATACTTCCTAGTCAGGTACACTCTTAGGCATTTAATATGGGGTTTTGAGTCCATTTCGTTGAGCAAGGAGTAGCTCTTGTCTATTCCATATTTGGCTTAAGGAACTTTATCTGTGCTCATTTCAATCTCTGGTTTTATGCAGCACCCCAACTCACCTTTCCCCTTAAGCAAGCATAAGTTGGTTTTCTAAATTTGAGACCCTGTTCTGTTTTGTAATTCAGTTCCTGTGTAGCCAAGTTTACATTCCGTGTATTAGTGATATCTTATGATGTTTCTTTTCCTGTGTGACTTATTTCAGTTAGAATCATCATACCTGAATCCACTCATTATGCTGCTACGGGCCTGATGACATAGATTTCATTGCCGAGTGATACAGCATTGTACGTAAGTACCACAACTTCTTTATCCATTTTTCACTTTCTGCGATATTGAACTTGTACCGTAAACCAGGTTCTTGTAAACAGAGCCGTCCCAACATTTGGGGTGGCTGTGTCTTTCGATTTTAATATATCTAAGCTATAGGACCATAAGTGGGAGTGCCCTAGGCTCTGTTGCTTTGTTTTTTAGATGTTTCAGGAAACACCATACACTTCTCCCGAGTGGCTGTTGGCAATTTACATCCCGCCCATCAGCATAACAAGGCTCCCAGTTCTCCATGGCCTGTCCTGCCTTTCTGGATTTTACACTTTTTTCAGATGGCCCTTTTGACCGGGGGGAAGTGAGACTTCATTGTAGTGCAGATTTCCTTTGCAAGCTTGCTTGGTTGGCCAAAAAGGGCGTATGCGTTTTTTCCTGAATATATTCAGGAAAAAACGCATACGCCCTTTTTGGCCAAGTGCATCATTGTGGACGTTCTGCCTCTTTTCCTATGCTTTAAATGCAATTCCAGTCTACCTCCTGAAATCGGTTTCCTGCAATTCTGCCCCGCTTTCAAGTCCTCTTGGCAGCCTTACTTCAGTATATTTTTGGACGATAGCTGTCATTTATAACTCTGCAGGTTTGTGAATTACAGTGCCCCTGAGCTCCTTTCTTCAACTCGCTTTCTCGTGAGCTGGCCGCAACACCGCAGGATGGCTTCAGGCCCTAATCTGGTTCCGGCACGGCACGCTGAGCCTTTGGTTAATTCCTCTTCCTGGTGGGAAATGAGAGTTAAATTTGCCCGTCCAGACACCTCCAGCTAGTCTGTCATTGGTTCTCCCTATTCCTGTTCATCTTCCGCAGACATTGCAAACTGGGCCAAACAGGAGGTTAAAGGCACTGACTCTCCAAGTCGGGAGAGTGTTAGTAAAGCGTCTGGAATGTTGCACCCGAGTACCAGGGGACGAAAACTGAGACATATTGGAACATGTCTCCCGATCACATGGTTGATCATACTCTGGGTTCCACATGCATGTTTTAGCTGAAGGAAGAATACCTTAAACCTGGAGAGTTGAGACCCGTGGAATGGGTACCATGCAATATGACTTCAAAGGGTCTTCATTCGCTCACCGAACCTCTCCAATCCTATCACTGCTGCGTTTATGCCCCTGTACACACACTTGATTCTCTTTCAGAGACATAGCAATCCATAGGTTTTAAGATACTTCCTAGTCAGGTACACTCTTAGGCATTTAATATGGGGTGTTGAGTCCATTTCGTTGAGCAAGGAGTAGCTCTTGTCTATTCCATATTTGGCTTAAGGAACTTTATCTGTGCTCATTTCAATCTCTGGTTTTATGCAGCACCCCAACTCACCTTTCCCCTTAAGCAAGCATAAGTTGGTTTTCTAAATTTGAGACCCTGTTCTGTTTTGGAATTCAGTTCCTGTGTAGCCAAGGTTACATTCCGTGTATTAGTGATATCTTATGATGTTTCTTTTCCTGTGTGACTTATTTCAGTTAGAATCATCATACCTGAATCCACTAATTATGCTGCTACGGGCCTGATGACATAGATTTCATTGCTGAGTGATACTGCATTGTACGTAAGTACCACAACTTCTTTATCCATTTTTCACTTTCTGCGATATTGAACTTGTACCGTAAACCAGGTTCTTGTAAACAGAGCCGTCCCAACCTTTCGGGTGGCTGTGTCTTTTTGATTTTAATTTCCCTAAGCTATAGGACCATAAGTGGAAGTGCCCTAGGCTCTGTTGCTTTGTTTTTTAGCTGTTTCAGGAAACACCATACACTTCTCCGGAGTGGCTGTTGGCAATTTACATCCCGCCCATCAGCATAACAAGGCTCCCAGTTCTCCATGGCCTGTCCTGCCTTTCTGGATTTTACACTTTTTTCAGATGGCCCTTTGGACCGGGGGGAAGTGAGACTTCATTGTAGTGCAGATTTCCTTTGCAAGCTTGCTTGGTTGGCCAAAAAGGGCGTATGCGTTTTTTCCTGAATATATTCAGGAAAAAACGCATACGCCCTTTTTGGCCAAGTGCATCATTGTGGACGTTCTGCCTCTTTTCCTATGCTTTAAATGCAATTCCAGTCTACCTCCTGAAATCGGTTTCCTGCAATTCTGCCCCGCTTTCAAGTCCTCTTGGCAGCCTTACTTCAGTATATTTTTGGACGATAGCTGTCATTTATAACTCTGCAGGTTTGTGAATTACAGTGCCCCTGAGCTCCTTTCTTCAACTCGCTTTCTCGTGAGCTGGCCGCAACACCGCAGGATGGCTTCAGGCCCTAATCTGGTTCCGGCACGGCACGCTGAGCCTTTGGTTAATTCCTCTTCCTGGTGGGAAATGAGAGTTAAATTTGCCCGTCCACACACCTCCAGCTAGTCTGTAATTGGTTCTCCCTATTCCTGTTCATCTTCCGCAGAAATTGCAAACTGGGCCAAACAGGAGGTTAAAGGCACTGACTCTCCAAGTCGGGAGAGTGTTAGTAAAGCGTCTGGAATGTTGCACCCGAGTACCAGGGGACGAAAACTGAGACATATTGATACACGTCTCCCGATCACACGGTTGATCATACTCTGGGTTCCACATGCATGTTTTAGCTGAAGGAAGAATACCTTAAACCTGGAGAGTTGAGACCCGTGGAATGGGTACCATGCAATATGACTTCAAAGGGTCTTCATTTGCTCACCGAACCTCTCCAATCCTATCACTGCTGCGTTTATGCCCCTGTACACACACTTGATTCTCTTTCAGAGACATAGCAATCCATAGGTTTTAAGATACTTCCTAGTCAGGTACACTCTTAGGCATTTAATATGGGGTGTTGAGTCCATTTCGTTGAGCAAGGAGTAGCTCTTGTCTATTCCATATTTGGCTTAAGGAACTTTATCTGTGCTCATTTCAATCTCTGGTTTTATGCAGCACCCCAACTCACCTTTCCCCTTAAGCAAGCATAAGTTGGTTTTCTAAATTTGAGACCCTGTTCTGTTTTGTAATTCAGTTCCTGTGTAGCCAAGTTTACATTCCGTGTATTAGTGATATCTTATGATGTTTCTTTTTCTGTGTGACTTATTTCAGTTAGAATCATCGTACCTGAATCCACTCATTATGCTGCTACGGGCCTGATGACATAGATTTCATTGCTGAGTGATACTGCATTGTACGTAAGTACCACAACTTCTTTATCCATTTTTCACTTTCTGCGATATTGAACTTGTACCGTAAACCAGGTTCTTGTAAACAGAGCCGTCCCAACCTTTGGGGTGGCTGTGTCTTTTGATTTTAATTTCCCTAAGCTATAGGACCATAAGTGGAAGTGCCCTAGGCTCTGTTGCTTTGTTTTTTAGATGTTTCAGGAAACACCATACACTTCTCCCGAGTGGCTGTTGGCAATTGACATCCCGCCCATCAGCATAACAAGGCTCCCAGTTCTCCATGGCCTGTCCTGCCTTTCTGGATTTTACACTTTTTTCAGATGGCCCTTTTGACCGGGGGGAAGTGAGACTTCATTGTAGTGCAGATTTCCTTTGCAAGCTTGCTTGGTTGGCCAAAAAGGGCGTATGCGTTTTTTCCTGAATATATTCAGGAAAAAACGCATACGTCCTTTTTGGCCAAGTGCATCATTGTGGACGTTCTGCCTCTTTTCCTATGCTTTAAATGCAATTCCAGTCTACCTCCTGAAATCGGTTTCCTGCAATTCTGCCCCGCTTTCAAGTCCTCTTGGCAGCCTTACTTCAGTATATTTTTGGACGATAGCTGTCATTTATAACTCTGCAGGTTTGTGAATTACAGTGCCCCTGAGCTCCTTTCTTCAACTCGCTTTCTCGTGAGCTGGCCGCAACCCCGCAGGATGGCTTCAGGCCCTAATCTGGTTCCGGCACGGCACGCTGAGCCTTTGGTTAATTCCTCTTCCTGGTGGGAAATGAGAGTTAAATTTGCCCGTCCACACACATCCAGCTAGTCTGTCATTGGTTCTCCCTATTCCTGTTCATCTTCCGCAGAAATTGCAAACTGGGCCAAACAGGAGGTTAAAGGCACTGACTCTCCAAGTCGGGAGAGTGTTAGTAAAGCGTCTGGAATGTTGCACCCGAGTACCAGGGGACGAAAACTGAGACATATTGGAACACGTCTCCCGATCACACGGTTGATCATACTCTGGGTTCCACATGCATGTTTTAGCTAAAGGAAGAATACCTTAAACCTGGAGAGTTGAGACCCGTGGAATGGGTACCATGCAATATGACTTCAAAGGGTCTTCATTTGCTCACCGAACCTCTCCAATCCTATCACTGCTGCGTTTATGCCCCTGTACACACACTTGATTCTCTTTCAGAGACATAGCAATCCATAGGTTTTAAGATAATTCCTAGTCAGGTACACTCTTAGGCATTTAATATGGGGTGTTGAGTCCATTTCGTTGAGCAAGGAGTAGCTCTTGTCTATTCCATATTTGGCTTAAGGAACTTTATCTGTGCTCATTTCAATCTCTGGTTTTATGCAGCACCCCAACTCACCTTTCCCCTTAAGCAAGCATAAGTTGGTTTTCTAAATTTGAGACCCTGTTCTGTTTTGTAATTCAGTTCCTGTGTAGCCAAGGTTACATTCCGTGTATTAGTGATATCTTATGATGTTTCTTTTCCTGTGTGACTTATTTCAGTTAGAATCATCATACCTGAATCCACTCATTATGCTGCTACGGGCCTGATGACATAGATTTCATTGCTGAGTGATACTGCATTGTACGTAAGTACCACAACTTCTTTATCCATTTTTCACTTTCTGCGATATTGAACTTGTACCGTAAACCAGGTTCTTGTAAACAGAGCCGTCCCAACCTTTGGGGTGGCTGTGTCTTTTGATTTTAATTTCCCTAAGCTATAGGACCATAAGTGGAAGTGCCCTAGGCTCTGTTGCTTTGTTTTTTAGATGTTTCAGGAAACACCATACACTTCTCCCGAGTGGCTGTTGGCAATTTACATCCCGCCCATCAGCATAACAAGGCTCCCAGTTCTCCATGGCCTGTCCTGCCTTTCTGGATTTTACACTTTTTTCAGATGGCCCTTTTGACCGGGGGGAAGTGAGACTTCACTGTAATGCAGATTTCCTTTGCAACCTTGCTTGGTTGGCCAAAAAGGGCGTATGCGTTTTTTCCTGAATATATTCAGGAAAAAACGCATACGCCCTTTTTGGCCAAGTGCATCATTGTGGACGTTCTGCCTCTTTTCCTATGCTTTAAATGCAATTCCAGTCTACCTCCTGAAATCGGTTTCCTGCAATTCTGCCCCGCTTTCAAGTCCTCTTGGCAGCCTTACTTCAGTATATTTTTGGACGATAGCTGTCATTTATAACTCTGCAGGTTTGTGAATTACAGTGCCCCTGAGCTCCTTTCTTCAACTCGCTTTCTCGTGAGCTGGCCGCAACCCCGCAGGATGGCTTCAGGCCCTAATCTGGTTCCGGCACGGCACGCTGAGCCTTTGGTTAATTCCTCTTCCTGGTGGGAAATGAGAGTTAAATTTGCCCGTCCAGACACCTCCAGCTAGTCTGTCATTGGTTCTGCCTATTCCTGTTCATCTTCCGCAGAAATTGCAAACTGGGCCAAACAGGAGGTTAAAGGCACTGACTCTCCAAGTCGGGAGAGTGTTAGTAAAGCGTCTGGAATGTTGCACCCGAGTACCAGGGGACGAAAACTGAGACATATTGGAACACGTCTCCCGATCACACGGTTGATCATACTCTGGGTTCCACATGCATGTTTTAGCTGAAGGAAGAATACCTTAAACCTGGAGAGTTGAGACCCGTGGAATGGGTACCATGCAATATGACTTCAAAGGGTCTTCATTTGCTCACCGAACCTCTCCAATCCTATCACTGCTGCGTTTATGCCCCTGTACACACACTTGATTCTCTTTCAGAGACATAGCAATCCATAGGTTTTAAGATACTTCCTAGTCAGGTACACTCTTAGGCATTTAATATGGGGTGTTGAGTCCATTTCGTTGAGCAAGGAGTAGCTCTTGTCTATTCCATATTTGGCTTAAGGAACTTTATCTGTGCTCATTTCAATCTCTGGTTTTATGCAGTACCCCAACTCACCTTTCCCCTTAAGCAAGCATAAGTTGGTTTTCTAAATTTGAGACCCTGTTCTGTTTTGGAATTCAGTTCCTGTGTAGCCAAGTTTACATTCCGTGTATTAGTGATATCTTATGATGTTTCTTTTTCTGTGTGACTTATTTCAGTTAGAATCATCGTACCTGAATCCACTCATTATGCTGCTACGGGCCTGATGACATAGATTTCATTGCTGAGTGATACTGCATTGTACGTAAGTACCACAACTTCTTTATCCATTTTTCACTTTCTGCGATATTGAACTTGTACCGTAAACCAGGTTCTTGTAAACAGAGCCGTCCCAACCTTTGGGGTGGCTGTGTCTTTTGATTTTAATTTCCCTAAGCTATAGGACCATAAGTGGAAGTGCCCTAGGCTCTGTTGCTTTGTTTTTTAGATGTTTCAGGAAACACCATACACTTCTCCCGAGTGGCTGTTGGCAATTTACATCCCGCCCATCAGCATAACAAGGCTCCCAGTTCTCCATGGCCTGTCCTGCCTTTCTGGATTTTACACTTTTTTCAGATGGCCCTTTTGACCGGGGGGTAGTGAGACTTCATTGTAGTGCAGATTTCCTTTGCAAGCTTGCTTGGTTGGCCAAAAAGGGCGTATGCGTTTTTTCCTGAATATATTCAGGAAAAAACGCATACGCCCTTTTTGGCCAAGTGCATCATTGTGGACGTTCTGCCTCTTTTCCTATGCTTTAAATGCAATTCCAGTCTACCTCCTGAAATCGGTTTCCTGCAATTCTGCCCCGCTTTCAAGTCCTCTTGGCAGCCTTACTTCAGTATATTTTTGGACGATAGCTGTCATTTATAACTCTGCAGGTTTGTGAATTACAGTGCCCCTGAGCTCCTTTCTTCAAGTCGCTTTCTCGTGAGCTGGCCGCAACCCCGCAGGATGGCTTCAGGCCCTAATCTGGTTCCGGCACGGCACGCTGAGCCTTTGGTTAATTCCTCTTCCTGGTGGGAAATGAGAGTTAAATTTGCCCGTCCAGACACCTCCAGCTAGTCTGTCATTGGTTCTCCCTATTCCTGTTCATCTTCCGCAGAAATTGCAAACTGGGCCAAACAGGAGGTTAAAGGCACTGACTCTCCAAGTCGGGAGAGTGTTAGTAAAGCGTCTGGAATGTTGCACCCGAGTACCAGGGGACGAAAACTGAGACATATTGGAACACGTCTCCCGATCACACGGTTGATCATACTCTGGGTTCCACATGCATGTTTTAGCTGAAGGAAGAATACCTTAAACCTGGAGAGTTGAGACCCGTGGAATGGGTACCATGCAATATGACTTCAAAGGGTCTTCATTTGCTCACCGAACTTCTCCAATCCTATCACTGCTGCGTTTATGCCCCTGTACACACACTTGATTCTCTTTCAGAGACATAGCAATCCATAGGTTTTAAGATACTTCCTAGTCAGGTACACTCTTAGGCATTTAATATGGGGTGTTGAGTCCATTTCGTTGAGCAAGGAGTAGCTCTTGTCTATTCCATATTTGGCTTAAGGAACTTTATCTGTGCTCATTTCAATCTCTGGTTTTATGCAGCACCCCAACTCACCTTTCCCCTTAAGCAAGCATAAGTTGGTTTTCTAAATTTGAGACCCTGTTCTGTTTTGTAATTCAGTTCCTGTGTAGCCAAGGTTACATTCCGTGTATTAGTGATATCTTATGATGTTTCTTTTCCTGTGTGACTTATTTCAGTTAGAATCATCATACCTGAATCCACTCATTATGCTGCTACGGGCCTGATGACATAGATTTCATTGCTGAGTGATACTGCATTGTACGTAAGTACCACAACTTCTTTATCCATTTTTCACTTTCTGCGATATTGAACTTGTACCGTAAACCAGGTTCTTGTAAACAGAGCCGTCCCAACCTTTGGGGTGGCTGTGTCTTTTGATTTTAATTTCCCTAAGCTATAGGACCATAAGTGGAAGTGCCCTAGGCTCTGTTGCTTTGTTTTTTAGATGTTTCAGGAAACACCATACACTTCTCCCGAGTGGCTGTTGGCAATTTACATCCCGCCCATCAGCATAACAAGGCTCCCAGTTCTCCATGGCCTGTCCTGCCTTTCTGGATTTTACACTTTTTTCAGATGGCCCTTTTGACCGGGGGGAAGTGAGACTTCACTGTAATGCAGATTTCCTTTGCAACCTTGCTTGGTTGGCCAAAAAGGGCGTATGCGTTTTTTCCTGAATATATTCAGGAAAAAACGCATACGCCCTTTTTGGCCAAGTGCATCATTGTGGACGTTCTGCCTCTTTTCCTATGCTTTAAATGCAATTCCAGTCTACCTCCTGAAATCGGTTTCCTGCAATTCTGCCCCGCTTTCAAGTCCTCTTGGCAGCCTTACTTCAGTATATTTTTGGACGATAGCTGTCATTTATAACTCTGCAGGTTTGTGAATTACAGTGCCCCTGAGCTCCTTTCTTCAACTCGCTTTCTCGTGAGCTGGCCGCAACCCCGCAGGATGGCTTCAGGCCCTAATCTGGTTCCGGCACGGCACGCTGAGCCTTTGGTTAATTCCTCTTCCTGGTGGGAAATGAGAGTTAAATTTGCCCGTCCAGACACCTCCAGCTAGTCTGTCATTGGTTCTGCCTATTCCTGTTCATCTTCCGCAGAAATTGCAAACTGGGCCAAACAGGAGGTTAAAGGCACTGACTCTCCAAGTCGGGAGAGTGTTAGTAAAGCGTCTGGAATGTTGCACCCGAGTACCAGGGGACGAAAACTGAGACATATTGGAACACGTCTCCCGATCACACGGTTGATCATACTCTGGGTTCCACATGCATGTTTTAGCTAAAGGAAGAATACCTTAAACCTGGAGAGTTGAGACCCGTGGAATGGGTACCATGCAATATGACTTCAAAGGGTCTTCATTTGCTCACCGAACCTCTCCAATCCTATCACTGCTGCGTTTATGCCCCTGTACACACACTTGATTCTCTTTCAGAGACATAGCAATCCATAGGTTTTAAGATACTTCCTAGTCAGGTACACTCTTAGGCATTTAATATGGGGTGTTGAGTCCATTTCGTTGAGCAAGGAGTAGCTCTTGTCTATTCCATATTTGGCTTAAGGAACTTTATCTGTGCTCATTTCAATCTCTGGTTTTATGCAGTACCCCAACTCACCTTTCCCCTTAAGCAAGCATAAGTTGGTTTTCTAAATTTGAGACCCTGTTCTGTTTTGGAATTCAGTTCCTGTGTAGCCAAGTTTACATTCCGTGTATTAGTGATATCTTATGATGTTTCTTTTTCTGTGTGACTTATTTCAGTTAGAATCATCGTACCTGAATCCACTCATTATGCTGCTACGGGCCTGATGACATAGATTTCATTGCTGAGTGATACTGCATTGTACGTAAGTACCACAACTTCTTTATCCATTTTTCACTTTCTGCGATATTGAACTTGTACCGTAAACCAGGTTCTTGTAAACAGAGCCGTCCCAACCTTTGGGGTGGCTGTGTCTTTTGATTTTAATTTCCCTAAGCTATAGGACCATAAGTGGAAGTGCCCTAGGCTCTGTTGCTTTGTTTTTTAGATGTTTCAGGAAACACCATACACTTCTCCCGAGTGGCTGTTGGCAATTTACATCCCGCCCATCAGCATAACAAGGCTCCCAGTTCTCCATGGCCTGTCCTGCCTTTCTGGATTTTACACTTTTTTCAGATGGCCCTTTTGACCGGGGGGTAGTGAGACTTCATTGTAGTGCAGATTTCCTTTGCAAGCTTGCTTGGTTGGCCAAAAAGGGCGTATGCGTTTTTTCCTGAATATATTCAGGAAAAAACGCATACGCCCTTTTTGGCCAAGTGCATCATTGTGGACGTTCTGCCTCTTTTCCTATGCTTTAAATGCAATTCCAGTCTACCTCCTGAAATCGGTTTCCTGCAATTCTGCCCCGCTTTCAAGTCCTCTTGGCAGCCTTACTTCAGTATATTTTTGGACGATAGCTGTCATTTATAACTCTGCAGGTTTGTGAATTACAGTGCCCCTGAGCTCCTTTCTTCAAGTCGCTTTCTCGTGAGCTGGCCGCAACCCCGCAGGATGGCTTCAGGCCCTAATCTGGTTCCGGCACGGCACGCTGAGCCTTTGGTTAATTCCTCTTCCTGGTGGGAAATGAGAGTTAAATTTGCCCGTCCAGACACCTCCAGCTAGTCTGTCATTGGTTCTCCCTATTCCTGTTCATCTTCCGCAGAAATTGCAAACTGGGCCAAACAGGAGGTTAAAGGCACTGACTCTCCAAGTCGGGAGAGTGTTAGTAAAGCGTCTGGAATGTTGCACCCGAGTACCAGGGGACGAAAACTGAGACATATTGGAACACGTCTCCCGATCACACGGTTGATCATACTCTGGGTTCCACATGCATGTTTTAGCTGAAGGAAGAATACCTTAAACCTGGAGAGTTGAGACCCGTGGAATGGGTACCATGCAATATGACTTCAAAGGGTCTTCATTTGCTCACCGAACTTCTCCAATCCTATCACTGCTGCGTTTATGCCCCTGTACACACACTTGATTCTCTTTCAGAGACATAGCAATCCATAGGTTTTAAGATACTTCCTAGTCAGGTACACTCTTAGGCATTTAATATGGGGTGTTGAGTCCATTTCGTTGAGCAAGGAGTAGCTCTTGTCTATTCCATATTTGGCTTAAGGAACTTTATCTGTGCTCATTTCAATCTCTGGTTTTATGCAGCACCCCAACTCACCTTTCCCCTTAAGCAAGCATAAGTTGGTTTTCTAAATTTGAGACCCTGTTCTGTTTTGGAATTCAGTTCCTGTGTAGCCAAGTTTACATTCCGTGTATTAGTGATATCTTATGATGTTTCTTTTCCTGTGTGACTTATTTCAGTTAGAATCATCATACCTGAATCCACTCATTATGCTGCTACGGGCCTGATGACATAGATTTCATTGCTGAGTGATACTGCATTGTACGTAAGTACCACAACTTCTTTATCCATTTTTCACTTTCTGCGATATTGAACTTGTACCGTAAACCAGGTTCTTGTAAACAGAGCCGTCCCAACCTTTGGGGTGGCTGTGTCTTTTGATTTTAATTTCCCTAAGCTATAGGACCATAAGTGGAAGTGCCCTAGGCTCTGTTGCTTTGTTTTTTAGATGTTTCAGGAAACACCATACACTTCTCCCGAGTGGCTGTTGGCAATTTACATCCCGCCCATCAGCATAACAAGGCTCCCAGTTCTCCATGGCCTGTCCTGCCTTTCTGGATTTTACACTTTTTTCAGATGGCCCTTTTGACCGGGGGGAAGTGAGACTTCACTGTAATGCAGATTTCCTTTGCAACCTTGCTTGGTTGGCCAAAAAGGGCGTATGCGTTTTTTCCTGAATATATTCAGGAAAAAACGCATACGCCCTTTTTGGCCAAGTGCATCATTGTGGACGTTCTGCCTCTTTTCCTATGCTTTAAATGCAATTCCAGTCTACCTCCTGAAATCGGTTTCCTGCAATTCTGCCCCGCTTTCAAGTCCTCTTGGCAGCCTTACTTCAGTATATTTTTGGACGATAGCTGTCATTTATAACTCTGCAGGTTTGTGAATTACAGTGCCCCTGAGCTCCTTTCTTCAACTCGCTTTCTCGTGAGCTGGCCGCAACCCCGCAGGATGGCTTCAGGCCCTAATCTGGTTCCGGCACGGCACGCTGAGCCTTTGGTTAATTCCTCTTCCTGGTGGGAAATGAGAGTTAAATTTGCCCGTCCAGACACCTCCAGCTAGTCTGTCATTGGTTCTGCCTATTCCTGTTCATCTTCCGCAGAAATTGCAAACTGGGCCAAACAGGAGGTTAAAGGCACTGACTCTCCAAGTCGGGAGAGTGTTAGTAAAGCGTCTGAATGTTGCACCCGAGTACCAGGGGACGAAAACTGAGACATATTGGAACACGTCTCCCGATCACACGGTTGATCATACTCTGGGTTCCACATGCATGTTTTAGCTGAAGGAAGAATACCTTAAACCTGGAGAGTTGAGACCCGTGGAATGGGTACCATGCAATATGACTTCAAAGGGTCTTCATTTGCTCACCGAACCTCTCCAATCCTATCACTGCTGCGTTTATGCCCCTGTACACACACTTGATTCTCTTTCAGAGACATAGCAATCCATAGGTTTTAAGATACTTCCTAGTCAGGTACACTCTTAGGCATTTAATATGGGGTGTTGAGTCCATTTCGTTGAGCAAGGAGTAGCTCTTGTCTATTCCATATTTGGCTTAAGGAACTTTATCTGTGCTCATTTCAATCTCTGGTTTTATGCAGTACCCCAACTCACCTTTCCCCTTAAGCAAGCATAAGTTGGTTTTCTAAATTTGAGACCCTGTTCTGTTTTGGAATTCAGTTCCTGTGTAGCCAAGTTTACATTCCGTGTATTAGTGATATCTTATGATGTTTCTTTTTCTGTGTGACTTATTTCAGTTAGAATCATCGTACCTGAATCCACTCATTATGCTGCTACGGGCCTGATGACATAGATTTCATTGCTGAGTGATACTGCATTGTACGTAAGTACCACAACTTCTTTATCCATTTTTCACTTTCTGCGATATTGAACTTGTACCGTAAACCAGGTTCTTGTAAACAGAGCCGTCCCAACCTTTGGGGTGGCTGTGTCTTTTGATTTTAATTTCCCTAAGCTATAGGACCATAAGTGGAAGTGCCCTAGGCTCTGTTGCTTTGTTTTTTAGATGTTTCAGGAAACACCATACACTTCTCCCGAGTGGCTGTTGGCAATTTACATCCCGCCCATCAGCATAACAAGGCTCCCAGTTCTCCATGGCCTGTCCTGCCTTTCTGGATTTTACACTTTTTTCAGATGGCCCTTTTGACCGGGGGGTAGTGAGACTTCATTGTAGTGCAGATTTCCTTTGCAAGCTTGCTTGGTTGGCCAAAAAGGGCGTATGCGTTTTTTCCTGAATATATTCAGGAAAAAACGCATACGCCCTTTTTGGCCAAGTGCATCATTGTGGACGTTCTGCCTCTTTTCCTATGCTTTAAATGCAATTCCAGTCTACCTCCTGAAATCGGTTTCCTGCAATTCTGCCCCGCTTTCAAGTCCTCTTGGCAGCCTTACTTCAGTATATTTTTGGACGATAGCTGTCATTTATAACTCTGCAGGTTTGTGAATTACAGTGCCCCTGAGCTCCTTTCTTCAAGTCGCTTTCTCGTGAGCTGGCCGCAACCCCGCAGGATGGCTTCAGGCCCTAATCTGGTTCCGGCACGGCACGCTGAGCCTTTGGTTAATTCCTCTTCCTGGTGGGAAATGAGAGTTAAATTTGCCCGTCCAGACACCTCCAGCTAGTCTGTCATTGGTTCTCCCTATTCCTGTTCATCTTCCGCAGAAATTGCAAACTGGGCCAAACAGGAGGTTAAAGGCACTGACTCTCCAAGTCGGGAGAGTGTTAGTAAAGCGTCTGGAATGTTGCACCCGAGTACCAGGGGACGAAAACTGAGACATATTGGAACACGTCTCCCGATCACACGGTTGATCATACTCTGGGTTCCACATGCATGTTTTAGCTGAAGGAAGAATACCTTAAACCTGGAGAGTTGAGACCCGTGGAATGGGTACCATGCAATATGACTTCAAAGGGTCTTCATTTGCTCACCGAACTTCTCCAATCCTATCACTGCTGCGTTTATGCCCCTGTACACACACTTGATTCTCTTTCAGAGACATAGCAATCCATAGGTTTTAAGATACTTCCTAGTCAGGTACACTCTTAGGCATTTAATATGGGGTGTTGAGTCCATTTCGTTGAGCAAGGAGTAGCTCTTGTCTATTCCATATTTGGCTTAAGGAACTTTATCTGTGCTCATTTCAATCTCTGGTTTTATGCAGCACCCCAACTCACCTTTCCCCTTAAGCAAGCATAAGTTGGTTTTCTAAATTTGAGACCCTGTTCTGTTTTGGAATTCAGTTCCTGTGTAGCCAAGTTTACATTCCGTGTATTAGTGATATCTTATGATGTTTCTTTTCCTGTGTGACTTATTTCAGTTAGAATCATCATACCTGAATCCACTCATTATGCTGCTACGGGCCTGATGACATAGATTTCATTGCTGAGTGATACTGCATTGTACGTAAGTACCACAACTTCTTTATCCATTTTTCACTTTCTGCGATATTGAACTTGTACCGTAAACCAGGTTCTTGTAAACAGAGCCGTCCCAACCTTTGGGGTGGCTGTGTCTTTTTGATTTTAATTTCCCTAAGCTATAGGACCATAAGTGGAAGTGCCCTAGGCTCTGTTGCTTTGTTTTTTAGCTGTTTCAGGAAACACCATACACTTCTCCCGAGTGGCTGTTGGCAATTGACATCCCGCCCATCAGCATAACAAGGCTCCCAGTTCTCCATGGCCTGTCCTGCCTTTCTGGATTTTACACTTTTTTCAGATGGCCCTTTTGACCGGGGGGAAGTGAGACTTCATTGTAGTGCAGATTTCCTTTGCAAGCTTGCTTGGTTGGCCAAAAAGGGCGTATGCGTTTTTTCCTGAATATATTCAGGAAAAAACGCATACGCCCTTTTTGGCCAAGTGCATCATTGTGGACGTTCTGCCTCTTTTCCTATGCTTTCAATGCAATTCCAGTCTACCTCCTGAAATCGGTTTCCTGCAATTCTGCCCCGCTTTCAAGTCCTCTTGGCAGCCTTACTTCAGTATATTTTTGGACGATAGCTGTCATTTATAACTCTGCAGGTTTGTGAATTACAGTGCCCCTGAGCTCCTTTCTTCAACTCGCTTTCTCGTGAGCTGGCCGCAACCCCGCAGGATGGCTTCAGGCCCTAATCTGGTTCCGGCACGGCACGCTGAGCCTTTGGTTAATTCCTCTTCCTGGTGGGAAATGAGAGTTAAATTTGCCCGTCCAGACACCTCCAGCTAGTCTCTCATTGGTTCTCCCTTTTCCTGTTCATCTTCCGCAGAAATTGCAAACTGGGCCAAACAGGAGGTTAAAGGCACTGACTCTCCAAGTCGGGAGAGTGTTAGTAAAGCGTCTGGAATGTTGCACCCGAGTACCAGGGGACGAAAACTGAGACATATTGGAACACGTCTCCCGATCACACGGTTGATCATACTCTGGGTTCCACATGCATGTTTTAGCTGAAGGAAGAATACCTTAAACCTGGAGAGTTGAGACCCGTGGAATGGGTACCATGCAATATGACTTCAAAGGGTCTTCATTTGCTCACCGAACCTCTCCAGTCCTATCACTGCTGCGTTTATGCCCCTGCACACACGCTTGATTCTCTTTTGGAGACATAGCAATCCATAGGTTTTAAGATACTTCCTAGTCAGGTACACTCTTAGGCGTTTAATATGGGGTGTTGAGTCCATTTCGTTGAGCAAGGAGTAGCTCTTGTCTATTCCATATTTGGCTTAAGGAACTTTATCTGTGCTCATTTCAATCTCTGGTTTTATGCAGCACCCCAACTCACCTTTCCCCTTAAGCAAGCATAAGTTGGGCTTCTAAATTTGAGACCCTGTTCTGTTTTGTAATTCAGTTCCTGTGTAGCCAAGTTTACATTCCGTGTATTAGTGATATCTTATGATGTTTCTTTTTCTGTGTGACTTATTTCAGTTAGAATCATCATACCTGAATCCACTCATTATGCTGCTATGGGCCTGATGACATAGATTTCGTTGCTGAGTGATATTGCATTGTACGTAAGTACCACAACTTCTTTATCCATTTTTCACTTTCTGCGATATTGAACTTGTACCGTAAATGAGTTTCTTGTAAACAGAGCCGTCCCAACCTTTTGGGTGGCTCTATCTTTTTGATTTTAATTTCCCTAAGCTATAGGACCATAAGTGGTAGTGCCCTAGGCTCTGTTGCTTTGTTTTTTAGATGTTTCAGGAAACACCATACACTTCTCCCGAGTGGCTGTTGGCAATTTACATCCCACCCATCAGCATAACAAGGCTCCCAGTTCTCCATGGCCTGTCCTGCCTTTCTAGATTTTACACTTTTTTCAGATGACCCTTTTGACCGGGGGGAAGTGAGACTTCATTGTAGTGCAGATTTCCTTTGCAAGCTTGCTTGGTTGGCCAAAAAGAGCGTATGCGTTTTTTCCTGAATATATTCAGGAAAAAACGCATACGCTCTTTTTGGCCAAGTGCATCATTGTGGACGTTCTGCCTCTTTTCCTATGCTTTCAATGCAATTCCAGTCTACCTCCTGAAATCGGTTTCCTGCAATTCTGCCCCGCTTTCAAGTCCTCTTGGCAGCCTTACTTCAGTATATTTTTGGACGATAGCTGTCATTTATAACTCTGCAGGTTTGTGAATTACAGTGCCCCTGAGCTCCTTTCTTCAACTCGCTTTCTCGTGAGCTGGCCGCAACACCGCAGGATTGCTTCAAGCCCTAATCTGGTTCCGGCACGGCACGCTGAGCCTTTGGTTAATTCCTCTTCCTGGTGCGAAATGAGAATTAAATTTGCCCATCCAGACACCTCCATCTAGTCTGTCATTGGTTCTCCCTATTCCTGTTCATCTTCCGCAGAAATTGCAAACTGGGCCAAACAGGAGGTTAAAGGCACTGACTCTCCAAGTCGGGAGAGTGTTAGTAAAGCGTCTGGAATGTTGCACCCGAGTACCAGGGGACGAAAACTGAGACATATTGGAACACATCTCCCGATCACATGGTTGATCATACTCTGGGTTCCACATGCATGTTTTAGCTGAAGGAAGAATACCTTAAACCTGGAGAGTTGAGACCCGTGGAATGGGTAACATGCAATATGATTTCAAAGGGTCTTCATTTGCTCACCGAACCTCTCCAGTCCTATCACTGCTGCGTTTATGCCCCTGCACACACGCTTGATTCTCTTTCGGAGACATAGCAATCCATAGGTTTTAAGATACTTCCTAGTCAGGTATATTCTTAGGTGTTTAATATGGGGTGTTGAATCCATTTCGTTGAGCAAGGAGTAGCTCTTGTCTATTCCATATTTGGCTTAAGGAACTTTATCTGTGCTCATTTCAATCTCTGGTTTTATGCAGCACCCCAACTCACCTTTCCCCTTAAGCAAGCATAAGTTGGTTTTCTAAATTTGAGACCCTGTTCTGTTTTGTAATTCAGTTCCTGTGTAGCCAAGTTTACATTCCGTGTATTAGTGATATCTTATGATGTTTCTTTTTCTCTGTGACTTATTTCAGTTAGAATCATCGTACCTGAATCCACTCATTATGCTGCTACGGGCCTGATGACATAGATTTCATTGCTGAGTGATACTGCATTGTACGTAAGTACCACAACTTCTTTATCCATTTTTCACTTTCTGCGATATTGAACTTGTACCGTAAACCAGGTTCTTGTAAACAGAGCCGTCCCAACCTTTGGGGTGGCTGTGTCTTTTGATTTTAATTTCCCTAAGCTATAGGACCATAAGTGGAAGTGCCCTAGGCTCTGTTGCTTTGTTTTTTAGATGTTTCAGGAAACACCATACACTTCTCCCGAGTGGCTGTTGGCAATTGACATCCCGCCCATCAGCATAACAAGGCTCCCAGTTCTCCATGGCCTGTCCTGCCTTTCTGGATTTTACACTTTTTTCAGATGGCCCTTTTGACCGGGGGGAAGTGAGACTTCATTGTAGTGCAGATTTCCTTTGCAAGCTTGCTTGGTTGGCCAAAAAGGGCGTATGCGTTTTTTCCTGAATATATTCAGGAAAAAACGCATACGCCCTTTTTGGCCAAGTGCATCATTGTGGACGTTCTGCCTCTTTTCCTATGCTTTAAATGCAATTCCAGTCTACCTCCTGAAATCGGTTTCCTGCAATTCTGCCCCGCTTTCAAGTCCTCTTGGCAGCCTTACTTCAGTATATTTTTGGACGATAGCTGTCATTTATAACTCTGCAGGTTTGTGAATTACAGTGCCCCTGAGCTCCTTTCTTCAAGTCGCTTTCTCGTGAGCTGGCCGCAACCCCGCAGGATGGCTTCAGGCCCTAATCTGGTTCCGGCACGGCACGCTGAGCCTTTGGTTAATTCCTCTTCCTGGTGGGAAATGAGAGTTAAATTTGCCCGTCCAGACACCTCCAGCTACTCTGTCATTGGTTCTCCCTATTCCTGTTCATCTTCCGCAGAAATTGCAAACTGGGCCAAACAGGAGGTTAAAGGCACTGACTCTCCAAGTCGGGAGAGTGTTAGTAAAGCGTCTGGAATGTTGCACCCGAGTACCAGGGGACGAAAACTGAGACATATTGGAACACGTCTCCCGATCACACGGTTGATCATACTCTGGGTTCCACATGCATGTTTTAGCCGAAGGAAGAATACCTTAAACCTGGAGAGTTGAGACCCGTGGAATGGGTACCATGCAATATGACTTCAAAGGGTCTTCATTTGCTCACCGAACTTCTCCAATCCTATCACTGCTGCGTTTATGCCCCTGTACACACACTTGATTCTCTTCCAGAGACATAGCAATCCATAGGTTTTAAGATACTTCCTAGTCAGGTACACTCTTAGGCATTTAATATGGGGTGTTGAGTCCATTTCGTTGAGCAAGGAGTAGCTCTTGTCTATTCCATATTTGGCTTAAGGAACTTTATCTGTGCTCATTTCAATCTCTGGTTTTATGCAGCACCCCAACTCACCTTTCCCCTTAAGCAAGCATAAGTTGGTTTTCTAAATTTGAGACCCTGTTCTGTTTTGGAATTCAGTTCCTGTGTAGCCAAGTTTACATTCCGTGTATTAGTGATATCTTATGATGTTTCTTTTCCTGTGTGACTTATTTCAGTTAGAATCATCATACCTGAATCCACTCATTATGCTGCTACGGGCCTGATGACATAGATTTCATTGCTGAGTGATACTGCATTGTACGTAAGTACCACAACTTCTTTATCCATTTTTCACTTTCTGCGATATTGAACTTGTACCGTAAACCAGGTTCTTGTAAACAGAGCCGTCCCAACCTTTGGGGTGGCTGTGTCTTTTTGATTTTAATTTCCCTAAGCTATAGGACCATAAGTGGAAGTGCCCTAGGCTCTGTTGCTTTGTTTTTTAGCTGTTTCAGGAAACACCATACACTTCTCCGGAGTGGCTGTTGGCAATTTACATCCCGCCCATCAGCATAACAAGGCTCCCAGTTCTCCATGGCCTGTCCTGCCTTTCTGGATTTTACACTTTTTTCAGATGGCCCTTTTGACCGTGGGGAAGTGAGACTTCTTTGTAGTGCAGATTTCCTTTGCAAGCTTGCTTGGTTGGCCAAAAAGGGCGTATGCGTTTTTTCCTGAATATATTCAGGAAAAAACGCATACGCCCTTTTTGGCCAAGTGCATCATTGTGGACGTTCTGCCTCTTTTCCTATGCTTTAAATGCAATTCCAGTCTACCTCCTGAAATCGGTTTCCTGCAATTCTGCCCCGCTTTCAAGTCCTCTTGGCAGCCTTACTTCAGTATATTTTTGGACGATAGCTGTCATTTATAACTCTGCAGGTTTGTGAATTACAGTGCCCCTGAGCTCCTTTCTTCAACTCGCTTTCTCGTGAGCTGGCCGCAACACCGCAGGATGGCTTCAGGCCCTAATCTGGTTCCGGCACGGCACGCTGAGCCTTTGGTTAATTCCTCTTCCTGGTGGGAAATGAGAGTTAAATTTGCCCGTCCAGACACCTCCAGCTAGTCTGTCATTGGTTCTCCCTATCCCTGTTCATCTTCCGCAGAAATTGCAAACTGGGCCAAACAGGAGGTTAAAGGCACTGACTCTCCAAGTCGGGAGAGTGTTAGTAAAGCGTCTGGAATGTTGCACCCGAGTACCAGGGGACGAAAACTGAGACATATTGGAACACGTCTCCCGATCACATGGTTGATCATACTCTGGGTTCCACATGCATGTTTTAGCTGAAGGAAGAATACCTTAAACCTGGAGAGTTGAGACCCGTGGAATGGGTACCATGCAATATGACTTCAAAGGGTCTTCATTTGCTCACCGAACCTCTCCAATCCTATCACTGCTGCGTTTATGCCCCTGTACACACACTTGATTCTCTTTCAGAGACATAGCAATCCATAGGTTTTAAGATACTTCCTAGTCAGGTACACTCTTAGGCATTTAATATGGGGTGTTGAGTCCATTTCGTTGAGCAAGGAGTAGCTCTTGTCTATTCCATATTTGGCTTAAGGAACTTTATCTGTGCTCATTTCAATCTCTGGTTTTATGCAGCACCCCAACTCACCTTTCCCCTTAAGCAAGCATAAGTTGGTTTTCTAAATTTGAGACCCTGTTCTGTTTTGTAATTCAGTTCCTGTGTAGCCAAGGTTACATTCCGTGTATTAGTGATATCTTATGATGTTTCTTTTCCTGTGTGACTTATTTCAGTTAGAATCATCATACCTGAATCCACTCATTATGCTGCTACGGGCCTGATGACATAGATTTCATTGCTGAGTGATACTGCATTGTACGTAAGTACCACAACTTCTTTATCCATTTTTCACTTTCTGCGATATTGAACTTGTACCGTAAACCAGGTTCTTGTAAACAGAGCCGTCCCAACCTTTGGGGTGGCTGTGTCTTTTGATTTTAATTTCCCTAAGCTATAGGACCATAAGTGGAAGTGCCCTAGGCTCTGTTGCTTTGTTTTTTAGATGTTTCAGGAAACACCATACACTTCTCCCGAGTGGCTGTTGGCAATTTACATCCCGCCCATCAGCATAACAAGGCTCCCAGTTCTCCATGGCCTGTCCTGCCTTTCTGGATTTTACACTTTTTTCAGATGGCCCTTTTGACCGGGGGGAAGTGAGACTTCATTGTAGTGCAGATTTCCTTTGCAAGCTTGCTTGGTTGGCCAAAAAGGGCGTATGCGTTTTTTCCTGAATATATTCAGGAAAAAACGCATACGCCCTTTTTGGCCAAGTGCATCATTGTGGACGTTCTGCCTCTTTTCCTATGCTTTAAATGCAATTCCAGTCTACCTCCTGAAATCGGTTTCCTGCAATTCTGCCCCGCTTTCAAGTCCTCTTGGCAGCCTTACTTCAGTATATTTTTGGACGATAGCTGTCATTTATAACTCTGCAGGTTTGTGAATTACAGTGCCCCTGAGCTCCTTTCTTCAACTCGCTTTCTCGTAAGCTGGCCGCAACCCCGCAGGATGGCTTCAGGCCCTAATCTGGTTCCGGCACGGCACGCTGAGCCTTTGGTTAATTCCTCTTCCTGGTGGGAAATGAGAGTTAAATTTGCCCGTCCAGACACCTCCAGCTAGTCTCTCATTGGTTCTCCCTATTCCTGTTCATCTTCCGCAGAAATTGCAAACTGGGCCAAACAGGAGGTTAAAGGCACTGACTCACCAAGTCGGGAGAGTGTTAATAAAGCGTCTGGAATGTTGCACCCGAGTACCAGGGGACGAAAACTGAGACATATTGGAACACGTCTCCCGATCACACGGTTGATCATACTCTGGGTTCCACATGCATGTTTTAGCTGAAGGAAGAATACCTTAAACCTGGAGAGTTGAGACCCGTGGAATGGGTACCATGCAATATGACTTCAAAGGGTCTTCATTTGCTCACCGAACCTCTCCAGTCCTATCACTGCTGCGTTTATGCCCCTGCACACACGCTTGATTCTCTTTTGGAGACATAGCAATCCATAGGTTTTAAGATACTTCCTAGTCAGGTACACTCTTAGGCGTTTAATATGGGGTGTTGAGTCCATTTCGTTGAGCAAGGAGTAGCTCTTGTCTATTCCATATTTGGCTTAAGGAACTTTATCTGTGCTCATTTCAATCTCTGGTTTTATGCAGCACCCCAACTCACCTTTCCCCTTAAGCAAGCATAAGTTGGGCTTCTAAATTTGAGACCCTGTTCTGTTTTGTAATTCAGTTCCTGTGTAGCCAAGTTTACATTCCGTGTATTAGTGATATCTTATGATGTTTCTTTTTCTGTGTGACTTATTTCAGTTAGAATCATCATACCTGAATCCACTCATTATGCTGCTACGGGCCTGATGACATAGATTTCATTGCTGAGTGATATTGCATTGTACGTAAGTACCACAACTTCTTTATCCATTTTTCACTTTCTGCGATATTGAACTTGTACCGTAAACCAGGTTCTTGTAAACAGAGCCGTCCCAACCTTTGGGGTGGCTGTGTCTTTTGATTTTAATTTCCCTAAGCTATAGGACCATAAGTGGAAGTGCCCTAGGCTCTGTTGCTTTGTTTTTTAGATGTTTCAGGAAACACCATACACTTCTCCCGAGTGGCTGTTGGCAATTTACATCCCGCCCATCATCATAACAAGGCTCCCAGTTCTCCATGGCCTGTCCTGCCTTTCTGGATTTTACACTTTTTTCAGATGGCCCTTTGGACCGGGGGGAAGTGAGACTTCATTGTAGTGCAGATTTCCTTTGCAAGCTTGCTTGGTTGGCCAAAAAGGGCGTATGCGTTTTTTCCTGAATATATTCAGGAAAAAACGCATACGCCCTTTTTGGCCAAGTGCATCATTGTGGACGTTCTGCCTCTTTTCCTATGCTTTAAATGCAATTCCAGTCTACCTCCTGAAATCGGTTTCCTGCAATTCTGCCCCGCTTTCAAGTCCTCTTGGCAGCCTTACTTCAGTATATTTTTGGACGATAGCTATCATTTATAACTCTGCAGGTTTGTGAATTACAGTGCCCCTGAGCTCCTTTCTTCAACTCGCTTTCTCGTGAGCTGGCCGCAACACCGCAGGATGGCTTCAGGCCCTAATCTGGTTCCGGCACGGCACGCTGAGCCTTTGGTTAATTCCTCTTCCTGGTGGGAAATGAGAGTTAAATTTGCCCGTCCAGACACCTCCAGCTAGTCTGTCATTGGTTCTCCCTATCCCTGTTCATCTTCCGCAGAAATTGCAAAGTGGGCCAAACAGGAGGTTAAAGGCACTGACTCTCCAAGTCGGGAGAGTGTTAGTAAAGCGTCTGGAATGTTGCACCCGAGTACCAGGGGACGAAAACTGAGACATATTGGAACACGTCTCCCGATCACACGGTTGATCATACTCTGGGTTCCACATGCATGTTTTAGCTGAAGGAAGAATACCTTAAACCTGGAGAGTTGAGACCCGTGGAATGGGTACCATGCAATATGACTTCAAAGGGTCTTCATTTGCTCACCGAACCTCTCCAATCCTATCACTGCTGCGTTTATGCCCCTGTACACACACTTGATTCTCTTTCAGAGACATAGCAATCCATAGGTTTTAAGATACTTCCTAGTCAGGTACACTCTTAGGCATTTAATATGGGGTGTTGAGTCCATTTCGTTGAGCAAGGAGTAGCTCTTGTCTATTCCATATTTGGCTTAAGGAACTTTATCTGTGCTCATTTCAATCTCTGGTTTTATGCAGCACCCCAACTCACCTTTCCCCTTAAGCAAGCATAAGTTGGTTTTCTAAATTTGAGACCCTGTTCTGTTTTGTAATTCTGTTCCTGTGTAGCCAAGGTTACATTCCGTGTATTAGTGATATCTTATGATGTTTCTTTTCCTGTGTGACTTATTTCAGTTAGAATCATCGTACCTGAATCCACTCATTATGCTGCTACGGGCCTGATGACATAGATTTCATTGCTGAGTGATACTGCATTGTACGTAAGTACCACAACTTCTTTATCCATTTTTCACTTTCTGCGATATTGAACTTGTACCGTAAACCAGGTTCTTGTAAACAGAGCCGTCCCAACCTTTGGGGTGGCTGTGTCTTTTGATTTTAATTTCCCTAAGCTATAGGACCATAAGTGGAAGTGCCCTAGGCTCTGTTGCTTTGTTTTTTAGATGTTTCAGGAAACACCATACACTTCTCCCGAGTGGCTGTTGGCAATTGACATCCCGCCCATCAGCATAACAAGGCTCCCAGTTCTCCATGGCCTGTCCTGCCTTTCTGGATTTTACACTTTTTTCAGATGGCCCTTTGGACCGGGGGGAAGTGAGACTTCATTGTAGTGCAGATTTCCTTTGCAAGCTTGCTTGGTTGGCCAAAAAGGGCGTATGCGTTTTTTCCTGAATATATTCAGGAAAAAACGCATACGCCCTTTTTGGCCAAGTGCATCATTGTGGACGTTCTGCCTCTTTTCCTATGCTTTAAATGCAATTCCAGTCTACCTCCTGAAATCGGTTTCCTGCAATTCTGCCCCGCTTTCAAGTCCTCTTGGCAGCCTTACTTCAGTATATTTTTGGACGATAGCTGTCATTTATAACTCTGCAGGTTTGTGAATTACAGTGCCCCTGAGCTCCTTTCTTCAACTCGCTTTCTCGTGAGCTGGCCGCAACCCCGCAGGATGGCTTCAGGCCCTAATCTGGTTCCGGCACGGCACGCTGAGCCTTTGGTTAATTCCTCTTCCTGGTGGGAAATGAGAGTTAAATTTGCCCGTCCAGACACCTCCAGCTAGTCTGTCATTGGTTCTGCCTATTCCTGTTCATCTTCCGCAGAAATTGCAAACTGGGCCAAACAGGAGGTTAAAGGCACTGACTCTCCAAGTCGGGAGAGTGTTAGTAAAGCGTCTGGAATGTTGCACCCGAGTACCAGGGGACGAAAACTGAGACATATTGGAACACGTCTCCCGATCACACGGTTGATCATACTCTGGGTTCCACATGCATGTTTTAGCTGAAGGAAGAATACCTTAAACCTGGAGAGTTGAGACTCGTGGAATGGGTACCATGCAATATGACTTCAAAGGGTCTTCATTTGCTCACCGAACCTCTCCAATCCTATCACTGCTGCGTTTATGCCCCTGTACACACACTTGATTCTCTTTCAGAGACATAGCAATCCATAGGTTTTAAGATACTTCCTAGTCAGGTACACTCTTAGGCATTTAATATGGGGTGTTGAGTCCATTTCGTTGAGCAAGGAGTAGCTCTTGTCTATTCCATATTTGGCTTAAGGAACTTTATCTGTGCTCATTTCAATCTCTGGTTTTATGCAGCACCCCAACTCACCTTTCCCCTTAAGCAAGCATAAGTTGGGTTTCTAAATTTGAGACCCTGTTCTGTTTTGTAATTCAGTTCCTGTGTAGCCAAGTTTACATTCCGTGTATTAGTGATATCTTATGATGTTTCTTTTCCTGTGTGACTTATTTCAGTTAGAATCATCGTACCTGAATCCACTCATTATGCTGCTACGGGCCTGATGACATAGATTTCATTGCTGAGTGATACTGCATTGTACGTAAGTACCACAACTTCTTTATCCATTTTTCACTTTCTGCGATATTGAACTTGTACCGTAAACCAGGTTCTTGTAAACAGAGCCGTCCCAACCTTTGGGGTGGCTGTGTCTTTTGATTTTAATTTCCCTAAGCTATAGGACCATAAGTGGAAGTGCCCTAGGCTCTGTTGCTTTGTTTTTTAGATGTTTCAGGAAACACCATACACTTCTCCCGAGTGGCTGTTGGCAATTGACATCCCGCCCATCAGCATAACAAGGCTCCCAGTTCTCCATGGCCTGTCCTGCCTTTCTGGATTTTACACTTTTTTCAGATGGCCCTTTTGACCGTGGGGAAGTGAGACTTCATTGTAGTGCAGATTTCCTTTGCAAGCTTGCTTGGTTGGCCAAAAAGGGCGTATGCGTTTTTTCCTGAATATATTCAGGAAAAAACGCATATGCCCTTTTTGGCCAAGTGCATCATTGTGGACGTTCTGCCTCTTTTCCTATGCTTTCAATGCAATTCCAGTCTACCTCCTGAAATCGGTTTCCTGCAATTCTGCCCCGCTTTCAAGTCCTCTTGGCAGCCTTACTTCAGTATATTTTTGGACGATAGCTGTCATTTATAACTCTGCAGGTTTGTGAATTACAGTGCCCCTGAGCTCCTTTCTTCAAGTCGCTTTCTCGTGAGCTGGCCGCAACCCCGCAGGATGGCTTCAGGCCCTAATCTGGTTCCGGCACGGCACGCTGAGCCTTTGGTTAATTCCTCTTCCTGGTGGGAAATGAGAGTTAAATTTGCCCGTCCAGACACCTCCAGCTAGTCTGTCATTGGTTCTGCCTATTCCTGTTCATCTTCCGCAGAAATTGCAAACTGGGCCAAACAGGAGGTTAAAGGCACTGACTCTCCAAGTCGGGAGAGTGTTAGTAAAGCGTCTGGAATGTTGCACCCGAGTACCAGGGGACGAAAACTGAGACATATTGGAACACGTCTCCCGATCACACGGTTGATCATACTCTGGGTTCCACATGCATGTTTTAGCTGAAGGAAGAATACCTTAAACCTGGAGAGTTGAGACCCGTGGAATGGGTACCATGCAATATGACTTCAAAGGGTCTTCATTTGCTCACCGAACCTCTCCAATCCTATCACTGCTGCGTTTATGCCCCTGTACACACACTTGATTCTCTTTCAGAGACATAGCAATCCATAGGTTTTAAGATACTTCCTAGTCAGGTACACTCTTAGGCATTTAATATGGGGTGTTGAGTCCATTTCGTTGAGCAAGGAGTAGCTCTTGTCTATTCCATATTTGGCTTAAGGAACTTTATCTGTGCTCATTTCAATCTCTGGTTTTATGCAGTACCCCAACTCACCTTTCCCCTTAAGCAAGCATAAGTTGGTTTTCTAAATTTGAGACCCTGTTCTGTTTTGTAATTCAGTTCCTGTGTAGCCAAGGTTACATTCCGTGTATTAGTGATATCTTATGATGTTTCTTTTCCTGTGTGACTTATTTCAGTTAGAATCATCGTACCTGAATCCACTCATTATGCTGCTACGGGCCTGATGACATAGATTTCATTGCTGAGTGATACTGCATTGTACGTAAGTACCACAACTTCTTTATCCATTTTTCACTTTCTGCGATATTGAACTTGTACCGTAAACCAGGTTCTTGTAAACAGAGCCGTCCCAACCTTTGGGGTGGCTGTGTCTTTTTGATTTTAATTTCCCTAAGCTATAGGACCATAAGTGGAAGTGCCCTAGGCTCTGTTGCTTTGTTTTTTAGCTGTTTCAGGAAACACCATACACTTCTCCCGAGTGGCTGTTGGCAATTTACATCCCGCCCATCAGCATAACAAGGCTCCCAGTTCTCCATGGCCTGTCCTGCCTTTCTGGATTTTACACTTTTTTCAGATGGCCCTTTTGACCGGGGGGAAGTGAGACTTCATTGTAGTGCAGATTTCCTTTGCAAGCTTGCTTGGTTGGCCAAAAAGGGCGTATGCGTTTTTTCCTGAATATATTCAGGAAAAAACGCATACGCCCTTTTTGGCCAAGTGCATCATTGTGGACGTTCTGCCTCTTTTCCTATGCTTTAAATGCAATTCCAGTCTACCTCCTGAAATCGGTTTCCTGCAATTCTGCCCCGCTTTCAAGTCCTCTTGGCAGCCTTACTTCAGTATATTTTTGGATGATAGCTATCATTTATAACTCTGCAGGTTTGTGAATTACAGTGCCCCTGAGCTCCTTTCTTCAACTCGCTTTCTCGTGAGCTGGCCGCAACACCGCAGGATGGCTTCAGGCCCTAATCTGGTTGCGGCACGGCACGCTGAGCCTTTGGTTAATTCCTCTTCCTGGTGGGAAATGAGAGTTAAATTTGCCCGTCCAGACACCTCCAGCTAGTCTGTCATTGGTTCTCCCTATTCCTGTTCATCTTCCGCAGAAATTGCAAACTGGGCCAAACAGGAGGTTAAAGGCACTGACTCTCCAAGTCGGGAGAGTGTTAGTAAAGCGTCTGGAATGTTGCACCCGAGTACCAGGGGACGAAAACTGAGACATATTGGAACACGTCTCCCGATCACACGGTTGATCATACTCTGGGTTCCACATGCATGTTTTAGCTGAAGGAAGAATACCTTAAACCTGGAGAGTTGAGACCCGTGGAATGGGTACCATGCAATATGACTTCAAAGGGTCTTCATTTGCTCACCGAACCTCTCCAGTCCTATCACTGCTGCGTTTATGCCCCTGCACACACGCTTGATTCTCTTTCAGAGACATAGCAATCCATAGGTTTTAAGATACTTCCTAGTCAGGTACACTCTTAGGCATTTAATATGGGGTGTTGAGTCCATTTCGTTGAGCAAGGAGTAGCTCTTGTCTATTCCATATTTGGCTTAAGGAACTTTATCTGTGCTCATTTAAATCTCTGGTTTTATGCAGCACCCCAACTCACCTTTCCCCTTAAGCAAGCATAAGTTCGGTTTCTAAATTTGAGACCCTGTTCTGTTTTGTAATTCAGTTCCTGTGTAGCCAAGTTTACATTCCGTGTATTAGTGATATCTTATGATGTTTCTTTTTCTGTGTGACTTATTTCAGTTAGAATCATCATACCTGAATCCACTCATTATGCTGCTACGGGCCTGATGACATAGATTTCATTGCTGAGTGATATTGCATTGTACGTAAGTACCACAACTTCTTTATCCATTTTTCACTTTCTGCGATATTGAACTTGTACCGTAAATGAGTTTCTTGGAAACAGAGCCGTCCCAAACTTTTGGGTGGCTCTATCTTTTTGATTTTAATTTCCCTAAGCTATAGGACCATAAGTGGTAGTGCCCTAAGCTCTGTTGCTTTGTTTTTTAGATGTTTCAGGAAACACCATACACTTCTCCCGAGTGGCTCTTGGCAATTTACATCCCACCCATCAGCATAACAAGGCTCCCAGTTCTCCATGGCCTGTCCTGCCTTTCTAGATTTTACACTTTTTTCAGATGACCCTTTTGACCGGGGGGAAGTGAGACTTCATTGTAGTGCAGATTTCCTTTGCAAGCTTCCTTGGTTGGCCAAAAAGAGCGTATGCGTTTTTTCCTGAATATATTCAGGAAAAAACGCATACGCCCTTTTTGGCCAAGTGCATCATTGTGGACGTTCTGCCTCTTTTCCTATGCTTTAAATGCAATTCCAGTCTACCTCCTGAAATCGGTTTCCTGCAATTCTGCCCCGCTTTCAAGTCCTCTTGGCAGCCTTACTTCAGTATATTTTTGGATGATAGCTATCATTTATAACTCTGCAGGTTTGTGAATTACAGTGCCCCTGAGCTCCTTTCTTCAACTCGCTTTCTCGTGAGCTGGCCGCAGCACCGCAGGATTGCTTCAGGCCCTAAACTGGTTGCGGCACGGCACGCTGAGCCTTTGGTTAATTCCTCTTCCTGGTGGGAAATGAGAGTTAAATTTGCCCGTCCAGACACCTCCAGCTAGTCTCTCATTGGTTCTCCCTATCCCTGTTCATCTTCCGCAGAAATTGCAAACTGGGCCAAACAGGAGGTTAAAGGCACTGACTCTCCAAGTCGGGAGAGTGTTAGTAAAGCGTCTGGAATGTTGCACCCGAGTACCAGGGGACGAAAACTGAGACATATTGGAACACGTCTCCCGATCACACGGTTGATCATACTCTGGGTTCCACATGCATGTTTTAGCTGAAGGAAGAATACCTTAAACCTGGAGAGTTGAGACCCGTGGAATGGGTACCATGCAATATGACTTCAAAGGGTCTTCATTTGCTCACCGAACCTCTCCAATCCTATCACTGCTGCGTTTATGCCCCTGTACACACGCTTGATTCTCTTTCGGAAACATAGCAATCCATAGGTTTTAAGATACTTCCTAGTCAGGTACACTCTTAGGCATTTAATATGGGGTGTTGAGTCCATTTCGTTGAGCAAGGAGTAGCTCTTGTCTATTCCATATTTGGCTTAAGGAAGTTTTATCTGTGCTCATTTCAATCTCTGGTTTTATGCAGCACCCCAACTCACCTTTCCCCTTAAGGAAGCATAAGTTGGTTTTCTAAATTTGAGACCCTGTTCTGTTTTGGAATTCAGTTCCAGTGTAGCCAAGTTTACATTCCGTGTATTAGTGATATCTTATGATGTTTCTTTTTCTGTGTGACTCATTTCAGTTAGAATCATCATACCTGAATCCACTCATTATGCTGCTACGGGCCTGATGACATAGATTTCATTGCTGAGTGATACTGCATTGTACGTAAGTACCACAACTTCTTTATCCATTTTTCACTTTCTGCGATATTGAACTTGTACCGTAAACCAGGTTCTTGTAAACAGAGCCGTCCCAACCTTTGGGGTGGCTGTGTCTTTTGATTTTAATTTCCCTAAGCTATAGGACCATAAGTGGAAGTGCCCTAGGCTCTGTTGCTTTGTTTTTTAGATGTTTCAGGAAACACCATACACTTCTCCCGAGTGGCTGTTGGCAATTTACATCCCACCCATCAGCATAAGAAGGCTCCCAGTTCTCCATGGCCTGTCCTGCCTTTCTGGATTTTACACTTTTTTCAGATGGCCCTTTTGACCGGGGGGAAGTGAGACTTCATTGTAGTGCAGATTTCCTTTGCAAGCTTGCTTGGTTGGCCAAAAAGGGCGTATGCGTTTTCTCCTGAATATATTCAGGAAAAAACGCATACGCCCTTTTTGGCCAAGTGCATCATTGTGGACGTTCTGCCTCTTTTCCTATGCTTTAAATGCAATTCCAGTCTACCTCCTGAAATCGGTTTCCTGCAATTCTGCCCCGCTTTCAAGTCCTCTTGGCAGCCTTACTTCAGTATATTTTTGGATGATAGCTATCATTTATAACTCTGCAGGTTTGTGAATTACAGTGCCCCTGAGCTCCTTTCTTCAACTCGCTTTATGTGAGCTGGCCGCAACACCGCAGGATGGCTTCAGGCCCTAATCTGGTTGCGGCACGGCACGCTGAGCCTTTGGTTAATTCCTCTTCCTGGTGGGAAATGAGAGTTAAATTTGCCCGTCCAGACACCTCCAGCTAGTCTCTCATTGGTTCTCCCTATTCCTGTTCATCTTCCGCAGAAATTGCAAACTGGGCCAAACAGGAGGTTAAAGGCACTGACTCTCCAAGTCGGGAGAGTGTTAGTAAAGCGTCTGGAATGTTGCACCCGAGTACCAGGGGACGAAAACTGAGACATATTGGAACACGTCTCCCGATCACATGGTGGATCATACTCTGGGTTCCACATGCATGTTTTAGCTGAAGGAAGAATACCTTAAACCTGGAGAGTTGAGACCCGTGGAATGGGTACCATGCAATATGACTTCAAAGGGTCTTCATTTGCTCACCGAACCTCTCCAATCCTATCACTGCTGCGTTTATGCCCCTGTACACACGCTTGATTCTCTTTCGGAGACATAGCAATCCATAGGTTTTAAGATAATTCCTAGTCAGGTACACTCTTAGGCATTTAATATGGGGTGTTGAGTCCATTTCGTTGAGCAAGGAGTAGCTCTTGTCTATTCCATATTTGGCTTAAGGAACTTTATCTGTGCTCATTTCAATCTCTGGTTTTATGCAGCACCCCAACTCACCTTTCCCCTTAAGCAAGCATAAGTTGGTTTTCTAAATTTGAGACCCTGTTCTGTTTTGTAATTCAGTTCCTGTGTAGCCAAGGTTACATTCCGTGTATTAGTGATATCTTATGATGTTTCTTTTCCTGTGTGACTTATTTCAGTTAGAATCATCGTACCTGAATCCACTCATTATGCTGCTACGGGCCTGATGACATAGATTTCATTGCTGAGTGATACTGCATTGTACGTAAGTACCACAACTTCTTTATCCATTTTTCACTTTCTGCGATATTGAACTTGTACCGTAAACCAGGTTCTTGTAAACAGAGCCGTCCCAACCTTTGGGGTGGCTGTGTCTTTTGATTTTAATTTCCCTAAGCTATAGGACCATAATTGGAAGTGCCCTAGGCTCTGTTGCTTTGTTTTTTAGATGTTTCAGGAAACACCATACACTTCTCCCGAGTGGCTCTTGGCAATTGACATCCCGCCCATCAGCATAACAAGGCTCCCAGTTCTCCATGGCCTGTCCTGCCTTTCTGGATTTTACACTTTTTTCAGATGGCCCTTTTGACCGGGGGGAAGTGAGACTTCATTGTAGTGCAGATTTCCTTTGCAAGCTTGCTTGGTTGGCCAAAAAGGGCGTATGCGTTTTTTCCTGAATATATTTAGGAAAAAACGCATACGCGCTTTTTGGCCAAGTGCATCATTGTGGACGTTCTGCCTCTTTTCCTATGCTTTAAATGCAATTCCAGTCTACCTCCTGAAATCGGTTTCCTGCAATTCTGCCCCGCTTTCAAGTCCTCTTGGCAGCCTTACTTCAGTATATTTTTGGACGATAGCTGTCATTTATAACTCTGCAGGTTTGTGAATTACAGTGCCCCTGAGCTCCTTTCTTCAACTCGCTTTATGTGAGCTGGCCGCAACACCGCAGGATGGCTTCAGGCCCTAATCTGGTTCCGGCACGGCACGCTGAGCCTTTGGTTAATTCCTCTTCCTGGTGGGAAATGAGAGTTAAATTTGCCCGTCCAGACACCTCCAGCTAGTCTGTCATTGGTTCTCCCTATTCCTGTACATCTTCCGCAGAAATTGCAAACTGGGCCAAACAGGAGGTTAAAGGCGCTGACTCTCCAAGTCGGGAGAGTGTTAGTAAAGCGTCTGGAATGTTGCACCCGAGTACCAGGGGACGGAAACTGAGACATATTGGAACACGTCTCCCGATCACACGGTTGATCATACTCTGGGTTCCACATGCATGTTTTAGCTGAAGGAAGAATACCTTAAACCTGGAGAGTTGAGACCCGTGGAATGGGTACCATGCAATATGACTTCAAAGGGTCTTCATTTGCTCACCGAACTTCTCCAATCCTATCACTGCTGCGTTTATGCCCCTGTACACACGCTTGATTCTCTTTCGGAGACATAGCAATCCATAGGTTTTAAGATACTTCCTAGTCAGGTACACTCTTAGGCGTTCAATATGGGGTGTTGAGTCCATTTCGTTGAGCAAGGAGTAGCTCTTGTCTATTCCATATTTGGCTCAAGGAACTTTATCTGTGCTCAATTCAATCTCTGGTTTTATGCAGCACCCCAACTCACCTTTCCCCTTAAGCAAGCATAAGTTGGTTTTCTAAATTTGAGACCCTGTTCTGTATTGTAATTCAGTTCCTATGTAGCCAAGTTTACATTCCGTGTATTAGTGATATCTTATGATGTTTCTTTTTCTGTGTGACTTATTTCAGTTAGAATCATCATACCTGAATCCACTTATTATGCTGCTACGGGCCTGATGACGTAGATTTCATTGCTGAGTGATATTGCATTGTACGTAAGTACCACAACTTCTTTATCCATTTTTCACTTTCTGAGATATTGAACTTGTACCGTAAACCAGGTTCTTGTAAACAGAGCCGTCCCAACCTTTGGGGTGGCTGTGTCTTTTGATTTTAATTTCCCTAAGCTATAGGACCATAAGTGGAAGTGCCCTAGGCTCTGTTGCTTTGTTTTTTAGATGTTTCAGGAAACACCATACACTTCTCCCGAGTGGCTGTTGGCAATTTACATCCCACCCATCAGCATAAGAAGGCTCCCAGTTCTCCATGGCCTGTCCTGCCTTTCTGGATTTTACACTTTTTTCAGATGGCCCTTTTGACCGGGGGGAAGTGAGACTTCATTGTAGTGCAGATTTCCTTTGCAAGCTTGCTTGGTTGGCCAAAAAGGGCGTATGCGTTTTCTCCTGAATATATTCAGGAAAAAACGCATACGCCCTTTTTGGCCAAGTGCATCATTGTGGACGTTCTGCCTCTTTTCCTATGCTTTAAATGCAATTCCAGTCTACCTCCTGAAATCGGTTTCCTGCAATTCTGCCCCGCTTTCAAGTCCTCTTGGCAGCCTTACTTCAGTATATTTTTGGATGATAGCTATCATTTATAACTCTGCAGGTTTGTGAATTACAGTGCCCCTGAGCTCCTTTCTTCAACTCGCTTTATGTGAGCTGGCCGCAACACCGCAGGATGGCTTCAGGCCCTAATCTGGTTGCGGCACGGCACGCTGAGCCTTTGGTTAATTCCTCTTCCTGGTGGGAAATGAGAGTTAAATTTGCCCGTCCAGACATCTCCAGCTAGTCTCTCATTGGTTCTCCCTATTCCTGTTCATCTTCCGCAGAAATTGCAAACTGGGCCAAACAGGAGGTTAAAGGCACTGACTCTCCAAGTCGGGAGAGTGTTAGTAAAGCGTCTGGAATGTTGCACCCGAGTACCAGGGGACGAAAACTGAGACATATTGGAACACGTCTCCCGATCACATGGTGGATCATACTCTGGGTTCCACATGCATGTTTTAGCTGAAGGAAGAATACCTTAAACCTGGAGAGTTGAGACCCGTGGAATGGGTACCATGCAATATGACTTCAAAGGGTCTTCATTTGCTCACCGAACCTCTCCAATCCTATCACTGCTGCGTTTATGCCCCTGTACACACGCTTGATTCTCTTTCGGAGACATAGCAATCCATAGGTTTTAAGATAATTCCTAGTCAGGTACACTCTTAGGCATTTAATATGGGGTGTTGAGTCCATTTCGTTGAGCAAGGAGTAGCTCTTGTCTATTCCATATTTGGCTTAAGGAACTTTATCTGTGCTCATTTCAATCTCTGGTTTTATGCAGCACCCCAACTCACCTTTCCCCTTAAGCAAGCATAAGTTGGGTTTCTAAATTTGAGACCCTGTTCTGTTTTGTAATTCAGTTCCTGTGTAGCCAAGTTTACATTCCGTGTATTAGTGATATCTTATGATGTTTCTTTTTCTGTGTGACTCATTTCAGTTAGAATCATCATAACTGAATCCACTTATTATGCTGCTACGGGCCTGATGACATAGATTTCATTGCTGAGTGATACTGCATTGTACGTAAGTACCACAACTTCTTTATCCATTTTTCACTTTCTGCGATATTGAACTTGTACCGTAAACCAGGTTCTTGTAAACAGAGCCGTCCCAACCTTTGGGGTGGCTGTGTCTTTTGATTTTAATTTCCCTAAGCTATAGGACCATAATTGGAAGTGCCCTAGGCTCTGTTGCTTTGTTTTTTAGATGTTTCAGGAAACACCATACACTTCTCCCGAGTGGCTCTTGGCAATTGACATCCCGCCCATCAGCATAACAAGGCTCCCAGTTCTCCATGGCCTGTCCTGCCTTTCTGGATTTTACACTTTTTTCAGATGGCCCTTTTGACCGGGGGGAAGTGAGACTTCATTGTAGTGCAGATTTCCTTTGCAAGCTTGCTTGGTTGGCCAAAAAGGGCGTATGCGTTTTTTCCTGAATATATTTAGGAAAAAACGCATACGCGCTTTTTGGCCAAGTGCATCATTGTGGACGTTCTGCCTCTTTTCCTATGCTTTAAATGCAATTCCAGTCTACCTCCTGAAATCGGTTTCCTGCAATTCTGCCCCGCTTTCAAGTCCTCTTGGCAGCCTTACTTCAGTATATTTTTGGACGATAGCTGTCATTTATAACTCTGCAGGTTTGTGAATTACAGTGCCCCTGAGCTCCTTTCTTCAACTCGCTTTATGTGAGCTGGCCGCAACACCGCAGGATGGCTTCAGGCCCTAATCTGGTTCCGGCACGGCACGCTGAGCCTTTGGTTAATTCCTCTTCCTGGTGGGAAATGAGAGTTAAATTTGCCCGTCCAGACACCTCCAGCTAGTCTGTCATTGGTTCTCCCTATTCCTGTACATCTTCCGCAGAAATTGCAAACTGGGCCAAACAGGAGGTTAAAGGCGCTGACTCTCCAAGTCGGGAGAGTGTTAGTAAAGCGTCTGGAATGTTGCACCCGAGTACCAGGGGACGGAAACTGAGACATATTGGAACACGTCTCCCGATCACACGGTTGATCATACTCTGGGTTCCACATGCATGTTTTAGCTGAAGGAAGAATACCTTAAACCTGGAGAGTTGAGACCCGTGGAATGGGTACCATGCAATATGACTTCAAAGGGTCTTCATTTGCTCACCGAACTTCTCCAATCCTATCACTGCTGCGTTTATGCCCCTGTACACACGCTTGATTCTCTTTCAGAGACATAGCAATCCATAGGTTTTAAGATACTTCCTAGTCAGGTACACTCTTAGGCGTTCAATATGGGGTGTTGAGTCCATTTCGTTGAGCAAGGAGTAGCTCTTGTCTATTCCATATTTGGCTCAAGGAACTTTATCTGTGCTCAATTCAATCTCTGGTTTTATGCAGCACCCCAACTCACCTTTCCCCTTAAGCAAGCATAAGTTGGTTTTCTAAATTTGAGACCCTGTTCTGTATTGTAATTCAGTTCCTATGTAGCCAAGTTTACATTCCGTGTATTAGTGATATCTTATGATGTTTCTTTTTCTGTGTGACTTATTTCAGTTAGAATCATCATACCTGAATCCACTTATTATGCTGCTACGGGCCTGATGACGTAGATTTCATTGCTGAGTGATATTGCATTGTACGTAAGTACCACAACTTCTTTATCCATTTTTCACTTTCTGAGATATTGAACTTGTACCGTAAACCAGGTTCTTGTAAACAGAGCCGTCCCAACCTTTGGGGTGGCTGTGTCTTTTGATTTTAATTTCCCTAAGCTATAGGACCATAAGTGGAAGTGCCCTAGGCTCTGTTGCTTTGTTTTTTAGATGTTTCAGGAAACACCATACACTTCTCCCGAGTGGCTGTTGGCAATTTACATCCCGCCCATCAGCATAACAAGGCTCCCAGTTCTCCATGGCCTGTCCTGCCTTTCTGGATTTCACACTTTTTTCAGATGGCCCTTTTGACCGGGGGGAAGTGAGACTTCATTGTAGTGCAGATTTCCTTTGCAAGCTTGCTTGGTTGGCCAAAAAGGGCGTATGCGTTTTTTCCTGAATATATTTAGGAAAAAACGCATACGCCCTTTTTGGCCAAGTGCATCATTGTGGACGTTCTGCCTCTTTTCCTATGCTTTCAATGCAATTCCAGTCTACCTCCTGAAATCGGTTTCCTGCAATTCTGCCCCGCTTTCAAGTCCTCTTGGCAGCCTTACTTCAGTATATTTTTGGACGATAGCTGTCATTTATAACTCTGCAGGTTTGTGAATTACAGTGCCCCTGAGCTCCTTTCTTCAACTCGCTTTCTCGTGAGCTGGCCGCAACACCGCAGGATTGTTTCAAGCCCTAATCTGGTTCCGGCACGGCACGCTGAGCCTTTGGTTAATTCCTCTTCCTGGTGCGAAATGAGAATTAAATTTGCCCATCCAGACACCTCCATCTAGTCTGTCATTTGTTCTCCCTATTCCTGTTCATCTTCCGCAGAAATTGCAAACTGGGCCAAACAGGAGGTTAAAGGCACTGACTCTCCAAGTCGGGAGAGTGTTAGTAAAGCGTCTGGAATGTTGCACCCGAGTACCAGGGGACGAAAACTGAGACATATTGGAACACATCTCCCGATCACATGGTTGATCATACTCTGGGTTCCACATGCATGTTTTAGCTGAAGGAAGAATACCTTAAACCTGGAGAGTTGAGACCCGTGGAATGGGTAACATGCAATATGATTTCAAAGGGTCTTCATTTGCTCACCGAACCTCTCCAGTCCTATCACTGCTGCGTTTATGCCCCTGCACACACGCTTGATTCTCTTTCGGAGACATAGCAATCCATAGGTTTTAAGATACTTCCTAGTCAGGTATATTCTTAGGTGTTTAATATGGGGTGTTGAATCCATTTCGTTGAGCAAGGAGTAGCTCTTGTCTATTCCATATTTGGCTTAAGGAACTTTATCTGTGCTCATTTCAATCTCTGGTTTTATGCAGCACCCCAACTCACCTTTCCCCTTAAGCAAGCATAAGTTGGGTTTCTAAATTTGAGACCCTGTTCTGTTTTGGAATTCAGTTCCTGTGTAGCCAAGTTTACATTCCGTGTATTAGTGATATCTTATGATGTTTGTTTTTCTGTGTGACTTATTTCAGTTAGAATCATCATACCTGAATCCACTCATTATGCTGCTACGGGCCTGATGACCTAGATTTCATTGCTGAGTGATATTGCATTGTACGTAAGTACCACAACTTCTTTATCCATTTTTCACTTTCTGCGATATTGAACTTGTACCGTAAACCAGGTTCTTGTAAACAGAGCCGTCCCAACCTTTGGGGTGGCTGTGTCTTTTGATTTTAATTGCCCTAAGCTATAGGACCATAAGTGGAAGTGCCCTAGGCTCTGTTGCTTTGTTTTTTAGATGTTTCAGGAAACACCATACACTTCTCCCGAGTGGCTGTTGGCAATTTTCATCCCGCCCATCAGCATAACAAGGCTCCCAGTTCTCCATGGCCTGTCCTGCCTTTCTGGATTTTACACTTTTTTCAGATGGCCCTTTTGACCGGGGGGAAGTGAGACTTCATTGTAGTGCAGATTTCCTTTGCAAGCTTGCTTGGTTGGCCAAAAAGGGCGTATGCGTTTTTTCCTGAATATATTCAGGAAAAAACGCATACGCCCTTTTTGGCCAAGTGCATCATTGTGGACGTTCTGCCTCTTTCCCTATGCTTTAACTGCAATTCCAGTCTACCTCCTGAAATCGGTTTCCTGCAATTCTGCCCCGCTTTCAAGTCCTCTTGGCAGCCTTACTTCAGTATATTTTTGGACGATAGCTGTCATTTATAACTCTGCAGGTTTGTGAATTACAGTGCCCCTGAGCTCCTTTCTTCAACTCGCTTTCTCGTGAGCTGGCCGCAACACCGCAGGATGGCTTCAGGCCCTAATCTGGTTCCGGCACGGCACGCTGAGCCTTTGGTTAATTCCTCTTCCTGGTGGGAAATGAGAGTTAAATTTGCCCGTCCAGACACCTCCAGCTAGTCTCTCATTGGTTCTCCCTATTCCTGTTCATCTTCCGCAGAAATTGCAAACTGGGCCAAACAGGAGGTTAAAGGCACTGACTGTCCAAGTCGGGAGAGTGTTAGTAAAGCGTCTGAAATGTTGCACCCGAGTACCAGGGGACGAAAACTGAGACATATTGGAACACGTCTCCCGATCACATGGTTGATCATACTCTGGGTTCCACATGCATGTTTTAGCTGAAGGAAGAATACCTTAAACCTGGAGAGTTGAGACCCGTGGAATGGGTACCATGCAATATGACTTCAAAGGGTCTTCATTTGCTCACCGAACGTCTCCAATCCTATCACTGCTGCGTTTATGCCCCTGTACACACGCTTGATTCTCTTTTGGAGACATAGCAATCCATAGGTTTTAAGATACTTCCTAGTCAGGTACACTCTTAGGCATTTAATATGGGGTGTTGAGTCCATTTCGTTGAACAAGGAGTAGCTCTTGTCTATTCCTTATTTGGCTTAAGGAACTTTATCTGTGCTCATTTCAATCTCTGGTTTTATGCAGCACCCCAACTCACCTTTCCCCTTAAGGAAGCATAAGTTGGTTTTCTAAATTTGAGACCCTGTTCTGTTTTGTAATTCAGTTCCTGTGTAGCCAAGTTTACATTCCGTGTATTAGTGATATCTTATGATGTTTCTTTTTCTGTGTGAATCATTTCAGTTAGAATCATCATACCTGAATCCACTCATTATGCTGCTACGGGCCTGATGACATAGATTTCATTGCTGAGTGATACTGCATTGTACGTAAGTACCACAACTTCTTTATCCATTTTTCACTTTCTGCGATATTGAACTTGTACCGTAAACCAGGTTCTTGTAAACAGAGCCGTCCCAACCTTTGGGGTGGCTGTGTCTTTTTGATTTTAATTTCCCTAAGCTATAGGACCATAAGTGGAAGTGCCTTAGGCTCTGTTGCTTTGTTTTTTAGATGTTTCAGGAAACACCATACACTTCTCCCGAGTGGCTGTTGGCAATTTACATCCCACCCATCAGCATAACAAGGCTCCAGTTCTCCATGGCCTGTCCTGCCTTTCTGGATTTTACACTTTTTTCAGATGGCCCTTTTGACCGGGGGGAAGTGAGACTTCATTGTAGTGCAGATTTCCTTTGCAAGCTTGCTTGGTTGGCTAAAAAGCGCGTATGCGTTTTTTCCTGAATATATTCAGGAAAAAACGCATACGCCCTTTTTGGCCAAGTGCATCATTGTGGACGTTCTGCCTCTTTTCCTATGCTTTAAATGCAATTCCAGTCTACCTCCTGAAATCGGTTTCCTGCAATTCTGCCCCGCTTTCAAGTCCTCTTGGCAGCCTTACTTCAGTATATTTTTGGACGATAGCTGTCATTTATAACTCTGCAGGTTTGTGAATTACAGTGCCCCTGAGCTCCTTTCTTCAACTCGCTTTCTCGTGAGCTGGCCGCAACACCGCAGGATGGCTTCAGGCCCTAATCTGGTTCCGGCACGGCACGCTGAGCCTTTGGTTAATTCCTCTTCCTGGTGGGAAATGAGAGTTAAATTTGCCCGTCCAGACACCTCCAGCTAGTCTCTCAATGGTTCTCCCTATTCCTGTACATCTTCCGCAGAAATTGCAAACTGGGCCAAACAGGAGGTTAAAGGCGCTGACTCTCCAAGTCGGGAGAGTGTTAGTAAAGCGTCTGGAATGTTGCACCCGAGTACCAGGGGACGGAAACTGACACATATTGGAACACGTCTCCCGATCACACGGTTGATCATACTCTGGGTTCCACATGCATGTTTTACCTGAAGGAAGAATACCTGAAACCTGGAGAGTTGAGACCCGTGGAATGGGTACCATGCAATATGATTTCAAAGGGTCTTCATTTGCTCACCGAACCTCTCCAGATCTATCACTGCTGCGTTTATGCCCCTGTACACACGCTTGATTCTCTTTCGGAGACATAACAATCCATAGGTTTTAAGATACTTCCTAGTCAGGTACATTCTTAGGCGTTTAATATGGGGTGTTGAATCCATTTCCTTGAGCAAGGAGTAGCTCTTGTCTATTCCATACTTGGCATATGGAACTTTATCTGTGCTCATTTCAATCTCTGGTTTTATGCAGCTCCCCAACTCACCTTTCCCCTTAAGCAAGCATAAGTTGGTTTTCTAAATTTGAGACCCTGTTCTGTTTTGCAATTCAGTTCCTGTGTAGCCAAGTTTACATTCCATGTATTAGTGATATCTTATGATGTTTCTTTTTCTGTGTGACTTATTTCAGTTAGAATCATCATACCTGAATCCACTCATTATGCTGCTACGGGCCTGATGACATAGATTTCATTGCTGTGTGATATTGCATTGTACGTAAGTACCACCACTTCTGTATCCATTTTTCACTTTCTGCGATATTGAACTTGTACCGTAAACCAGGTTCTTGTAAACAGAGCCGTCCCAACCTTTGGGGTGGCTGTGTCTTTTGATTTTAATTTCCCTAAGCTATAGGACCATAAGTGGAAGTGCCCTAGGCTCTGTTGCTTTGTTTTTTAGATGTTTCAGGAAACACCATACACCTCTCCCTAGTGGCTGTTGGCAATTTACATCCCGCCCATCAGCATAACAAGGCTCCCAGTTCTCCATGGCCTGTCCTGCCTTTCTGGATTTTACACTTTTTTCAGATGGCCCTTTGGACCGGGGGGAAGTGAGACTTCATTGTAGTGCAGATTTCCTTTGCAAGCTTGCTTGGTTGGCCAAAAAGTGCGTATGCGTTTTTTCCTGAATATATTCAGGAAAAAACGCATACGCCCTTTTTGGCCAAGTGCATCATTGTGGACGTTCTGCCTCTTTTCCTATGCTTTAAATGCAATTCCAGTCTACCTCCTGAAATCGGTTTCCTGCAATTCTGCCCCGCTTTCAAGTCCTCTTGGCAGCCTTACTTCAGTATATTTTTGGACGATAGCTGTCATTTATAACTCTGCAGGTTTGTGAATTACAGTGCCCCTGAGCTCCTTTCTTCAACTCGCTTTCTCGTGAGCTGGCCGCAACACCGCAGGATGGCTTCAGGCCCTAATCTGGTTCCGGCACGGCACGCTGAACCTTTGGTTAATTCCTCTTCCTGGTGGGAAATGAGAGTTAAATTTGCCCGTCCAGACACCTCCAGCTAGTCTGTCATTGGTTCTCCCTATTCCTGTTCATCTTCCGCAGAAATTGCAAACTGGGCCAAACAGGAGGTTAAAGGCACTGACTCTCCAAGTCGGGAGAGTGTTAGTAAAGCGTCTGGAATGTTGCACCGGATTACCAGGGGACGAAAACTGACACATATTGGAACACGTCTCCCGATCACACGGTTGATCATACTCTGGGTTCCACATGCATGTTTTAGCTGAAGGAAGAATACCTTAAACCTGGAGAGTTGAGACCCGTGGAATGGGTACCATGCAATATGATTTCAAAGGGTCTTCATTTGCTCACCAAACTTCTCCAATCCTATCACTGCTGCATTTATGCCCCTGTACACACGCTTGATTCTCTTTCGGAGACATAGCAATCCATAGGTTTTAAGATACTTCCTAGTCAGGTACACTCTTAGGCATTTAATATGGGGTGTTGAGTCCATTTCGTTGAGCAAGGAGTAGCTCTTGTCTATTCCATATTTGGCTTAAGGAACTTTATCTGTGCTCAATTCAATCTCTGGTTTTATGCAGCACCCCAACTCACCTTTCCCCTTAAGCAAGCATAAGTTGGTTTTCTAAATTTGAGACCCTGTTCTGTATTGTAATTCAGTTCCTATGTAGCCAAGTTTACATTCCGTGTATTAGTGATATCTTATGATGTTTCTTTTTCTGTGTGACTTATTTCAGTTAGAATCATCATACCTGAATCCACTTATTATGCTGCTACGGGCCTGATGACATAGATTTCATTGCTGAGTGATATTGCATTGTACGTAAGTACCACAACTTCTTTATCCATTTTTCACTTTCTGCGATATTGAACTTGTACCATAAACCAGGTTCTTGTAAACAGAGCCGTCCCAACCTTTGGGGTGGCTGTGTCTTTTGATTTTAATTTCCCTAAGCTATAGGACCATAAGTGGAAGTGCCCTAGGCTCTGTTGCTTTGTTTTTTAGATGTTTCAGGAAACACCGTACACTTCTCCCGAGTGGCTGTTGGCAATTTACATCCCGCCCATCAGCATAACAACGCTCCCAGTTCTCCATGGCCTGTCCTGCCTTTCTGGATTTTACACTTTTTTCAGATGGCCCTTTTGACCGGGGGGAAGTGAGACTTCATTGTAGTGCAGATTTCCTTTGCAAGCTTGCTTGGTTGGCCAAAAAGGGCGTATGCGTTTTTTCCTGAATATATTCAGGAAAAAACGCATACGCCCTTTTTGGCCAAGTGCATCATTGTGGACGTTCTGCCTCTTTTCCTATGCTTTAAATGCAATTCCAGTCTACCTCCTGAAATCGGTTTCCTGCAATTCTGCCCCGCTTTCAAGTCCTCTTGGCAGCCTTACTTCAGTATATTTTTGGACGATAGCTGTCATTTATAACTCTGCAGGTTTGTGAATTACAGTGCCCCTGAGCTCCTTTCTTCAACTCGCTTTCTCGTGAGCTGGCCGCAACCCCGCAGGATGGCTTCAGGCCCTAATCTGGTTGCGGCACGGCACGCTGAGCCTTTGGTTAATTCCTCTTCCTGGTGGGAAATGAGAGTTAAATTTGCCCGTCCAGTCACCTCCGGCTAGTCTCTCATTGGTTCTCCCTATTCCTGTACATCTTCCGCAGAAATTGCAAACTGGGCCAAACAGGAGGTTAAAGGCGCTGACTCTCCAAGTCGGGAGAGTGTTAGTAAAGCGTCTGGAATGTTGCACCCGAGTACCAGGGGACGGAAACTGACACATATTGGAACACGTCTCCCGATCACACGGTTGATCATACTCTGGGTTCCACATGCATGTTTTACCTGAAGGAAGAATACCTGAAACCTGGAGAGTTGAGACCCGTGGAATGGGTACCATGCAATATGATTTCAAAGGGTCTTCATTTGCTCACCGAAACTCTCCAGATCTATCACTGCTGCGTTTATGCCCCTGTACACACGCTTGATTCTCTTTCGGAGACATAGCAATCCATAGGTTTTAAGATACTTCCTAGTCAGGTACATTCTAAGGCGTTTAATATGGGGTGTTGAGTCCATTTCCTTGAGCAAGGAGTAGCTCTTGTCTATTCCATACTTGGCTTAAGGAACTTTATCTGTGCTCATTTCAATCTCTGGTTTTATGCAGCTCCCCAACTCACCTTTCCCCTTAAGCAAGCATAAGTTGGTTTTCTAAATTTGAGTCCCTGTTCTGTTTTGCAATTCAGTTCCTGTGTAGCCAAGTTTATATTCCGTGTATTAGTGATATCTTATGATGTTTCTTTTTCTGTGTGACTTATTTCATTTAGAATCATCATACCTGAATCCACTCATTATGCTGCTACGGGGCTGATGACATAGATTTCATTGCTGTGTGATATTGCATTGTACGTAAGTACCACCACTTCTTTATCCATTTTTCACTTTCTGCGATATTGAACTTGTACCGTAAACCAGGTTCTTGTAAACAGAGCCGTCCCAACCTTTGGGGTGGCTGTGTCTTTTGATTTTAATTTCCCTAAGCTATAGGACCATAAGTGGAAGTGCCCTACGCTCAGTTGCTTTGTTTTTTAGATGTTTCAGGAAACACCATACACTTCTCCCGAGTGGCTGTTGGCAAGTTACATCCTGCCCATCAGCATAACAAGGCTCCCAGTTCTCCATTGCCTGTCCTGCCTTTCTGGATTTTACACATTTTTCAGATGGCCCTTTTGACCGGGGGGAAGTGAGACTTCATTGTAGTGCAGATTTCCTTTGCAAGCTTGCTTGGTTGGCCAAAAAGGGCGTATGCGTTTTTTCCTGAATATATTCAGGAAAAAACGCATACGCCCTTTTTGGCCAAGTGCATCATTGTGGACGTTCTGCCTCTTTTCCTATGCTTTAAATGCAATTCCAGTCTACCTCCTGAAATCGGTTTCCTGCAATTCTGCCCCGCTTTCAAGTCCTCTTGGCAGCCTTACTTCAGTATATTTTTGGATGATAGCTGTCATTTATAACTCTGCAGGTTTCTGAATTACAGTGCCCCTGAGCTCCTTTCTTCAACTCGCTTTCTTGTGAGCTGGCCGCAACACCGCAGTATTGCTTCAGGCCCTAATCTGGTTCCGGCACGGCACGCTGAGCCTTTGGTTAATTCCTCTTCCTGGTGGGAAATGAGAGTTAAATTTGCCCGTCCAGACACCTCCAGCTAGTCTGTCATTGGTTCTCCCTATTCCTGTTCATCTTCCGCAGAAATTGCAAACTGGGCCAAACAGGAGGTTAAAGGCACTGACTCTCCAAGTCGGGAGAGTGTTAGTAAAGCGTCTGGAATGTTGCACCGGATTACCAGGGGACGAAAACTGAGACATATTGGAACACGTCTCCCGATCACACGGTTGATCATACTCTGGGTTCCACATGCATGTTTTAGCTGAAGGAAGAATACCTTAAACCTGGAGAGTTGAGACCCGTGGAATGGGTACCATGCAATATGACTTCAAAGGGTCTTCATTTGCTCACCGAACTTCTCCAATCCTATCACTGCTGCGTTTATGCCCCTGTACACACGCTTGATTCTCTTTCGGAGACATAGCAATCCATAGGTTTTAAGATACTTCCTAGTCAGGTACACTCTTAGGCGTTTAATATGGAGTGTTGAGTCCATTTCGTTGAGCAAGGAGTAGCTCTTGTCTATTCCATATTTGGCTCAAGGAACTTTATCTGTGCTCAATTCAATCTCTGGTTTTATGCAGCACCCCAACTCACCTTTCCCCTTAAGCAAGCATAAGTTGGTTTTCTAAATTTCACACCCTGTTCTGTATTGTAATTCAGTTCCTATGTAGCCAAGTTTACATTCCGTGTATTAGTGATATCTTATGATGTTTCTTTTTCTGTGTGACTTATTTCAGTTAGAATCATCATACCTGAATCCACTTATTTTGCTGCTACGGGCCTGATGACATAGATTTCATTGCTGAGTGATATTGCATTGTACGTAAGTACCACAACTTCTTTATCCATTTTTCACTTTCTGATATATTGAACTTGAACCGTAAATGAGTTTCTAGTAAACAGAGCTGTCCCAACATTTTGGGTGGCTCTGTCTTTTTGATTTTAATTTCCCTAAGCTATAGGACCATAAGTGGAAGTGCCCTAGGCTCTGTTGCTTTGTTTTTTAGATGTTTCAGGAAACACCATACACTTCTCCCGAGTGGCTGTTGGCAATTGACATCCCGCCCATCAGCATAACAAGGCTCCCAGTTCTCCATGGCCTGTCCTGCCTTTCTGGATTTCACACTTTTTTCAGATGGCCCTTTTGACCGGGGGGAAGTGAGACTTCATTGTAGTGCAGATTTCCTTTGCAAGCTTGCTTGGTTGGCCAAAAAGGGCGTATGCGTTTTTTCCTGAATATATTTAGGAAAAAACGCATACGCCCTTTTTGGCCAAGTGCATCATTGTGGACGTTCTGCCTCTTTTCCTATGCTTTCAATGCAATTCCAGTCTACCTCCTGAAATCGGTTTCCTGCAATTCTGCCCCGCTTTCAAGTCCTCTTGGCAGCCTTACTTCAGTATATTTTTGGACGATAGCTGTCATTTATAACTCTGCAGGTTTGTGAATTACAGTGCCCCTGAGCTCCTTTCTTCAACTCGCTTTCTCGTGAGCTGGCCGCAACACCGCAGGATGGCTTCAGGCCCTAATCTGGTTCCGGCACGGCACGCTGAACCTTTGGTTAATTCCTCTTCCTGGTGGGAAATGAGAGTTAAATTTGCCCGTCCAGACACCTCCAGCTAGTCTGTCATTGGTTCTCCCTATTCCTGTTCATCTTCCGCAGAAATTGCAAACTGGGCCAAACAGGAGGTTAAAGGCACTGACTCTCCAAGTCGGGAGAGTGTTAGTAAAGCGTCTGGAATGTTGCACCCGAGTACCAGGGGACGAAAACTGAGACATATTGGAACACGTCTCCCGATCACACGGTTGATCATACTCTGGGTTCCACATGCATGTTTTAGCTGAAGGAAGAATACCTTAAACCTGGAGAGTTGAGACCCGTGGAATGGGTACCATGCAATATGACTTCAAAGGGTCTTCATTTGCTCACCGAACCTCTCCAATCCTATCACTGCTGCGTTTATGCCCCTGCACACACGCTTGATTCTCTTTAGGAGACATAGCAATCCATAGGTTTTAAGATACTTCCTAGTCAGGTACATTCTTAGGTGTTTAATATGGGGTGTTGAATCCATTTCGTTGAGCAAGGAGTAGCTCTTGTCTATTCCATATTTGGCTTAAGGAACTTTATCTGTGCTCATTTCAATCTCTGGTTTTATGCAGCACCCCAACTCACCTTTCCCCTTAAGCAAGCATAAGTTGGTTTTCTAAATTTGAGACCCTGTTCTGTTTTGTAATTCAGTTCCTATGTAGCCAAGTTTACATTCCGTGTATTAGTGATATCTTATGATGTTTCTTTTCCTGTGTGACTTATTTCAGTTAGAATCATCATACCTGAATCCACTCATTATGCTGCTACGGGGCTGATGACATAGATTTCATTGCTGAGTGATATTGCATTGTACGTAAGTACCACAACTTCTTTATCCATTTTTCACTTTCTGCGATATTGAACTTGTACCGTAAACCAGGTTCTTGTAAACAGAGCCGTCCCAACCTTTGGGGTGGCTGTGTCTTTTGATTTTAATTTCCCTAAGCTATAGGACCATAAGTGGAAGTGCCCTAGGCTCTGTTGCTTTGTTTTTTAGATGTTTCAGGAAACACCGTACACTTCTCCCGAGTGGCTGTTGGCAATTTACATCCCGCCCATCAGCATAACAACGCTCCCAGTTCTCCATGGCCTGTCCTGCCTTTCTGGATTTTACACTTTTTTCAGATGGCCCTTTGGACCGGGGGGAAGTGAGACTTCATTGTAGTGCAGATTTCCTTTGCAAGCTTGCTTGGTTGGCCAAAAAGTGCGTATGCGTTTTTTCCTGAATATGTTCAGGAAAAAACGCATACGCCCTTTTTGGCCAAGTGCATCATTGTGGACGTTCTGCCTCTTTTCCTATGCTTTAAATGCAATTCCAGTCTACCTCCTGAAATCGGTTTCCTGCAATTCTGCCCCGCTTTCAAGTCCTCTTGGCAGCCTTACTTCAGTATATTTTTGGACGATAGCTGTCATTTATAACTCTGCAGGTTTGTGAATTACAGTGCCCCTGAGCTCCTTTCTTCAACTCGCTTTCTCGTGAGCTGGCCGCAACACCGCAGGATGGCTTCAGGCCCTAAGCTGGTTGTGGCACGGCACGCTGAACCTTTGGTTAATTCCTCTTCCTGGTGGGAAATGAGAGTTAAATTTGCCCGTCCAGACACCTCCAGCTAGTCTGTCATTGGTTCTCCCTATTCCTGTTCATCTTCCGCAGAAATTGCAAACTGTGCCAAACAGGAGGTTAAAGGAGCTGACTCTCCAAGTCGGGAGAGTGTTAGTAAAGCGTCTGGAATGTTGCACCCGAGTACCAGGGGACGAAAACTGAGACATATTTGAACACGTCTCCCGATCACACGGTTGATCATACTCTGGGTTCCACATGCATGTTTTAGCTGAAGGAAGAATACCTTAAACCTGGAGAGTTGAGACCCGTGGAATGGGTACCATGCAATATGACTTCAAAGGGTCTTCATTTGCTCACCGAACCTCTCCAATCCTATCACTGCTGCGTTTATGCCCCTGTACACACACTTGATTCTCTTTCAGAGACATAGCAATCCATAGGTTTTAAGATACTTCCTAGTCAGGTACACTCTTAGGCATTTAATATGGGGTGTTGAGTCCATTTCGTTGAGCAAGGAGTAGCTCTTGTCTATTCCATATTTGGCTTAAGGAACTTTATCTGTGCTCATTTCAATCTCTGGTTTTATGCAGCACCCCAACTCACCTTTCCCCTTAAGCAAGCATAAGTTGGTTTTCTAAATTTGAGACCCTGTTCTGTTTTGTAATTCAGTTCCTGTGTAGCCAAGTTTACATTCCGTGTATTAGTGATATCTTATGATGTTTCTTTTCCTGTGTGACTTATTTCAGTTAGAATCATCATACCTGAATCCACTCATTATGCTGCTACAGGCCTGATGACATAGATTTCATTTCTGAGTGATACTGCATTGTACGTAAGTACCACAACTTCTTTATCCATTTTTCACTTTCTGCGATATTGAACTTGTACCGTAAACCAGGTTCTTGTAAACAGAGCCGTCCCAACCTTTGGGGTGGCTGTGTCTTTTGATTTTAATTTCCCTAAGCTATAGGACCATAAGTGGAAGTGCCCTAGGCTCTGTTGCTTTGTTTTTTAGATGTTTCAGGAAACACCATACACTTCTCCCGAGTGGCTGTTGGCAATTTACATCCCGCCCATCAGCATAACAAGGCTCCCAGTTCTCCATGGCCTGTCCTGCCTTTCTGGATTTCACACTTTTTTCAGATGGCCCTTTTGACCGGGGGGAAGTGAGACTTCATTGTAGTGCAGATTTCCTTTGCAAGCTTGCTTGGTTGGCCAAAAAGGGCGTATGCGTTTTTGCCTGAATATATTTAGGAAAAAACGCATACGCCCTTTTTGGCCAAGTGCATCATTGTGGACGTTCTGCCTCTTTTCCTATGCTTTAAATGCAATTCCAGTCTACCTCCTGAAATCGGTTTCCTGCAATTCTGCCCCGCTTTCAAGTCCTCTTGGCAGCCTTACTTCAGTATATTTTTGGACGATAGCTGTCATTTATAACTCTGCAGGTTTGTGAATTACAGTGCCCCTGAGCTCCTTTCTTCAACTCGCTTTCTCGTGAGCTGGCCGCAACACCGCAGGATGGCTTCAAGCCCTAATCTGCTTCCGGCACGGCACGCTGAGCCTTTGGTTAATTCCTCTTCCTGGTGCGAAATGAGAAATAAATTTGCCCATCCAGACACCTCCATCTAGTCTGTCATTGGTTCTCCCTATTCCTGTTCATCTTCCGCAGAAATTGCAAACTGGGCCAAACAGGAGGTTAAAGGAGCTGACTCTCCAAGTCGGGAGAGTGTTAGTAAAGCGTCTGGAATGTTGCACCCGAGTACCAGGGGACGAAAACTGAGACATATTTGAACACGTCTCCCGATCACACGTTTGATCATACTCTGGGTTCCACATGCATGTTTTAGCTGAAGGAAGAATACCTTAAACCTGGAGAGTTGAGACCCGTGGAATGGGTACCATGCAATATGACTTCAAAGGGTCTTCATTTGCTCACCGAACCTCTCCAATCCTATCACTGCTGCGTTTATGCCCCTGTACACACGCTTGATTCTCTTTCGGAGACATAGCAATCCATAGATTTTAAGATTCTTCCTAGTCAGGTATATTTTTATGTGTTTAATATGGGGTGTTGAGTCCATTTCGTTGAGCAAGGAGTAGCTCTTGTCTGTTCCATATTTGGCTTAAGGAACTTTATCTGTGCTCAATTCAATCTCTGGTTTTATGCAGCACCCCAACTCACCTTTCCCCTTAAGCAAGCATAAGTTGGTTTTCTAAATTTGAGACCCTGTTCTGTATTGTAATTCAGTTCCTGTGTAGCCAAGTTTACATTCCGTGTATTAGTGATATCTTATGATGTTTCTTTTTCTGTGTGACTTATTTCAGTTAGAATCATCATACCTGAATCCACTTATTATGCTGCTACGGGCCTGATGACATAGATTTCATTGCTGAGTGATATTGCATTGTACGTAAGTACCACAACTTCTTTATCCATTTTTCACTTTCTGAGATATTGAACTTGTACCGTAAATGAGTTTCTAGTAAACAGAGCCGTCCCAACATTTTGGGTGGCTCTGTCTTTTTGATTTTAATTTCCCTAAGCTATAGGACCATAAGTGGAAGTGCCCTAGGCTCTGTTGCTTTGTTTTTTAGATGTTTCAGGAAACACCATACACTTCTCCCGAGTGGCTGTTGGCAATTGACATCCCGCCCATCAGCATAACAAGGCTCCCAGTTCTCCATGGCCTGTCCTGCCTTTCTGGATTTCACACTTTTTTCAGATGGCCCTTTTGACCGGGGGGAAGTGAGACTTCATTGTAGTGCAGATTTCCTTTGCAAGCTTGCTTGGTTGGCCAAAAAGGGCGTATGCGTTTTTTCCTGAATATATTTAGGAAAAAACGCATACGCCCTTTTTGGCCAAGTGCATCATTGTGGACGTTCTGCCTCTTTTCCTATGCTTTAAATGCAATTCCAGTCTACCTCCTGAAATCGGTTTCCTGCAATTCTGCCCCGCTTTCAAGTCCTCTTGGCAGCCTTACTTCAGTATATTTTTGGACGATAGCTGTCATTTATAACTCTGCAGGTTTGTGAATTACAGTGCCCCTGAGCTCCTTTCTTCAACTCGCTTTCTCGTGAGCTGGCCGCAACACCGCAGGATGGCTTCAGGCCCTAATCTGGTTCCGGCACGGCACGCTGAGCCTTTGGTTAATTCCTCTTCCTGGTGCGAAATGAGAATTAAATTTGCCCATCCAGACACCTCCATCTAGTCTGTCATTGGTTCTCCCTATTCCTGTTCATCTTCCGCAGAAATTGCAAACTGGGCCAAACAGGAGGTTAAAGGCACTGACTCTCCAAGTCGGGAGAGTGTTAGTAAAGCATCTGGAATGTTGCACCCGAGTACCAGGGGACGAAAACTGAGACATATTGGAACACATCTCCCGATCACATGGTTGATCATACTCTGGGTTCCACATGCATGTTTTAGCTGAAGGAAGAATACCTTAAACCTGGAGAGTTGAGACCCGTGGAATGGGTAACATGCAATATGATTTCAAAGGGTCTTCATTTGCTCACCGAACCTCTCCAGTCCTATCACTGCTGCGTTTATGCCCCTGCACACACGCTTGATTCTCTTTTGGAGACATAGCAATCCATAGGTTTTAAGATACTTCCTAGTCAGGTACATTCTTAGGTGTTTAATATGGGGTGTTGAATCCATTTCGTTGAGCAAGGAGTAGCTCTTGTCTGTTCCATATTTGGCTTAAGGAACTTTATCTGTGCTCATTTCAATCTCTGGTTTTATGCAGCACCCCAACTCACCTTTCCCCTTAAGCAAGCATAAGTTGGTTTTCTAAATTTGAGACGCTGTTCTGTTTTGTAATTCAGTTCCTATGTAGCCAAGTTTACATTCCGTGTATTAGTAATATCTTATGATGTTTCTTTTCCTGTGTGACTTATTTCAGTTAGAATCATCATACCTGAATCCACTCATTATGCTGCTACGGGGCTGATGACATAGATTTCATTGCTGAGTGATATTGCATTGTACGTAAGTACCACAACTTCTTTATCCATTTTTCACTTTCTGCGATATTGAACTTGTACCGTAAACCAGGTTCTTGTAAACAGAGCCGTCCCAAACTTTGGGGTGGCTGTGTCTTTTGATTTTAATTTCCCTAAGCTATAGGACCATAAGTGGAAGTGCCCTAGGCTCTGTTGCTTTGTTTTTTAGATGTTTCAGGAAACACCATACACTTCTCCCGAGTGGCTGTTTGCAATTGACATCCCGCCCATCAGCATAACAAGGCTCCCAGTTCTCCATGGCCTGTCCTGCCTTTCTGGATTTTACACTTTTTTCAGATGGCCCTTTTGACCGGTGGGAAGTGAGACTTCATTGTAGTGCAGATTTCCTTTGCAAGCTTGCTTGGTTGGCCAAAAAGGGCGTATTCGTTTTTTCCTGAATATATTCAGGAAAAAATGCATACGCCCTTTTTGGCCAAGTGCATCATTGTGGACGTTCTGCCTCTTTTCCTATGCTTTAAATGCAATTCCAGTCTACCTCCTGAAATCGGTTTCCTGCAATTCTGCCCCGCTTTCAAGTCCTCTTGGCAGCCTTACTTCAGTATATTTTTGGACGATAGCTGTCATTTATAACTCTGCAGGTTTGTGAATTACAGTGCCCCTGAGCTCCTTTCTTCAACTCGCTTTCTCGTGAGCTGGCCGCAACCCCGCAGGATGGCTTCAGGCCCTAATCTGGTTCCGGCACGGCACGCTGAACCTTTGGTTAATTCCTCTTCCTGGTGGGAAATGAGAGTTAAATTTGCCCGTCCAGACACCTCCAGCTAGTCTGTCATTGGTTCTCCCTATTCCTGTTCATCTTCCGCAGAAATTGCAAACTGTGCCAAACAGGAGGTTAAAGGCGCTGACTCTCCAAGTCGGGAGAGTGTTAGTAAAGCGTCTGGAATGTTGCACCCGAGTACCAGGGGACGAAAACTGAGACATATTTGAACACGTCTCCCGATCACACGGTTGATCATACTCTGGGTTCCACATGCATGTTTTAGCTGAAGGAAGAATACCTTAAACCTGGAGAGTTGAGACCCGTGGAATGGGTACCATGCAATATGACTTCAAAGGGTCTTCATTTGCTCACCGAACCTCTCCAATCCTATCACTGCTGCGTTTATGCCCCTGTACACACACTTGATTCTCTTTCAGAGACATAGCAATCCATAGGTTTTAAGATACTTCCTAGTCAGGTACACTCTTAGGCATTTAATATGGGGTGTTGAGTCCATTTCGTTGAGCAAGGAGTAGCTCTTGTCTATTCCATATTTGGCTTAAGGAACTTTATCTGTGCTCATTTCAATCTCTGGTTTTATGCAGCACCCCAACTCACCTTTCCCCTTAAGCAAGCATAAGTTGGTTTTCTAAATTTGAGACCCTGTTCTGTTTTGGAATTCAGTTCCTGTGTAGCCAAGTTTACATTCCGTGTATTAGTGATATCTTATGATGTTTCTTTTCCTGTGTGATTTATTTCAGTTAGAATCATCATACCTGAATCCACTCATTATGCTGCTACAGGCCTGATGACATAGATTTCATTTCTGAGTGATACTGCATTGTACGTAAGTACCACAACTTCTTTATCCATTTTTCACTTTCTGCGATATTCAACTTGTACCGTAAACCAGGTTCTTGTAAACAGAGCCGTCCCAACCTTTGGGGTGGCTGTGTCTTTTGATTTTAATTTCCCTAAGCTATAGGACCATAAGTGGAAGTGCCCTAGGCTCTGTTGCTTTGTTTTTTACATGTTTCAGGAAACACCATACACTTCTCCCGAGTGGCTGTTGGCAATTTACATCCCGCCCATCAGCATAACAAGGCTCCCAGTTCTCCATGGCCTGTCCTGCCTTTCTGGATTTCACACTTTTTTCAGATGGTCCTTTTGACCGGGTGGAAGTGAGACTTCATTGTAGTGCAGATTTCCTTTGCAAGCTTGCTTGGTTGGCCAAAAAGGGCGTATGCGTTTTTTCCTGAATATATTTAGGAAAAAACGCATACGCCCTTTTTGGCCAAGTGCATCATTGTGGACGTTCTGCCTCTTTTCCTATGCTTTAAATGCAATTCCAGTCTACCTCCTGAAATCGGTTTCCTGCAATTCTGCCCCGCTTTCAAGTCCTCTTCGCAGCCTTACTTCAGTATATTTTTGGACGATAGCTGTCATTTATAACTCTGCAGGTTTGTGAATTACAGTGCCCCTGAGCTCCTTTCTTCAACTCGCTTTCTCGTGAGCTGGCCGCAACACCGCAGGATGGCTTCAAGCCCTAATCTGGTTCCGGCACGGCACGCTGAGCCTTTGGTTAATTCCTCTTCCTGGTGCGAAATGAGAATTAAATTTGCCCATCCAGACACCTCCATCTAGTCTGTCATTGGTTCTCCCTATTCCTGTTCATCTTCCGCAGAAATTGCAAACTGGGCCAAACAGGAGGTTAAAGGCACTGACTCTCCAAGTCGGGAGAGTGTTAGTAAAGCATCTGGAATGTTGCACCCGAGTACCAGGGGATGAAAACTGAGACATATTGGAACACATCTCCCGATCACATGGTTGATCATACTCTGGGTCCCACATGCATGTTTTAGCTGAAGGAAGAATACCTTAAACCTGGAGAGTTGAGACCCGTGGAATGGGTACCATGCAATATGACTTCAAAGGGTCTTCATTTGCTCACCGAACCTCTCCAATCCTATCACTGCTGCGTTTATGCCCCTGTACACACGCTTGATTCTCTTTCGGAGACATAGCAATCCATAGATTTTAAGATACTTCCTAGTCAGGTATATTTTTATGTGTTTAATATGGGGTGTTGAATCCATTTCGTTGTGCAAGGAGTAGCTCTTGTCTATTACATATTTGGCTTAAGGAACTTTATCTGTGCTCATTTCAATCTCTGGTTTTATGCGGCACCCCAACTCACCTTTCCCCTTAAGCAAGCATAAGTTGGTTTTCTAAATTTGAGACCCTGTTCTGTTTTGAAATTCAGTTCCTGTGTAGCCAAGTTTACATTCCGTGTATTAGTGATATCTTATGATGTTTCTTTTTCTGTGTGACTTATTTCAGTTAGAATCATCATACCTGAATCCACTCATTATGCTGCTACGGGCCTGATGACATAGATTTCCTTGCTGAGTGATACTGCATTGTACGTAAGTACCACAACTTCTTTATCCATTTTTCACTTTCTGCGATAGTGAACTTGTACCGTAAACCAGGTTCTTGTAAACAGAGCCGTCCCAACCTTTGGGGTGGCTGTGTCTTTTTGATTTTAATTTCCCTAAGCTATAGGACCATAAGTGGAAGTGCCCTAGGCTCTGTTGCTTTGTTTTTTAGATGTTTCAGGAAACACCATACACTTCTCCCGAGTGGCTGTTGGCAATTGACATCCCGCCCATCAGCATAACAAGGCTCCCAGTTCTCCATGGCCTGTCCTGCCTTTCTGGATTTTACACTTTTTTCAGATGGCTCTTTTGACTGGGGGGAAGTGAGACTTCATTGTAGTGCAGATTTCCTTTGCAAGCTTGCTTGGTTGGCCAAAAAGGGCGTATGCGTTTTTTCCTGAATATATTCAGGAAAAAACGCATACGCCCTTTTTGGCCAAGTGCATCATTGTGGACGTTCTGCCTCTTTTCCTATGCTTTAAATGCAATTCCAGTCTACCTCCTGAAATCGGTTTCCTGCAATTCTGCCCCGCTTTCAAGTCCTCTTGGCAGCCTTACTTCAGTATATTTTTGGACGATAGCTGTCATTTATAACTCTGCAGGTTTGTGAATTACAGTGCCCCTGAGCTCCTTTCTTCAAGTCGCTTTCTCGTGAGCTGGCCGCAACCCCGCAGGATGGCTTCAGGCCCTAATCTGGTTCCGGCACGGCACGCTGAGCCTTTGGTTAATTCCTCTTCCTGGTGGGAAATGAGAGTTAAATTTGCCCGTCCAGACACCTCCAGCTAGTCTGTCATTGGTTCTCCCTATTCCTGTTCATCTTCCGCAGAAATTGCAAACTGGGCCAAACAGGAGGTTAAAGGCACTGACTCTCCAAGTCGGGAGAGTGTTAGTAAAGCGTCTGGAATGTTGCACCCGAGTACCAGGGGACGAAAACTGAGACATATTTGAACACGTCTCCCGATCACACGGTTGATCATACTCTGGGTTCCACATGCATGTTTTAGCTGAAGGAAGAATACCTTAAACCTGGAGAGTTGAGACCCGTGGAATGGGTACCATGCAATATGACTTCAAAGGGTCTTCATTTGCTCACCGAACCTCTCCAATCCTATCACTGCTGCGTTTATGCCCCTGTACACACACTTGATTCTCTTTCAGAGACATAGCAATCCATAGGTTTTAAGATACTTCCTAGTCAGGTACACTCTTAGGCATTTAATATGGGGTGTTGAGTCCATTTCGTTGAGCAAGGAGTAGCTCTTGTCTATTCCATATTTGGCTTAAGGAACTTTATCTGTGCTCATTTCAATCTCTGGTTTTATGCAGCACCCCAACTCACCTTTCCCCTTAAGCAAGCATAAGTTGGTTTTCTAAATTTGAGACCCTGTTCTGTTTTGGAATTCAGTTCCTGTGTAGCCAAGTTTACATTCCGTGTATTAGTGATATCTTATGATGTTTCTTTTCCTGTGTGATTTATTTCAGTTAGAATCATCATACCTGAGTCCACTCATTATGCTGCTACAGGCCTGATGACATAGATTTCATTTCTGAGTGATACTGCATTGTACGTAAGTACCACAACTTCTTTATCCATTTTTCACTTTCTGCGATATTCAACTTGTACCGTAAACCAGGTTCTTGTAAACAGAGCCGTCCCAACCTTTGGGGTGGCTGTGTCTTTTGATTTTAATTTCCCTAAGCTATAGGACCATAAGTGGAAGTGCCCTAGGCTCTGTTGCTTTGTTTTTTACATGTTTCAGGAAACACCATACACTTCTCCCGAGTGGCTGTTGGCAATTTACATCCCGCCCATCAGCATAACAAGGCTCCCAGTTCTCCATGGCCTGTCCTGCCTTTCTGGATTTCACACTTTTTTCAGATGGTCCTTTTGACCGGGTGGAAGTGAGACTTCATTGTAGTGCAGATTTCCTTTGCAAGCTTGCTTGGTTGGCCAAAAAGGGCGTATGCGTTTTTTCCTGAATATATTTAGGAAAAAACGCATACGCCCTTTTTGGCCAAGTGCATCATTGTGGACGTTCTGCCTCTTTTCCTATGCTTTAAATGCAATTCCAGTCTACCTCCTGAAATCGGTTTCCTGCAATTCTGCCCCGCTTTCAAGTCCTCTTCGCAGCCTTACTTCAGTATATTTTTGGACGATAGCTGTCATTTATAACTCTGCAGGTTTGTGAATTACAGTGCCCCTGAGCTCCTTTCTTCAACTCGCTTTCTCGTGAGCTGGCCGCAACACCGCAGGATGGCTTCAAGCCCTAATCTGGTTCCGGCACGGCACGCTGAGCCTTTGGTTAATTCCTCTTCCTGGTGCGAAATGAGAATTAAATTTGCCCATCCAGACACCTCCATCTAGTCTGTCATTGGTTCTCCCTATTCCTGTTCATCTTCCGCAGAAATTGCAAACTGGGCCAAACAGGAGGTTAAAGGCACTGACTCTCCAAGTCGGGAGAGTGTTAGTAAAGCATCTGGAATGTTGCACCCGAGTACCAGGGGATGAAAACTGAGACATATTGGAACACATCTCCCGATCACATGGTTGATCATACTCTGGGTCCCACATGCATGTTTTAGCTGAAGGAAGAATACCTTAAACCTGGAGAGTTGAGACCCGTGGAATGGGTACCATGCAATATGACTTCAAAGGGTCTTCATTTGCTCACCGAACCTCTCCAATCCTATCACTGCTGCGTTTATGCCCCTGTACACACGCTTGATTCTCTTTCGGAGACATAGCAATCCATAGATTTTAAGATACTTCCTAGTCAGGTATATTTTTATGTGTTTAATATGGGGTGTTGAATCCATTTCGTTGTGCAAGGAGTAGCTCTTGTCTATTACATATTTGGCTTAAGGAACTTTATCTGTGCTCATTTCAATCTCTGGTTTTATGCGGCACCCCAACTCACCTTTCCCCTTAAGCAAGCATAAGTTGGTTTTCTAAATTTGAGACCCTGTTCTGTTTTGAAATTCAGTTCCTGTGTAGCCAAGTTTACATTCCGTGTATTAGTGATATCTTATGATGTTTCTTTTTCTGTGTGACTTATTTCAGTTAGAATCATCATACCTGAATCCACTCATTATGCTGCTACGGGCCTGATGACATAGATTTCCTTGCTGAGTGATACTGCATTGTACGTAAGTACCACAACTTCTTTATCCATTTTTCACTTTCTGCGATAGTGAACTTGTACCGTAAACCAGGTTCTTGTAAACAGAGCCGTCCCAACCTTTGGGGTGGCTGTGTCTTTTTGATTTTAATTTCCCTAAGCTATAGGACCATAAGTGGAAGTGCCCTAGGCTCTGTTGCTTTGTTTTTTAGATGTTTCAGGAAACACCATACACTTCTCCCGAGTGGCTGTTGGCAATTGACATCCCGCCCATCAGCATAACAAGGCTCCCAGTTCTCCATGGCCTGTCCTGCCTTTCTGGATTTTACACTTTTTTCAGATGGCTCTTTTGACTGGGGGGAAGTGAGACTTCATTGTAGTGCAGATTTCCTTTGCAAGCTTGCTTGGTTGGCCAAAAAGGGCGTATGCGTTTTTTCCTGAATATATTCAGGAAAAAACGCATACGCCCTTTTTGGCCAAGTGCATCATTGTGGACGTTCTGCCTCTTTTCCTATGCTTTAAATGCAATTCCAGTCTACCTCCTGAAATCGGTTTCCTGCAATTCTGCCCCGCTTTCAAGTCCTCTTGGCAGCCTTACTTCAGTATATTTTTGGACGATAGCTGTCATTTATAACTCTGCAGGTTTGTGAATTACAGTGCCCCTGAGCTCCTTTCTTCAAGTCGCTTTCTCGTGAGCTGGCCGCAACCCCGCAGGATGGCTTCAGGCCCTAATCTGGTTCCGGCACGGCACGCTGAGCCTTTGGTTAATTCCTCTTCCTGGTGGGAAATGAGAGTTAAATTTGCCCGTCCAGACACCTCCAGCTAGTCTGTCATTGGTTCTCCCTATTCCTGTTCATCTTCCGCAGAAATTGCAAACTGGGCCAAACAGGAGGTTAAAGGCACTGACTCTCCAAGTCGGGAGAGTGTTAGTAAAGCGTCTGGAATGTTGCACCCGAGTACCAGGGGACGAAAACTGAGACATATTTGAACACGTCTCCCGATCACACGGTTGATCATACTCTGGGTTCCACATGCATGTTTTAGCTGAAGGAAGAATACCTTAAACCTGGAGAGTTGAGACCCGTGGAATGGGTACCATGCAATATGACTTCAAAGGGTCTTCATTTGCTCACCGAACCTCTCCAATCCTATCACTGCTGCGTTTATGCCCCTGTACACACACTTGATTCTCTTTCAGAGACATAGCAATCCATAGGTTTTAAGATACTTCCTAGTCAGGTACACTCTTAGGCATTTAATATGGGGTGTTGAGTCCATTTCGTTGAGCAAGGAGTAGCTCTTGTCTATTCCATATTTGGCTTAAGGAACTTTATCTGTGCTCATTTCAATCTCTGGTTTTATGCAGCACCCCAACTCACCTTTCCCCTTAAGCAAGCATAAGTTGGTTTTCTAAATTTGAGACCCTGTTCTGTTTTGTAATTCAGTTCCTGTGTAGCCAAGTTTACATTCCGTGTATTAGTGATATCTTATGATGTTTCTTTTCCTGTGTGATTTATTTCAGTTAGAATCATCATACCTGAGTCCACTCATTATGCTGCTACAGGCCTGATGACATAGATTTCATTTCTGAGTGATACTGCATTGTACGTAAGTACCACAACTTCTTTATCCATTTTTCACTTTCTGTGATATTGAACTTGTACCGTAAACCAGGTTCTTGTAAACAGAGCCGTCCCAACCTTTGGGGTGGCTGTGTCTTTTGATTTTAATTTCCCTAAGCTATAGGACCATAAGTGGAAGTGCCCTAGGCTCTGTTGCTTTGTTTTTTAGATGTTTCAGGAAACACCATACACTTCTCCCGAGTGGCTCTTGGCAATTGACATCCCGCCCATCAGCATAACAAGGCTCCCAGTTCTCCATGGCCTGTCCTGCCTTTCTGGATTTCACACTTTTTTCAGATGGTCCTTTTGACCGGGTGGAAGTGAGACTTCATTGTAGTGCAGATTTCCTTTGCAAGCTTGCTTGGTTGGCCAAAAAGGGCGTATGCGTTTTTTCCTGAATATATTTAGGAAAAAACGCATACGCCCTTTTTGGCCAAGTGCATCATTGTGGACGTTCTGCCTCTTTTCCTATGCTTTAAATGCAATTCCAGTCTACCTCCTGAAATCGGTTTCCTGCAATTCTGCCCCGCTTTCAAGACCTCTTCGCAGCCTTACTTCAGTATATTTTTGGACGATAGCTGTCATTTATAACTCTGCAGGTTTGTGAATTACAGTGCCCCTGAGCTCCTTTCTTCAACTCGCTTTCTCGTGAGCTGGCCGCAACACCGCAGGATGGCTTCAAGCCCTAATCTGCTTCCGGCACGGCACGCTGAGCCTTTGGTTAATTCCTCTTCCTGGTGCGAAATGAGAATTAAATTTGCCCATCCAGACACCTCCATCTAGTCTGTCATTGGTTCTCCCTATTCCTGTTCATCTTCCGCAGAAATTGCAAACTGGGCCAAACAGGAGGTTAAAGGCACTGACTCTCCAAGTCGGGAGAGTGTTAGTAAAGCATCTGGAATGTTGCACCCGAGTACTAGGGGACGAAAACTGAGACATATTGGAACACATCTCCCGATCACACGGTTGATCATACTCAGGGTTCCACATGCATGTTTTAGCTGAAGGAAGAATACCTTAAACCTGGAGAGTTGAGACCCGTGGAATGGGTACCATGCAATATGACTGCAAAGGGTCTTCATTTGCTCACCGAACCTCTCCAATCCTATCACTGCTGCGTTTATGCCCCTGTACACTCGCTTGATTCTCTTTCGGAGACATAGCAGTCCATAGGTTTTAAGATACTTCCTAGTCAGGTACATTCTTAGGCGTGTAATATGGGGTGTTGAGTCCATTTCGTTGAGCAAGGAATAGCTCTTGTCTATTCCATATTTGGCTTAAGGAACTTTATCTGTGCTCATTTCAATCTCTGGTTTTATGCAGCACCCCAACTCACCTTTCCCCTTAAGCAAGCATAAGTTGGTTTTCTAAATTTGAGACCCTGTTCTGTTTTGGAATTCAGTTCCTGTGTAGCCAAGTTTACATTCCGTGTATTAGTGATATCTTATGATGTTTCTTTTTCTGTGTGACTTATTTCAGTTAGAATCATCATACCTGAATCCACTCATTATGCTGCTACGGGCCTGATGACATAGATTTCCTTGCTGAGTGATATTGCATTGTACGTAAGTACCACAACTTCTTTATCCATTTTTCACTTTCTGCGATACTGAACTTGTACCGTAAACCAGGTTCTTGTAAACAGAGCCGTGCCAAACTTTGGGGTGGCTGTGTCTTTTTGATTTTAATTTCCCTAAGCTATAGGACCATAAGTGGAAGTGCCCTAGGCTCTGTTGCTTTGTTTTTTAGATGTTTCAGGAAACACCATACACTTCTCCCGAGTGGCTGTTGGCAATTGACATCCCGCCCATCAGCATAAAAAGGCTCCCAGTTCTCCATGGCCTATCCTGTGTTTCTGGATTTTACACTTTTTTCAGATGGCCCTTTTGACCGGGGGAAGTGAGACTTCATTGTAGTGCCCATTTCCTTTGCAAGCTTGGTTGGTTGGCCAAAAAGGGCGTATGCGTTTTTTCCTGAATATATTCAGGAAAAAACGCATACGCCCTTTTTGGCCAAGTGCATCATTGTGGACGTTCTGCCTCTTTTCCTATGCTTTAAATGCAATTCCAGTCTACCTCCTGAAATCGGTTTCCTGCAATTCTGCCCCGCTTTCAAGTCCTCTTGGCAGCCTTACTTCAGTATATTTTTGGACGATAGCTGTCATTTATAACTCTGCAGGTTTGTGAATTACAGTGCCCCTGAGCTCCTTTCTTCAACTCGCTTTCTCGTGAGCTGGCCGCAACACCGCAGGATGGCTTCAGGCCCTAATCTGGTTCCAGCACGGCACGCTGAGCCTTTGGTTAATTCCTCTTCCTGGTGGGAAATGAGAGTTAAATTTGCCCGTCCACACACCTCCAGCTAGTCTGTCATTGGTTCTCCCTATTCCTGTTCATCTTCCGCAGAAATTGCAAACTGGGCCAAACAGGAGGTTAAAGGCACTGACTCTCCAAGTCGGGAGAGTGTTAGTAAAGCGTCTGGAATGTTGCACCCGAGTACCAGGGGACTAAAACTAAGACATATTTGAACACGTCTCCCGATCACACGGTTGATCATACTCTGGGTTCCACATGCATGTTTTAGCTGAAGGAAGAATACCTTAAACCTGGAGAGTTGAGACCCGTGGAATGGGAATCATGCAATATGATTTCAAAGGGTCTTCATTTGCTCACCGAACCTCTCCAGTCCTATCACTGCTGCGTTTATGCCCCTGTACACACGCTTGATTCTCTTTCGGAGACATAGCAATCCATAGGTTTTAAGATACTTCCTAGTCAGGTACATTCTTAGGCGTTTAATATGGGGTGTTGAGTCCATTTCCTTGAGCAAGGAGTAGCTCTTGTCTATTCCATACTTGGCTTAAGGAACTTTATCTGTGCACATTTCAATCTCTGGTTTTATGCAGCACCCCAACTCACCTTTCCCCTTAAGCAAGCATAAGTTGGTTTTCTAAATTTGAGACCCTGTTCTGTTTTGCAATTCAGTTCCTGTGTAGCCAAGTTTTCATTCCGTGTATTAGTGATATCTTATGATGTTTCTTTTCCTGTGTGACTTATTTCAGTTAGAATCATCATACCTGAATCCACTCATTATGCTGCTACAGGCCTGATGACATAGATTTCATTTCTGAGTGATACTGCATTGTACGTAAGTACCACAACTTCTTTATCCATTTTTCACTTTCTGCGATATTGAACTTGTACCGTAAACCAGGTTCTTGTAAACAGAGCCGTCCCAACCTTTGGGGTGGCTGTGTCTTTTGATTTTAATTTCCCTAAGCTATAGGACCATAAGTGGAAGTGCCCTAGGCTCTGTTGCTTTGTTTTTTAGATGTTTCAGGAAACACCATACACTTCTCCCGAGTGGCTGTTGGCAATTGACATCCCGCCCATCAGCATAACAAGGCTCCCAGTTCTCCATGGCCTGTCCTGCCTTTCTGGATTTTACACTTTTTTCAGATGGCCCTTTTGACCGGGGGGAAGTGAGACTTCATTGTAGTGCAGATTTCCTTTGCAAGCTTGCTTGGTTGGCCAAAAAGGGCGTATGCGTTTTTTCCTGAATATATTCAGGATAAAACGCATACGCACTTTTTGGCCAAGTGCATCATTGTGGACGTTCTGCCTCTTTTCCTATGCTTTCAATGCAATTCCAGTCTACCTCCTGAAATCGGTTTCCTGCAATTCTGCCCCGCTTTCAAGTCCTCTTGGCAGCCTTACTTTAGTATATTTTTGGACGATAGCTGTCATTTATAACTCTGCAGGTTTGTGAATTACAGTGCCCCTGAGCTCCTTTCTTCAACTCGCTTTCTCGTGAGCTGGCCGCAACACCACAGGATGGCTTCAGGCCCTAATCTGGTTCCGGCACGGCACGCTGAGCCTTTGGTTAATTCCTCTTCCTGGTGGGAAATGAGAGTTAAATTTGCCCGTCCAGACACCTCCAGCTAGTCTGTCATTGGTTCTCCCTATTCCTGTTCATCTTCCGCAGAAATTGCAAACTGGGCCAAACAGGAGGTTAAAGGCGCTGACTCTCCAAGTCGGGAGAGTGTTAGTAAAGCGTCTGGAATGTTGCACCCGAGTACCAGGGGACGAAAACTGACACATATTGGAACACGTCTCCCGATCACACGGTTGATCATACTCTGGGTTCCACATGCATGTTTTAGCTGAAGGAAGAATACCTTAAACCTGGAGAGTTGAGACCCGTGGAATGGGTACCATGCAATATGACTTCAAAGGGTCTTCATTTGCTCACCGAACCTCTCCAATCCTATCACTGCTGTGTTTATGCCCCTGTACACTCGCTTGATTCTCTTTCGGAGACATAGCAGTCCATAGGTTTTAAGATACTTCCTAGTTAGGTACATTCTTAGGCGTTTAATATGGGGTGTTGAGTCCATTTCGTTGAGCAAGGAGTAGCTCTTGTCTATTCCATATTTGGCTTAAGGAACTTTATCTGTGCTCATTTCAATCTCTGGTTTTATGCAGCACCCCAACTCACCTTTCCCCTTAAGGAAGCATAAGTTGGGTTTCTTAATTTGAGACCCTGTTGTGTTTTGTAATTCAGTTCCTGTGTAGCCAAGTTTACATTCCGTGTATTAGTGATATCTTATGATGTTTCTCTTTCTGTGTGACTTATTTCAGTTAGAATCATCATACCTGAATCCACTCATTATGCTGCTACGGGCCTGATGACATAGATTTCCTTGCTGAGTTATATTGCATTGTACGTAAGTACCACAACTTCTTTATCCATTTTCACTTTCTGCGATATTGAACTTGTACCGTAAACCAGGTTCTTGTAAACAGAGCCGTGCCAAACTTTGGCGTGGCTGTGTCTTTTTGATTTTAATTTCCCTAAGCTATAGGACCATAAGTGGAAGTGCCTTAGGCTCTGTTGCTTTGTTTTTTAGATGCTTCAGGAAACACCATACACTTCTCCCGAGTGGCTGTTGGCAATTGACATCCCGCCCATCAGCATAACAAGACTCCCAGTTCTCCATGGCCTGTCCTGCCTTTCTGGATTTTACACTTTTTTCAGATGGCCCTTTTGACCGGGGGGAAGTGAGACTTCATTGTAGTGCCCATTTCCTTTGCAAGCTTGCTTGGTTGGCCAAAAAGGGCGTATGCGTTTTTTCCTGAATATATTCAGGAAAAAACGCATACGCCCTTTTTGGCCAAGTGCATCATTGTGGACGTTCTGCCTCTTTTCCTATGCTTTAAATGCAATTCCAGTCAACCTCCTGAAATCGGTTTCCTGCAATTCTGCCCTGCTTTCAAGTCCTCTTGGCAGCGTTACTTCAGTATATTTTTGGACGATAGCTGTCATTTATAACTCTGCAGGTTTGTGAATTACAGTGCCCCTGAGCTCCTTTCTTCAACTCGCTTTCTCGTGAGCTGGCCGCAACACCGCAGGATGGCTTCAGGCCCTAATCTGGTTCCGGCACGGCACGCTGAGCCTTTGGTTAATTCCTCTTCCTGGTGGGAAATGAGAGTTAAATTTGCCCATCCAGACACCTCCATCTAGTCTGTCATTGGTTCTCCCTATTCCTGTTCATCTTCCGCAGAAATTTCAAGCTGGGCCAAACAGGAGGTTAAAGGCACTGACTCTCCAAGTCGGGAGAGTGTTAGTAAAGCGTCTGGAATGTTGCACCCGAGTACCTGGGGACGAAAACTGAGACATACTTGAACACGTCTCCCGATCACACGGTTTATCATACTCAGGGTTCCACATGCATGTTTTAGCTGAAGGAAGAATACCTTAAACCTGGAGAGTTGAGACCCGTGGAATGGGTACCATGCAATATGACTTCAAAGGGTCTTCATTTGCTCACCGAACCTCTCCAATCCTATCACTGCTGCGTTTATGCCCCTGTACACTCGCTTGATTCTCTTTCGGAGACATAGCAGTCCATAGGTTTTAAGATACTTCCTAGTCAGGTACATTCTTAGGCGTGTAATATGGGGTGTTGAGTCCATTTCGTTGAGCAAGGAATAGCTCTTGTCTATTCCATATTTGGCTTAAGGAACTTTATCTGTGCTCATTTCAATCTCTGGTTTTATGCAGCACCCCAACTCACCTTTCCCCTTAAGCAAGCATAAGTTGGTTTTCTAAATTTGAGACCCTGTTCTGTTTTGGAATTCAGTTCCTGTGTAGCCAAGGTTACATTCCGTGTATTAGTGATATCTTATGATGTTTCTTTTTCTGTGTGACTTATTTCAGTTAGAATCATCATACCTGAATCCACTCATTATGCTGCTACGGGCCTGATGACATAGATTTCCTTGCTGAGTGATATTGCATTGTACGTAAGTACCACAACTTCTTTATCCATTTTTCACTTTCTGCGATACTGAACTTGTACCGTAAACCAGGTTCTTGTAAACAGAGCCGTGCCAAACTTTGTGGTGGCTGTGTCTTTTTGATTTTAATTTCCCTAAGCTATAGGACCATAAGTGGAAGTGCCCTAGGCTCTGTTGCTTTGTTTTTTAGATGTTTCAGGAAACACCATACACTTCTCCCGAGTGGCTGTTGGCAATTTACATCCCGCCCATCAGCATAAAAAGGCTCCCAGTTCTCCATGGCCTATCCTGTGTTTCTGGATTTTACACTTTTTTCAGATGGCCCTTTTTACCGGGGGGAAGTGAGACTTCATTGTAGTGCCCATTTCCTTTGCAAGCTTGGTTGGTTGGCCAAAAAGGGCGTATGCGTTTTTTCCTGAATATATTCAGGAAAAAACGCATACGCCCTTTTTGGCCAAGTGCATCATTGTGGACGTTCTGCCTCTTTTCCTATGCTTTAAATGCAATTCCAGTCTACCTCCTGAAATCGGTTTCCTGCAATTCTGCCCCGCTTTCAAGTCCTCTTGGCAGCCTTACTTCAGTATATTTTTGGACGATAGCTGTCATTTATAACTCTGCAGGTTTGTGAATTACAGTGCCCCTGAGCTCCTTTCTTCAAGTCGCTTTCTCGTGAGCTGGCCGCAACACCGCAGGATGGCTTCAGGCCCTAATCTGGTTCCAGCACGGCACGCTGAGCCTTTGGTTAATTCCTCTTCCTGGTGGGAAATGAGAGTTAAATTTGCCCGTCCACACACCTCCAGCTAGTCTGTCATTGGTTCTCCCTATTCCTGTTCATCTTCCGCAGAAATTGCAAACTGGGCCAAACAGGAGGTTAAAGGCACTGACTCTCCAAGTCGGGAGAGTGTTAGTAAAGCGTCTGGAATGTTGCACCCGAGTACCAGGGGACGAAAACTAAGACATATTTGAACACGTCTCCCGATCACACGGTTGATCATACTCTGGGTTCCACATGCATGTTTTAGCTGAAGGAAGAATACCTTAAACCTGGAGAGTTGAGACCCGTGGAATGGGAATCATGCAATATGATTTCAAAGGGTCTTCATTTGCTCACCGAACCTCTCCAGTCCTATCACTGCTGCGTTTATGCCCCTGTACACACGCTTGATTCTCTTTCGGAGACATAGCAATCCATAGGTTTTAAGATACTTCCTAGTCAGGTACATTCTTAGGCGTTTAATATGGGGTGTTGAGTCCATTTCCTTGAGCAAGGAGTAGCTCTTGTCTATTCCATACTTGGCTTAAGGAACTTTATCTCTGCACATTTCAATCTCTGGTTTTATGCAGCACCCCAACTCACCTTTCCCCTTAAGCAAGCATAAGTTGGTTTTCTAAATTTGAGACCCTGTTCTGTTTTGCAATTCAGTTCCTGTGTAGCCAAGTTTTCATTCCGTGTATTAGTGATATCTTATGATGTTTCTTTTTCTGTGTGACTTATTTCAGTTAGAATCATCATACCTGAATCCACTCATTATGCTGCTACGGGCCTGATGACATAGATTTCATTGCTGTGTGATATTGCATTGTACGTAAGTACCACAACTTCTTTATCCATTTTTCACTTTCTGCGATATTGAACTTGTACCGTAAACCAGGTTCTTGGCAACAGAGCCGTCCCAACCTTTGGGGTTGCTGTGGCTTTTTGATTTTAATTTCCCTAAGCTATAGGACCATAAGTGGAAGTGCCCTAGGCTCTGTTGCTTTGTTTTTTAGATGTTTCAGGAAACACCATACACTTCTCCCGAGTGGCTGTTGGCAATTTACATCCCGCCCATCAGCATAACAAGGCTCCCAGTTCTCCATGGCCTGTCCTGCCTTTCTGGATTTTACACTTTTTTCAGATGGCCCTTTTGACCGGGGGGAAGTGAGACTTCATTGTAGTGCAGATTTCCTTTGCAAGCTTGCTTGGTTGGCCAAAAAGGGCGTATGCGTTTTTTCCTGAATATATTCAGGATAAAACGCATACGCACTTTTTGGCCAAGTGCATCATTGTGGACGTTCTGCCTCTTTTCCTATGCTTTAAATGCAATTCCAGTCTACCTCCTGAAATCGGTTTCCTGCAATTCTGCCCCGCTTTCAAGTCCTCTTGGCAGCCTTACTTCAGTATATTTTTGGACGATAGCTGTCATTTATAACTCTGCAGGTTTGTGAATTACAGTGCCCCTGAGCTCCTTTCTTCAACTCGCTTTCTCGTGAGCTGGCCGCAACACCACAGGATGGCTTCAGGCCCTAATCTGGTTCCGGCACGGCACGCTGAGCCTTTGGTTAATTCCTCTTCCTGGTGGGAAATGAGAGTTAAATTTGCCCGTCCAGACACCTCCAGCTAGTCTGTCATTGGTTCTCCCTATTCCTGTTCATCTTCCGCAGAAATTGCAAACTGGGCCAAACAGGAGGTTAAAGGCGCTGACTCTCCAAGTCGGGAGAGTGTTAGTAAAGCGTCTGGAATGTTGCACCCGAGTACCAGGGGACGAAAACTGACACATATTGGAACACGTCTCCCGATCACACGGTTGATCATACTCTGGGTTCCACATGCATGTTTTAGCTGAAGGAAGAATACCTTAAACCTGGAGAGTTGAGACCCGTGGAATGGGTACCATGCAATATGACTTCAAAGGGTCTTCATTTGCTCACCGAACCTCTCCAATCCTATCACTGCTGCGTTTATGCCCCTGTACACTCGCTTGATTCTCTTTCGGAGACATAGCGGTCCATAGGTTTTAAGATACTTCCTAGTCAGGTACATTCTTAGGCGTTTAATATGGGGTGTTGAGTCCATTTCGTTGAGCAAGGAATAGCTCTTGTCTATTCCATATTTGGCTTAAGGAACTTTATCTGTGCTCATTTCAATCTCTGGTTTTATGCAGCACCCCAACTCACCTTTCCCCTTAAGGAAGCATAAGTTGGGTTTCTTAATTTGAGACCCTGTTGTGTTTTGTAATTCAGTTCCTGTGTAGCCAAGTTTACATTCCGTGTATTAGTGATATCTTATGATGTTTCTCTTTCTGTGTGACTTATTTCAGTTAGAATCATCATACCTGAATCCACTCATTATGCTGCTACGGGCCTGATGACATAGATTTCCTTGCTGAGTTATATTGCATTGTACGTAAGTACCACAACTTCTTTATCCATTTTTCACTTTCTGCGATATTGAACTTGTACCGTAAACCAGGTTCTTGTAAACAGAGCCGTGCCAAACTTTGGCGTGGCTGTGTCTTTTTGATTTTAATTTCCCTAAGCTATAGGACCATAAGTGGAAGTGCCTTAGGCTCTGTTGCTTTGTTTTTTAGATGCTTCAGGAAACACCATACACTTCTCCCGAGTGGCTGTTGGCAATTGACATCCCGCCCATCAGCATAACAAGACTCCCAGTTCTCCATGGCCTGTCCTGCCTTTCTGGATTTTACACTTTTTTCAGATGGCCCTTTTGACCGGGGGGAAGTGAGACTTCATTGTAGTGCCCATTTCCTTTGCAAGCTTGCTTGGTTGGCCAAAAAGGGCGTATGCGTTTTTTCCTGAATATATTCAGGAATAAACGCATACGCCCTTTTTGGCCAAGTGCATCATTGTGGACGTTCTGCCACTTTTCCTATGCTTTAAATGCAATTCCAGTCTACCTCCTGAAATCGGTTTCCTGCAATTCTGCCCCGCTTTCAAGTCCTCTTGGCAGCCTTACTTCAGTATAGTTTTGGACGATAGCTGTCATTTATAACTCTGCAGGTTTGTGAATTACAGTGCCCCTGAGCTCCTTTCTTCAACTCGCTTTCTCGTGAGCTGGCCGCAACACCGCAGGATGGCTTCAGGCCCTAATCTGGTTCCGGCACGGCACACTGAGCCTTTGGTTAATTCCTCTTCCTGGTGGGAAGTGAGAGTTAAATTTGCCCATCCAGACACCTCCATCTAGTCTGTCATTGGTTCTCCATATTCCTGTTCATCTTCCGCAGAAATTGCAAACTGGGCCAAACAGGAGGTTAAAGGCACTGACTCTCCAAGTCGGGAGAGTGTTAGTAAAGCGTCTGGAATGTTGCACCCGAGTACCTGGGGACGAAAACTGAGACATACTTGAACACGTCTCCCGAGCACACGGTTGATCATACTCAGGGTTCCACATGCATGTTTTAGCTGAAGGAAGAATACCTTAAACCTGGAGAGTTGAGACCCGTGGAATGGGTACCATGCAATATGACTTCAAAGGGTCTTCATTTGCTCACCGAACCTCTCCAATCCTATCACTGCTGCGTTTATGCCCCTGTACACTCGCTTGATTCTCTTTCGGAGACATAGCGGTCCACAGGTTTTAAGATACTTCCTAGTCAGGTACATTCTTAGGCGTGTAATATGGGGTGTTGAGTCCATTTCGTTGAGCAAGGAATAGCTCTTGTCTATTCCATATTTGGCTTAAGGAACTTTATCTGTGCTCATTTCAATCTCTGGTTTTATGCAGCACCCCAACTCACCTTTCCCCTTAAGCAAGCATAAGTTGGTTTTCTAAATTTGAGACCCTGTTCTGTTTTGGAATTCAGTTCCTGTGTAGCCAAGGTTACATTCCGTGTATTAGTGATATCTTATGATGTTTCTTTTTCTGTGTGACTTATTTCAGTTAGAATCATCATACCTGAATCCACTCATTATGCTGCTACGGGCCTGATGACATAGATTTCCTTGCTGAGTGATATTGCATTGTACGTAAGTACCACAACTTCTTTATCCATTTTTCACTTTCTGCGATACTGAACTTGTACCGTAAACCAGGTTCTTGTAAACAGAGCCGTGCCAAACTTTGGGGTGGCTGTGTCTTTTTGATTTTAATTTCCCTAAGCTATAGGACCATAAGTGGAAGTGCCCTAGGCTCTGTTGCTTTGTTTTTTAGATGTTTCAGGAAACACCATACACTTCTCCCGAGTGGCTGTTGGCAATTGACATCCCGCCCATCAGCATAAAAAGGCTCCCAGTTCTCCATGGCCTATCCTGTGTTTCTTGATTTTACACTTTTTTCAGATGGCCCTTTTGACCGGGGGGAAGTGAGACTTCATTGTAGTGCCCATTTCCTTTGCAAGCTTGGTTGGTTGGCCAAAAAGGGCGTATGCGTTTTTTCCTGAATATATTCAGGAAAAAACGCATACGCCCTTTTTGGCCAAGTGCATCATTGTGGACGTTCTGCCTCTTTTCCTATGCTTTAAATGCAATTCCAGTCTACCTCCTGAAATCGGTTTCCTGCAATTCTGCCCCGCTTTCAAGTCCTCTTGGCAGCCTTACTTCAGTATATTTTTGGACGATAGCTGTCATTTATAACTCTGCAGGTTTGTGAATTACAGTGCCCCTGAGCTCCTTTCTTCAAGTCGCTTTCTCGTGAGCTGGCCGCAACACCGCAGGATGGCTTCAGGCCCTAATCTGGTTCCAGCACGGCACGCTGAGCCTTTGGTTAATTCCTCTTCCTGGTGGGAAATGAGAGTTAAATTTGCCCGTCCACACACCTCCAGCTAGTCTGTCATTGGTTCTCCCTATTCCTGTTCATCTTCCGCAGAAATTGCAAACTGGGCCAAACAGGAGGTTAAAGGCACTGACTCTCCAAGTCGGGAGAGTGTTAGTAAAGCGTCTGGAATGTTGCACCCGAGTACCAGGGGACGAAAACTAAGACATATTTGAACACGTCTCCCGATCACACGGTTGATCATACTCTGGGTTCCACATGCATGTTTTAGCTGAAGGAAGAATACCTTAAACCTGGAGAGTTGAGACCCGTGGAATGGGAATCATGCAATATGATTTCAAAGGGTCTTCATTTGCTCACCGAACCTCTCCAGTCCTATCACTGCTGCGTTTATGCCCCTGTACACACGCTTGATTCTCTTTCGGAGACATAGCAATCCATAGGTTTTAAGATACTTCCTAGTCAGGTACATTCTTAGGCGTTTAATATGGGGTGTTGAGTCCATTTCCTTGAGCAAGGAGTAGCTCTTGTCTATTCCATACTTGGCTTAAGGAACTTTATCTGTGCACATTTCAATCTCTGGTTTTATGCAGCACCCCAACTCACCTTTCCCCTTAAGCAAGCATAAGTTGGTTTTCTAAATTTGAGACCCTGTTCTGTTTTGCAATTCAGTTCCTGTGTAGCCAAGTTTTCATTCCGTGTATTAGTGATATCTTATGATGTTTCTTTTTCTGTGTGACTTATTTCAGTTAGAATCATCATACCTGAATCCACTCATTATGCTGCTACGGGCCTGATGACATAGATTTCATTGCTGTGTGATATTGCATTGTACGTAAGTACCACAACTTCTTTATCCATTTTTCACTTTCTGCGATATTGAACTTGTACCGTAAACCAGGTTCTTGTAAACAGAGCCGTGCCAAACTTTGGCGTGGCTGTGTCTTTTTGATTTTAATTTCCCTAAGCTATAGGACCATAAGTGGAAGTGCCTTAGGCTCTGTTGCTTTGTTTTTTAGATGCTTCAGGAAACACCATACACTTCTCCCGAGTGGCTGTTGGCAATTGACATCCCGCCCATCAGCATAACAAGACTCCCAGTTCTCCATGGCCTGTCCTGCCTTTCTGGATTTTACACTTTTTTCAGATGGCCCTTTTGACCGGGGGGAAGTGAGACTTCATTGTAGTGCCCATTTCCTTTGCAAGCTTGCTTGGTTGGCCAAAAAGGGCGTATGCGTTTTTTCCTGAATATATTCAGGAAAAAACGCATACGCCCTTTTTGGCCAAGTGCATCATTGTGGACGTTCTGCCTCTTTTCCTATGCTTTAAATGCAATTCCAGTCTACCTCCTGAAATCGGTTTCCTGCAATTCTGCCCCGCTTTCAAGTCCTCTTGGCAGCCTTACTTCAGTATATTTTTGGACGATAGCTGTCATTTATAACTCTGCAGGTTTGTGAATTACAGTGCCCCTGAGCTCCTTTCTTCAACTCGCTTTCTCGTGAGCTGGCCGCAACACCGCAGGATGGCTTCAGGCCCTAATCTGGTTCCGGCACGGCACGCTGAGCCTTTGGTTAATTCCTCTTCCTGGTGGGAAATGAGAGTTAAATTTGCCCATCCAGACACCTCCAGCTAGTCTGTCATTGGTTCTCCCTATTCCTGTTCATCTTCCGCAGAAATTTCAAGCTGGGCCAAACAGGAGGTTAAAGGCACTGACTCTCCAAGTCGGGAGAGTGTTAGTAAAGCGTCTGGAATGTTGAACCAGAGTACCAGGGGACGAAAACTGAGACATATTGGAACACATCTCCCGAGAACACGGTTGATCATACTCTTGGTTCCACATGCATGTTTTAGCTGAAGGAAGAATACCTTAAACCTGGAGAGATGAGACCCGTGGAATGGGTACCATGCAATATGACTTCAAAGGGTCTTCATTTGCTCACCAAACCTCTCCAATCCTATCACTGATGCGTTTATGCCCCTGCACACACGCTTGATTCTCTTTCGGAGACATAGCAATCCATAGGTTTTAAGATACTTCCTAGTCAGGTATATTCTTAGTTGTTTAATATGGGGTGTTGAATCCATTTCGTTGAGCAAGGAGTAGCTCTTGTCTATTCCATATTTGGCTTAAGGAACTTTATCTGTCCTCATTTCAATCTCTGGTTTTATGCAGCACCTCAACTCACCTTTCCCCTTAAGCAAGCATAAGTTGGTTTTCTAAATTTGAGACCCTGTTCTGTTTTGCAATTCAGTTCCTGTGTAGCCAAGTTTTCATTCCGTGTATTAGTGATATCTTATGATGTTTCTTTTTCTGTGTGACTTATTTCAGTTAGAATCATCATACCTGAATCCACTCATTATGCTGCTACGGGCCTGATGACATAGATTTCATTGCTGTGTGATATTGCATTGTACGTAAGTACCACAACTTCTTTATCCATTTTTCACTTTCTGCGATATTGAACTTGTACCGTAAACCAGGTTCTTGTAAACAGAGCCGTGCCAAACTTTGGCGTGGCTGTGTCTTTTTGATTTTAATTTCCCTAAGCTATAGGACCATAAGTGGAAGTGCCTTAGGCTCTGTTGCTTTGTTTTTTAGATGCTTCAGGAAACACCATACACTTCTCCCGAGTGGCTGTTGGCAATTGACATCCCGCCCATCAGCATAACAAGACTCCCAGTTCTCCATGGCCTGTCCTGCCTTTCTGGATTTTACACTTTTTTCAGATGGCCCTTTTGACCGGGGGGAAGTGAGACTTCATTGTAGTGCCCATTTCCTTTGCAAGCTTGCTTGGTTGGCCAAAAAGGGCGTATGCGTTTTTTCCTGAATATATTCAGGAAAAAACGCATACGCCCTTTTTGGCCAAGTGCATCATTGTGGACGTTCTGCCTCTTTTCCTATGCTTTAAATGCAATTCCAGTCTACCTCCTGAAATCGGTTTCCTGCAATTCTGCCCCGCTTTCAAGTCCTCTTGGCAGCCTTACTTCAGTATATTTTTGGACGATAGCTGTCATTTATAACTCTGCAGGTTTGTGAATTACAGTGCCCCTGAGCTCCTTTCTTCAACTCGCTTTCTCGTGAGCTGGCCGCAACACCGCAGGATGGCTTCAGGCCCTAATCTGGTTCCGGCACGGCACGCTGAGCCTTTGGTTAATTCCTCTTCCTGGTGGGAAATGAGAGTTAAATTTGCCCATCCAGACACCTCCAGCTAGTCTGTCATTGGTTCTCCCTATTCCTGTTCATCTTCCGCAGAAATTTCAAGCTGGGCCAAACAGGAGGTTAAAGGCACTGACTCTCCAAGTCGGGAGAGTGTTAGTAAAGCGTCTGGAATGTTGAACCAGAGTACCAGGGGACGAAAACTGAGACATATTGGAACACATCTCCCGAGAACACGGTTGATCATACTCTTGGTTCCACATGCATGTTTTAGCTGAAGGAAGAATACCTTAAACCTGGAGAGATGAGACCCGTGGAATGGGTACCATGCAATATGACTTCAAAGGGTCTTCATTTGCTCACCAAACCTCTCCAATCCTATCACTGATGCGTTTATGCCCCTGCACACACGCTTGATTCTCTTTCGGAGACATAGCAATCCATAGGTTTTAAGATACTTCCTAGTCAGGTATATTCTTAGTTGTTTAATATGGGGTGTTGAATCCATTTCGTTGAGCAAGGAGTAGCTCTTGTCTATTCCATATTTGGCTTAAGGAACTTTATCTGTCCTCATTTCAATCTCTGGTTTTATGCAGCACCTCAACTCACCTTTCCCCTTAAGCAAGCATAAGTTGGTTTTCCAAATTTGAGACCCTGTTCTGTTTTGTAATTCAGGTCCTGTGTAGCCAAGTTTACATTCCGTGTATTAGTGATATCTTATGATGTTTCTTTTTCTGTGTGACTTATTTCAGTTAGAATCATCATACCTGAATCCACTCATTATGCTGCTACGGGCCTGATGACATAGATTTCCTTGCTGAGTGATACTGCATTGTACGTAAGTACCACAACTTCTTTACCCATTTTTCACTTTCTGCGATATTGAACTTGTACCGTAAACGTGGTTCTTGTAAACAGAGCCGTGCCAAACTTTGGTGTGATTGTGTCATTTTTATTTTAATTTCCCTAAGCTATAGGACCATAATTGGAAGTGCCTTAGGCTCTGTTGCTTTGTTTTTTAGATGTTTCAGGAAACACCATACACTTCTCCCGAGTGGCTGTTGGCAATTTACATCCCGCCCAAGAGCATAACAAGGGTCCCAGTTCTCCATGGCCTGTCCTGCCTTTCTGGATTTTACACTTTTTTCAGATGGCCCTTTTGACCGGGGGGAAGTGAGACTTCATTGTAGTGCCCATTTCCTTTGCAAGCTTGCTTGGTTGGCCAAAAAGGGCGTATGCGTTTTTTCCTGAATATATTCAGGAAAAAACGCATACGCCCTTTTTGGCCAAGTGCATCATTGTGGACGTTCTGCCTCTTTTCCTATGCTTTCAATGCAATTCCAGTCTACCTCCTGAAATCGGTTTCCTGCAATTCTGCCCCGCTTTCAAGTCCTCTTGGCAGCCTTACTTCAGTATAGGTTTGGACGATAGCTGTCATTTATAACTCTGCAGGTTTGTGAATTACAGTGCCCCTGAGCTCCTTTCTTCAACTCGCTTTCTCGTGAGCTGGCCGCAACACCGCAGGATGGCTTCAGGCCCTAATCTGGTTCCGGCACGGCACACTGAGCCTTTGGTTAATTCCTCTTCCTGGTGGGAAATGAGAGTTAAATTTGCCCATCCAGACACCTCCATCTAGTCTGTCATTGGTTCTCCCTATTCCTGTTCATCTTCCGCAGAAATTGCAAACTGGGCCAAACAGGAGGTTAAAGGCACTGACTCTCCAAGTCGGGAGAGTGTTAGTAAAGCGTCTGGAATGTTGCACCCGAGTACCAGGGGACGAAAACTGAGACATATTGGAACACATCTCCCGAGCACACGGTTGATCATACTCTGGGTTCCACATGCATGTTTTAGCTGAAGGAAGAATACCTTAAACCTGGAGAGTTGAGACCCGTGGAATGGGTACCATGCAATATGACTTCAAAGGGTCTTCATTTGCTCACCAAACCTCTCCAATCCTATCACTGCTGCGTTTATGCCGCTGCACACACGCTTGATTCTCTTTCGGAGACATAGCAATCCATAGGTTTTAAGATACTTCCTAGTCAGGTATATTCTTAGGTGTTTAATATGGGGTGTTGAATCCATTTCGATGAGCAAGGAGTAGCTCTTGTCTATTCCATATTTGGCTTAAGGAACTTTATCTGTGCTCATTTCAATCTCTGGTTTTATGCAGCACCCCAACTCACCTTTCCCCTTAAGCAAGCATAAGTTGGTTTTCTAAATTTGAGACCCTGTTCTGTTTTGTAATTCAGTTCCTGTGTAGCCAAGTTTACATTCCGTGTATTAGTGATATCTTATGATGTTTCTTTTTCTGTGTGACTTATTTCAGTTAGAATCATCATACCTGAATCCACTCATTATGCTACTACGGGCCTGATGACATAGATTTCATTGCTGAGTGATATTGCATTGTACGTAAGTACCACAACTTCTTTATCCATTTTTCACTTTCTGCGATATTGAACTTGTACCGTAAACCAGGTTCTTGTAAACAGAGCCGTCCCAAACTTTGGGGTGGCTGTGTCTTTTGATTTTAATTTCCCTAAGCTATAGGACCATAAGTGGAAGTGCCCTAGGCTCTGTTGCTTTGTTTTTTAGATGTTTCAGGAAACACCATACACTTCTCCCGAGTGGCTGTTGGCAATTTACATCCCGCCCATCAGCATAACAAGACTCCCAGTTCTCCATGGCCTGTCCTGCCTTTCTGGATTTTACACTTTTTTCAGATGGCCCTTTTGACCGGGGGGAAGTGAGACTTCATTGTAGGGCAGATTTCCTTTGCAAGCTTGCTTTGTTGGCCAAAAAGGGCGTATGCGTTTTTTCCTGAATATATTCAGGAAAAAACGCATACGCCCTTTTTGGCCAAGTGCATCATTGTGGACGTTCTGCCTCTTTTCCTATGCTTTAAATGCAATTCCAGTCTACCTCCTGAAATCGGTTTCCTGCAATTCTGCCCCGCTTTCAAGTCCTCTTGGCAGCCTTACTTCAGTATATTTTTGGACGATAACTGTCATTTATAACTCTGCAGGTTTGTGAATTACAGTGCCCCTGAGCTCCTTTCTTCAACTCGCTTTCTCGTGAGCTGGCCGCAACACCACAGGATTGCTTCAAGCCCTAATCTGGTTCCGGCACGGCACGCTGAGCCTTTGGTTAATTCCTCTTCCTGGTGGGAAATGAGAGTTAAATTTGCCCGTCCAGACACCTCCAGCTAGTCTGTCATTGGTTCTCCCTATTCCTGTTCATCTTCCGCAGAAATTGCAAACTGGGCCAAACAGGAGGTTAAAGGCACTGACTCTCCAAGTCGGGAGAGTGTTAGTAAAGCGTCTCGAATGTTGCACCCGAGTACCAGGGGACGGAAACTGACGTATATTGGAACACGTCTCCCGATCACACGGTTGATCATACTCTGGGTTCCACATGCATGTTTTAGCTGAAGGAAGAATACCTTCAACCTGGAGAGTTGAGACCCGTGGAATGGGTACCATGCAATATGACTTCAAAGGGTCTTCATTTGCTCACCGAACCTCTCCAGTCCTATCACTGCTGCGTTTATGCCCCTGTACACACGCTTGATTCTCTTTCGGAGACATAGCAATCCATAGGTTTTAAGATACTTCCTAGTCAGGTACATTCTTAGGCGTTTAATATGGGGTGTTGAGTCCATTTCGTTGAGCAAGGAGTAGCTCTTGTCTATTCCATACTTGGCTTAAGGAACTTTATCTGTGCTCATTTCAATCTCTGGTTTTATGCAGCTCCCCAACTCACCTTTCCCCTTAAGCAAGCATAAGTTGGTTTTCTAAATTTGAGTCCCTGTTCTGTTTTGCAATTCAGTTCCTGTGTAGCCAAGTTTATATTCCGTGTATTAGTGATATCTTATGATGTTTCTTTTTCTGTGTGACTTATTTCAGTTAGAATCATCATACCTGAATCCACTCATTATGCTACTACGGGGCTGATGACATAGATTTCATTGCTGAGTGATATTGCATTGTACGTAAGTACCACAACTTCTTTATCCATTTTTCACTTTCTGCGATATTGAACTTGTACCGTATATGAGGTTCTTGTAAACAGAGCCGTCCCAACCTTTGGGGTGGCTGTGTCTTTTTGATTTTAATTTCCCTAAACTATAGTACCATAACTGGAAGTGCCCTAGGCTCTGTTGCTTTGTTTTTTAGATGTTTCAGGAAACACCAAACACTTCTCCAGAGTGGCTGTTGGCAATTTACATCCTGCCCATCAGCATAAGATGGCTCCCAGTTCTCCATGGCCTGTCCTGCCTTTCTGGATTTTACACTTTTTTCAGATGGCCCTTTTGACCAGGGGGAATTGAGACTTCATTGTAGTGCAGATTTCCTTTGCAAGCTTGCTTGGTTGGCCAAAAAGGGCGTATGCGTTTTTTCCTGAATATATTCAGGAAAAAACACATACGTCCTTTTTGGGCAAGTCAGGTTTTTGAATTGCAGTGGCCCTTAGCTCCATTTTTCAGCTCTTAGTTTTGTGATCTTGCCCCATAACCACAGGATTCCTTGAAGCCCTATTCTTCTTCTGGGGCACCTTGCTGTGCCTTTGGTTCATTCTTCTTACTGATGTGAAATTAGAGTGACATGTGCCCATTGAAACCGCTACAGCTAGTTTCTCACTGGTTCCCCCTATTCCCATTCATCCTCCGCACTAACTGAAGACTGTGCGATACCAGAACTTAAAGGCATTGACTCTCCATGTGGGGATGTTGTTAGTAAAGCGGCTGGAATGTCGATCCGGAGCCCCAGGAGAGGAAAAATGTGGTGCGTTTTAGAAACCTTTCCCGATCATATGGTATACCAGTCGCTGGGTTTCCCAAGCATGGTTTAGCTGTAGGAAGATTCCCTTCAACCTGGAGTGTTGGGACCCTTGGAATGAGTAGCATGAAGTATTGCATTAAACTTTCGGCAGTTGCTCACCGAAGCTCACCAATCCTCTCAGCCCCAAGTGTCCAGCCTTATGTCTTATCCAGCTGTGGGTTTATATGTGGTCAATCCAGGTTGCATCACAGCCCCTGAGCGAATTTTGTAAGAATTTTTCTCTCTTTCATTGTTTCTGCGTTTTGTTTTTAAAATTTATTTCTATAATGGGGTTTAGCTCATTTTCACTGCTGTGTTTGTGCCGCTCTGCACACACTTGATTCCCTTATGGAGATATATCAATACATGGGTTTTAAGATTCTTATTACTCAGATATATTTCTCTGCGGTGTATAGGGTGTGTTGAGGCCAGTTCATTGAGCAAGGTGTAGATCTTGTCTAATACCTATTTGGTTTCTTGAACGGTATCTGTGTTAATTTCAAACTCTGGTTTTATGCATCACCCCACCTCTCCTTTCCCCTTAAGCTGACATAAGTGTGTTTTCTAAATGTGAGACACTGTTCTGTTCTGTAATTCATTTCTTGTGCAGCCATATTTACCCTCCCTCTATAAGTGATATCTTATGATATGTTTCTTTTTCTGTTTGACTTATTTCAAGTAGTATTATCGGACCTAAATCCACTCTTTATCCTTCTACTAGCCTTATTACATTGATTTCATGGTGAAGAGATATTCCATTGTACATAAGTACCACATCTTCTTTATCCATTGTTCTCTTTCCTGGGATATTTAAGGTGTACTGAAGTTGAGGTTCTTGTAAACAGAGTAGCCCTAAACTGTGGTGTGCTTGTGTCTTGTTGATTTTTAGACTTCCCTAGATATACTCCCATGATTGGAAGTGTCCTATGCTCTGTAGCTCTGTTTTTAGATGATTTAGGAACCACCATACACTTCTCCAGAGTGGCTCTCGGCAGTTCACACACTGCCCATCAGCGTATAAAGGCTCCCTGTTCTCCATGGCCTGTCCTGCATTTCTGGTTTTTACAATTTTTTAGGATGGCTCTTTTGACCGGTGGGAAATGAGACTTCTTTGTTGTGCACATTTGCATTGCTTGCTTGCTTCGTTGCCCATAAAGTGCGTATGCGTTTTTTCCTGGATATAATCAGGAAAAATCGCATACGCCCTTTTGGGCCAACTGCATCATTGTCGAAATTCTGCCGCTTTTCATGTGCGTTAAAGACGAGTCCAATCTATCTCTTGAAATCTGTTTCTTGCAATTCTGTCTTGCATTCAGATCCTCTTCTTTGCCTTACCTCAACATATTTTTGGACGTTAGTTTTCATTTATAACTCTGCAGGTTTGTGAATTGCAGTGACCCTGAGCTCCATGTTTTAAGTTGCTCTTTTGTGAGCTGGCCTCAAACCCGCAGGATTGCTTCAGGCCCTATTTTGGCTCTGGCGAGGCAGGCTGAGCCTTTTTTTAATTCTTATTCTTAATGGGAAATTAGAGTGATATGTGCCCGTCCAAACCCCTACAACTCTTCTCTCATTGGTTCCCCCTCTTCCCGTTCATCCTCCTCACAATTTGCAAAATGTGTGAAACAGAAGTTTAAATGTGCTGATTCTCCAAGTGGGGAGCTTCTAAGTAACGTGGCTGGAATGGTGAACAGGAGCACCAGGAGAGGATAAATGAGGTGCATTTTAGACACATCTCCCGATCACATGGTGTACAGTTCTCTGGGTTTTCCATGCATGTTTTAGCTGTAGGAAGATCCCTTGAACCTGCAGATTTGGGACCCATTGAATGGGTACCAGGTAGTATTACTTTAAAGGGTGTGCATTTCCTCACCCAACCTCACATTTCTCTTAGCGCAAACAGTTTCCAGCCTTATGTCTCATCCTGCTGTGGGTCTAGATGTGTTCAATCCATGTTGCATCACCGTCCCTGAGGAAAAGTTGTAAGAGGTTTTCTCTGTCTCTCTGTCGTTTATTTTTTTCCAATTTATTACTATATTGGTTACAGCTGATTTTCAAAGCTCTGTTTCTTGCTGCTGTACATCCACTTGATTCACGTACAGAGAGACATCAATAAATTCTTTTTCAGATTCTTACCAGTCGTATATATTCTTTTCCGGTGACTTGAGTGTGCTGAGTGCAGTTCTTTTAGCTACCGTGTAGGCCTTGTTGATTATCAGTTTGGTATTTGGAATGGTATCTTTGCTAATTTCAACCTCCTGGATGATGCCTCACCCCTCCCCACCTTTCCCGTTTAGCAGCCTTATGCGTGTTTTCTACATATTTGACTATGTTTTTGTTTTGTAATTTATTTCATGTGTAGCCATTTTGGATTCCACCTTTAAGTGATATCTTATGATATGTGTCTTTTTCTTTTTGAATTCTGTCACTTAGAATGATCATACGTAGCTCCTCCGGAGTTGTTACAGCTGGCCATATTTCATTGATTTCCAGGCTGAATAATATTCCACTCTACCTAAGTACCACATCTCTATCCATTTTTTCCCTCCAGAGACATTTAAGTTATATCCTAGTCGAGGATCTTTTAAACAGAGAGGGGGTAAACATTGGGGTGCCTGTGTCCTCTCGATTTTTGTTTTTCCCAAGATATACGCCCATGAGTGCAAGTGCCCTATGCTCTGTAGCTCATTGTTTAGATGCTTTAGTAAACACAATACACTTCTCCAGAATGGCCGTTGGCAATATACATTTCCACTATAAGTCTCACAGGGCTCCCTCTTCTCCTTGCCCTGTCCTGCATTTCTGTTGTTTACGCTTTATGAGGATGGCTCTTCTGACTGATGCGAAGTGATGTCTTTTGTAGTATTGACTTCCAGTGCCCACCTGTTTGGTTGGCTAAAAAGGTGTACGCTCTTTTCTTGAATATATACACAAAAAAAACGCATACACCCTTTTTGGCCAACTGCAATGTTGGCAATGTTCAGCTCCTTTTCTTGTGCTTAATGGCGAGTCCTTTCTACCTCCTCAAATCCCTTTCCTGCCATTCTCCCTTGCTTACAAGTCCTTTTCTCTGACTTTCCTCAAGACATTTTTCAGTGATGGATATTTTCAACTCTGCAGTTTTGTGAATTTTACTGCCCCTGAGTTCTATTGTTCAACTTGTGTTTATGGGAACTGGCCACAAAGCAGCGGGATTTCCTCAAGCCCTATACTGTTTCCATGGGCAACCCTAGCCTTTGGTCAATTCGTCTTCCTGATTGGAAATTAGAGTGACATGTGCCTGTCTGAACACGTAGGACTTGTCTCTCATTGTTCCTCATCCTTCCACTTCATCCTCTGGACAAATTCCAAACTGTACGCAACAGGATGTTGACAGTGCTGACATCTCCAAGTGGGGAGACTGTTAGTAAAGACGCTGGAGGGGTGAACCTGAGCACCAGGAGATGAGGAGATGAGATGCCTTTTCCAAACTCTTCCCGATCAGACGGTATACCATCCTCTGGGTGTGACAGACATGTTTTAGCAGTAGGAAGAGTCCCATTCATGTAAGGAGAACACCAGGGCTTTTTCAAAATCAGTGTCTCCCCGAAACCCAAACTGGGGAATTTTTTAAGCTACGGCTACACATATGTTCATTAAGGGCCTTGGGAAGTAGGCAGAGTCCAAACTTTAGATGATTGAAGTCTTCAGGGTCAGAAGCACTCACCACCAGCTTCCCTTAGGTTACACTTTAACTGTCATTGATAGATGATGTCAATAAAAATATCTATTCTTTTTCAGATTATTTCCCCTTATAGGTTATTGCAAAATGTTGAGTGTAGTTCCCTGTGCTATACAGTAGTTCCTTGTTGATGATCTATTTTATACATAGCAGTGTGTATGTGTTAATCCCAAACTGTTAATTTATCCCTCCTCCCACCTTTCCCCTTTGGTAATAATAAATTATAAGATTTTATACTTCTCAGAAATGGGGGAGCTGAAAGAGAGGTATCATTTTCAATGGAAAAGCATTTAAAACAAGATTGAAGGTTTAACCAAGATTATTAGATGTACATCCTTGGAAAGAAATCACTTCATTTCTCTAATATTGAGCTGACAAATAAGACAAACCTTTTCACTGAACTTGCTTATAATAAAGTGATGGAAATATCCAATGGAAGTGTTAGAAACATCTTATTTTACCCGAGCCTTATACACTGTTCTATGTTAACTACACTTTGGCTCACACATCTGTTCATTGAGGTTACAATAGTCTCAATTTCTGTTACTGATCCTCCAGAGTGGACCCCAACAAGTGTCCCCCTGCCCAGTGTCATTGGGGCCAACAGATCGAGACTGAGTTTGGTTCACAAGCAAAGGAAACTTTATATTTTGATCAGAGAATGGAGAGGTGAGAGCATGTACTACCCCGTGGGCTGTGGGCTGGGCTGCTGTGTAGAGATCCTGTCAGAGTCAGTGGGAGGGAGGGGGCGGAGCTCTCGAGGGCCGGGTTGGCTGTAGCTCAGGCTCTATATCGCGGAGTCTGCACTGGGCCCCAGGAGCTGAGGTGTCGACCCAGCCATTCTGCACTAGGAAATCTGGTCTGAAGTGCCGGGTGTGGAACCTCTGCATGCGGGACCCTAGGAGCACGTGAAATTAGACAAAGCACAAAGGATAAAAAAGGTTAGACTTGACTTTATTGCCCAGATTCTATTTTTATCTCCCAGGGATTTTTAATGGGCTTTGCTGGGGACAAACCCCCCCCTCTGCCTTTTGTCCCGTTCCTCATTCTTGGAGTGCTGAGGGTGCAGACCCTTCTTCTGTAACTGCTGAGTGCTGAGTTGGGAGCCCTCATACCCTGGGGCGAGGGTCAGAGCTTCTCCCCAGCAGCCTCCAGGTGATGTTGATTGTCCCCAGGCCCCCTGCCTCCCTGCTCGTCCACCTGAGCAGCAGCATTGGAAGTGTTATAGATTCTAATGACCTTTAAGGGTCCAGGAAAGAGATGTGCAGAGACGCTGTGGGGGCCGGTTTCACCCCGCCCCACATTTGTTCGGCCACCTTAGGCCGACCGTTTCTGCCAGCCTAGATGCTCTGACCAGTAGTCTGCGCTTTCTTCAATTAGGCCCCTGAATTAACGTACAAACAGCACCAGGTGTCAGAGCCCTGCCCGCTCAACTCCCAGACAGTCCAGGGTCAGTGGTGATCAAGGACCATGATGGCCACTGAGTCAACAGCCTTTTGAAGTAAACAAGAGTCCAGCCGGTCTTACTGGCCACCATCATCACGGTGTCTGTAGGCTTTTCTATGGTGACAGTGTGATATACGGTTCCCCCGCCAAGATTATTAGCTCCCCTCTGGGTGCAGTAAGTCCGGCAAGCAGTAGTCTACTCTTTTGGGACACACTCTTGTTGTTTTATGAGAGAAACTCCAGGTCAAGTGATGTTCACACGAGTCGTCATGGTGCCCTGTTGCCCCCGGTTATCTCTCTGGATGTTGGAGTTGGAGGGCCTCCTCACTCGAGGTCGGTGTGCCCACGGAGCGAACCCTGCAACTTCAGGGCATGGTTGGTGGTTAGGATCACCACGTGGGGTCCTTTTCCCTTAGGAGGGAGGTGGCCTTTTGGGCTGCTGATTTCCAGGGTTTTAGATACCGCCAGTATCTTGGCCAGATGTGGCAGTGGGCCAAGCCCCTTGGTGACCATAGTTTATCCTACCTGGATGGCATTCTTGCATTGTTCCATTTCAAGTGGTCCCAGGTTTTGCACTAATTCTCCAATGGCGATTCACCTTTCACCGGGAATGTAAAGGTCAAAGGGTTTAGCTAAATTAGGGAGTTCCAGGGCAAGGGTCTGAATTGACTGCTCTTTCCATTCTTGAAAGGCCACTTCTGGATTCTATTCAAAAGGATCATCATCTTTTCCTTTCAGTGTTTCATATAGAGGCCCAGCTAGTAGACTGTAGTTAGGGATCCAGAAGCAGCAAACCCTGGCCTCCCCAGGAACCCCTAAGCTGTCTTCTAGTTTTAGAAAGGGGTAAGGCTGAAAATGGTTTCTTCCCTTTCCTGGGATGGACTTCTCCAACCTTCTGTGAGAATGAAGCCCAGGCAGGTCACGGCAGTCTGTGATATTTGAGCTTTTTCTTGGACAACTTCTATCCTTTATTGGCTTGGTAGTTCAGAGGCCTCCTTAGTAGGGCTGGCGATCAGAATGTCGTCTGCATATTGAAGGAGGGTTTCCTTTTCCAGAGGTAGAACTTTTAGGTCTTTAGCTAAGCTTTCCCCAAAGATGGGGTGGGAATTTTTGCACCCTTGGGGCCAGACGGCCCGGAAGTATTGTTTTAGTTGTATGTTGAGTCCTGCCACTCACAAGCCAAAATTTCTTGTGACTCTGGGACTAATGGAATACAAAAGAAGGCATCATTGAAGACTAATACAGAATACCATGTCCTGGTGGTTGGTAGAATGACCAGCAGGGTGTAGGAATTAGGAGCAACTGGAGGTATATCCTCGGTGGCTTCACTGACTGTCCTGACATCCTTTACCAGGTCCCCAGCAGCCCATGGGGCTCTCGTGGTCAGACCAATCCCAGAATATGGAGCTCACCTGGGCAGGTACCCCACCCCCACCCCAGCCCACAGGGCTCTCGTGGTCAGGCCCCTCCCAGGATACAGAGCTACCCTTGCAGGTACCGTGGCAGGGCTGGGCACACAGGAACCGTGCACATAGCCCTCATTGCAGAGCACCCCCAGCTCACCTGTCGCTCAGAGCTGACACAGAGCACCTCAGAGCAGGACTTGAACTAACAAACAGCAGCTGCGACAGGTCTGTGACCCTGGGCATCACTCCGTGAGGCCTCCCTCCACCTGGTCTTCCAGAGACTTCCACTGCACCTGGGGCACCAGGCCTCTGTCTCCAACCACCACCCACCCCTCCTCTCCCTGACTCCTGGGTTCCTCTCATTAGGAGAGGGTTTTCTTGAAGTTGTCTCCCACTCATGGGCCAGATAAAATGATTAGAAAACAAGCCAAAGCTGCAGCCCCTTGTCTATCCTGACTCTCAGGAGCCCACACCTGTTCCTTGGACCTGGCCGGTTCAGCAAGTTCCATTTTCTGCAACTGTGAGCCCCTGAGGGGTGATGATTGGCTGACCTGGGCAGCCTTACCGTGCCGGCCAGCCCTCCCCAGGTGTGCCTGGGTTGAGATCACTATAAATACCACTCCAGGCAGCAAGAGCCCCTGCAGCCGTGCCTGACGCCATTTTCTCTGCCCTGTCAGCAGTCTCGGGGCTGGGCTGGTGGGAGGGAGTGAGAGGCCACGGCTTTGTGGGTGGCCCAGTGTGAGTGGGGCTCTGCTGGACTTTCTGCAGCAGTTGCCAGGCTGCCACCTGCTAAAGAAGAAGATGTGTCACCCATACCTGCTGCTGGAATTTCTCCCTGGGCAGAGGTGAGGAAGGAAAAAAGCAGTGGGGGCAGGGACAGGACGGGTATCTCAGGCAGGGAAATGGAAATCTTCCAGAAGAGCACCCAGGGCCAGGACCATCCTGGCTGGCCTGCAGGCACCAAGTCGGCCGGCATGCTGTCACTCGTGTGGCTCTATGGCCCTCCCTCTAGGCTTTCAAGTCCTTGTATATATTCAGGTGTTTTACCTGGGATGGGTGGGAATAGTTCAGCAGCAACTGGCCTGGGGCTCAGCTCACGTTTACTCACAGATGCCTCGGCACGGTCCCCAGCTTTGCAATGAGGACGCTTGTTGCGTGGGGGCTGCTGGCTGAATGGGAGACGATTCCCCACCACTGACCAACTTCAGAATTGTTTACAACTGGAGCAAGTGCCCTGATACGGTTTTCCTCTGTGGAACTGGTGGGTTCTGTGTTTTTTTTCTCTTTTTCGTTTTGGGTTCAAGGTAGATTTTATTCCTCTTTTTTGTATTTACAGATATAAGCATGGAAATAATTTATTCATATAAATACATGTATGTGAAGGGAATAATTGTTTTTTCTATTTTTTAAATTTTATTTCTTTTTAATTTTGAATTTTATTTTATATTTTTATACAGCAGGTTCTTATTGGTTATCTATTTTATACATATAAATGTATACATGCCAATCCCAGTCTCTCAACTCCTCCCACCACCCCCCCCAACAGCTTTCCCCCCTTGTTGTCCATACGTTTGTTGTCTACATCTGTTGCTCTATTTATGCCTTGCAAAATGGTTAATCTGTACAGGTTTTCTAGGTTCCACATATATGCATGAATATACAAGATTTGTTTTTCTCTTTCTGACTTACTTCACTCTGTATGACAGTCTCTAGATGCATCGACGTCTCTACAAATGACCCAATTTCATTCCTTTTCATGGCTTAGTAATATTCCATTTTATATACGTACCACGGCTTTATGCATTCGTCTGTCTGTGGGCATTTAGGTTGCTTCCATTACCTCGATATTGTAAATAGTGATGCAATGAACATTGCGGTGAATGTCTCTTTTTGATTTATGGTTTTGTCTGGGTATATGTCCAGTACTGGGATTGCTGTATCATATGGAATTCTATTGTTAGTTTCTTAAGAAATTCCATCTTGTTCTCCATAGTGACTGTATCAATTTATATTCCCAACAATAGTGGAAGAGGGTTCCTTTTCTCCACACCCTTTCCAGCATTTTTTGCTTGTAGATTTTCTATGATGCCTATTCTACCAGGTGTGAGGTGATACCTCATTGTTGAATCCATTTCGTTGAGCAAGGGGTAGGTCTTGTCTATTCCATATTTGGCTTATGGAACGGTATCTGTGTTAATTTCAAACTCTGGTTTAATGCAGCACCCCAACTCACCTTCCCCCTTAAGCAAGCATAAGTTAGTTTTCTAAACTTGAGACCCTGTTCTGTTTTGTAATTCAGTTCATGTGTAGCCAAGTTCACATTCCGTGTATTAGTGATGCCTTACAATGTTTCTTTTTTTGTGTGACTTATTTCAGTTAGAATCATCGTGCCTCAATCCACTCATTATGCTGCTACGGGCCTGGTGACATAGATTTCATTGCTGAGTGGTATTCTGTTGTACATAAGTACCGCAACTTCTTTATCCATTATTTGCTCTCTGGGATATTTAACTTGTGCCGTAGAAGAGATTCCAGTAAAAAGAACCGTCCCAACCTTTGGGGTGGCTGTGTCTTTTTGATTTTAAATTAACTAAGCTATAGGACCATAAGTGGAAGTGCCCTAGGCTCTGTGGCTTTGTTTTTTAGATGTTTCAGGAAACACCATACACTTCTCCCCAGTGGCTGTTGGCAATTTACATCCCGCCCATCAGCATAACAAGGCTCCCAGTTCTCCATGGCCTGTCCTGCCTTTCTGGATTTTACACTTTTTTCAGATGGCCCTTTTGACCGGGGGGAAGTGAGACTTCATTGTAGTGCAGATTTCCTATGCAAGCTTGCTTGGTTGGCCAAAAAGGGCGTATGCGTTTTTTCCTGAATATATTCAGGAAAAAACACATACGCCCTTTTTGGCCAAGTGCATCATTGTGGACGTTCTGCCTCTTTTCCTATGCTTTAAATGCAATTCCAGTCTACCTCCTGAAATCGGTTTCCTGCAATTCTGCCCCGCTTTCAAGTCCTCTTGGCAGCCTTACTTCAGTATATTTTTGGACGATAGCTGTCATTTATAACTCTGCAGGTTTGTGAATTACAGTGCCCCTGAGCTCGTTTCTTCAAGTCGCTTTCTTGTGAGCTGGCCGCAACACCGCAGGATGGCTTCAGGCCCTAATCTGGTTCCGGCACGGCACGCTGAGCCTTTGGTTAATTCCTCTTCCTGGTGGGAAATGAGAGTTAAATTTGCCCGTCCAGACACCTCCAGCTAGTCTGTCATTGGTTCTCCCTATTCCTGTTCATCTTCCGCAGAAATTGCAAACTGGGCCAAACAGGAGGTTAAAGGCACTGACTCTCCAAGTCGGGAGAGTGTTAGTAAAGCGTCTGGAATGTTGCACCCGAGTACCTGGGGACGAAAACTGAGACATATTGGAACACGTCTCCCGATCACACGGTTGATCATACTCTGGGTTCCACATGCATGTTTTAGCTGAAGGAAGAATACCTTAAACCTGGAGAGTTGAGACCCGTGGAATGGGTTCCATGCAATATGACTTCAAAGGGTCTTCATTTGCTCACCGAACCTCTCCAGTCCTATCACTGCTGCGTTTATGCCCCTGTACACACACTTGATTCTCTTTCAGACACATAGCAATCCATAGGTTTTAAGATACTTCCTAGTCAGGTACACTCTTTGGCATTTAATATGGGGTGTTGAGTCCATTTCGCTGAGCAAGGAGTAGCTCTTGTCTATTCCATATTTGGCTTAAGGAACTTTATCTGTGCTCATTTCAATCTCTGGTTTTATGCAGCACCCCAACTCACCTTTCCCCTTAAGCAAGCATAAGTTGGGTTTCTAAATTTGAGACCCTGTTCTGTTTTGTAATTCAGTTCCTGTGTAGCCAAGGTTACATTCCGTGTATTAGTGATATCTTATGATGTTTCTTTTCCTGTGTGACTTATTTCAGTTAGAATCATCATACCTGAATCCACTCATTATGCTGCTACGGGCCTGATGACATAGATTTCATTGCTGAGTGATACTGCATTGTACGTAAGTACCACAACTTCTTTATCCATTTTTCACTTTCTGCGATATTGAACTTGTACCGTAAACCAGGTTCTTGTAAACAGAGCCGTCCCAACCTTTGGGGTGGCTGTGTCTTTTGATTTTAATTTCCCTAAGCTATAGGACCATAAGTGGAAGTGCCCTAGGCTCTGTTGCTTTGTTTTTTAGATGTTTCAGGAAACACCATACACTTCTCCCGAGTGGCTGTTGGCAATTGACATCCCGCCCATCAGCATAACAAGGCTCCCAGTTCTCCATGGCCTGTCCTGCCTTTCTGGATTTTACACTTTTTTCAGATGGCCCTTTGGACCGGGGGGAAGTGAGACTTTATTGTAGTGCAGATTTCCTTTGCAAGCTTGCTTGGTTGGCCAAAAAGGGCGTATGCGTTTTTTCCTGAATATATTCAGGAAAAAACGCATACGCCCTTTTTGGCCAAGTGCATCATTGTGGACGTTCTGCCTCTTTTCCTATGCTTTAAATGCAATTCCAGTCTACCTCCTGAAATCGGTTTCCTGCAATTCTGCCCCGCTTTCAAGTCCTCTTGGCAGCCTTACTTCAGTATATTTTTGGACGATAGCTGTCATTTATAACTCTGCAGGTTTGTGAATTACAGTGCCCCTGAGCTCCTTTCTTCAAGTCGCTTTCTCGTGAGCTGGCCGCAACACCGCAGGATGGCTTCAGGCCCTAATCTGGTTCCGGCACGGCACGCTGAGCCTTTGGTTAATTCCTCTTCCTGGTGGGAAATGAGAGTTAAATTTGCCCGTCCAGACACCTCCAGCTAGTCTGTCATTGGTTCTCCCTATTCCTGTTCATCTTCCGCAGAAATTGCAAACTGGGCCAAACAGGAGGTTAAAGGCACTGACTCTCCAAGTCGGGAGAGTGTTAGTAAAGCGTCTGGAATGTTGCACCCGAGTACCAGGGGACGAAAACTGAGACATATTGGAACACGTCTCCCGATCACACGGTTGATCATACTCTGGGTTCCACATGCATGTTTTAGCTGAAGGAAGAATACCTTAAACCTGGAGAGTTGAGACCCGTGGAATGGGTACCATGCAATATGACTTCAAAGGGTCTTCATTTGCTCACCGAACCTCTCCAATCCTATCACTGCTGCGTTTATGCCCCTGTACACACGCTTGATTCTCTTTCAGAGACATAGCAATCCATAGGTTTTAAGATACTTCCTAGTCAGGTACACTCTTAGGCATTTAATATGGGGTGTTGAGTCCATTTCGTTGAGCAAGGAGTAGCTCTTGTCTATTCCATATTTGGCTTAAGGAACTTTATCTGTGCTCATTTCAATCTCTGGTTTTATGCAGCACCCCAACTCACCTTTCCCCTTAAGCAAGCATAAGTTGGGTTTCTAAATTTGAGACCCTGTTCTGTTTTGTAATTCAGTTCCTGTGTAGCCAAGGTTACATTCCGTGTATTAGTGATATCTTATGATGTTTCTTTTCCTGTGTGACTTATTTCAGTTAGAATCATCATACCTGAATCCACTCATTATGCTGCTACGGGCCTGATGACATAGATTTCATTGCTGAGTGATACTGCATTGTACGTAAGTACCACAACTTCTTTATCCATTTTTCACTTTCTGCGATATTGAACTTGTACCGTAAACCAGGTTCTTGTAAACAGAGCCGTCCCAACCTTTGGGGTGGCTGTGTCTTTTTGATTTTAATTTCCCTAAGCTATAGGACCATAAGTGGAAGTGCCCTAGGCTCTGTTGCTTTGTTTTTTAGATGTTTCAGGAAACACCATACACTTCTCCCGAGTGGCTGTTGGCAATTTACATCCCGCCCATCAGCATAACAAGGCTCCCAGTTCTCCATGGCCTGTCCTGCCTTTCTGGATTTTACACTTTTTTCAGATGGCCCTTTTGACCGGGGGGAAGTGAGACTTCATTGTAGTGCAGATTTCCTTTGCAAGCTTGCTTGGTTGGCCAAAAAGGGCGTATGCGTTTTTTCCTGAATATATTCAGGAAAAAACGCATACGCCCTTTTTGGCCAAGTGCATCATTGTGGACGTTCTGCCTCTTTTCCTATGCTTTAAATGCAATTCCAGTCTACCTCCTGAAATCGGTTTCCTGCAATTCTGCCCCGCTTTCAAGTCCTCTTGGCAGCCTTACTTCAGTATATTTTTGGACGATAGCTGTCATTTATAACTCTGCAGGTTTGTGAATTACAGTGCCCCTGAGCTCCTTTCTTCAAGTCGCTTTCTCGTGAGCTGGCCGCAACACCGCAGGATGGCTTCAGGCCCTAATCTGGTTCCGGCACGGCACGCTGAGCCTTTGGTTAATTCCTCTTCCTGGTGGGAAATGAGAGTTAAATTTGCCCGTCCAGACACCTCCAGCTAGTCTGTCATTGGTTCTCCCTATTCCTGTTCATCTTCCGCAGAAATTGCAAACTGGGCCAAACAGGAGGTTAAAGGCACTGACTCTCCAAGTCGGGAGAGTGTTAGTAAAGCGTCTGGAATGTTGCACCCGAGTACCAGGGGACGAAAACTGAGACATATTGGAACACGTCTCCCGATCACACGGTTGATCATACTCTGGGTTCCACATGCATGTTTTAGCTGAAGGAAGAATACCTTAAACCTGGAGAGTTGAGACCCGTGGAATGGGTACCATGCAATATGACTTCAAAGGGTCTTCATTTGCTCACCGAACCTCTCCAATCCTATCACTGCTGCGTTTATGCCCCTGTACACACACTTGATTCTCTTTCAGAGACATAGCAATCCATAGGTTTTAAGATACTTCCTAGTCAGGTACACTCTTAGGCATTTAATATGGGGTGTTGAGTCCATTTCGTTGAGCAAGGAGTAGCTCTTGTCTATTCCATATTTGGCTTAAGGAAATTTATCTGTGCTCATTTCAATCTCTGGTTTTATGCAGCACCCCAACTCACCTTTCCCCTTAAGCAAGCATAAGTTGGTTTTCTAAATTTGAGACCCTGTTCTGTTTTGTAATTCAGTTCCTGTGTAGCTAAGGTTACATTCCGTGTATTAGTGATATCTTATGATGTTTCTTTTCCTGTGTGACTTATTTCAGTTAGAATCATTGTACCTGAATCCACTCATTATGCTGCTACGGGCCTGATGACATAGATTTCATTGCTGAGTGATACTGCATTGTACGTAAGTACCACAACTTCTTTATCCATTTTTCACTTTCTGCGATATTGAACTTGTACCGTAAACCAGGTTCTTGTAAACAGAGCCGTCCCAACCTTTGGGGTGGCTGTGTCTTTTGATTTTAATTTCCCTAAGCTATAGGACCATAAGTGGAAGTGCCCTAGGCTCTGTTGCTTTGTTTTTTAGATGTTTCAGGAAACACCATACACTTCTCCCGAGTGGCTGTTGGCAATTTACATCCCGCCCATCAGCATAACAAGGCTCCCAGTTCTCCATGGCCTGTCCTGCCTTTCTGGATTTTACACTTTTTTCAGATGGCCCTTTTGACCAGGGGGAAGTGAGACTTCACTGTAGTGCAGATTTCCTTTGCAAGCTTGCTTGGTTGGCCAAAAAGGGCGTATGCGTTTTTTCCTGAATATATTCAGGAAAAAACGCATACGCCCTTTTTGGCCAAGTGCATCATTGTGGACGTTCTGCCTCTTTTCCTATGCTTTAAATGCAATTCCAGTCTACCTCCTGAAATCGGTTTCCTGCAATTCTGCCCCGCTTTCAAGTCCTCTTGGCAGCCTTACTTCAGTATATTTTTGGACGATAGCTGTCATTTATAACTCTGCAGGTTTGTGAATTACAGTGCCCCTGAGCTCCTTTCTTCAAGTCGCTTTCTCGTGAGCTGGCCGCAACAACGCAGGATGGCTTCAGGCCCTAATCTGGTTCCGGCACGGCACGCTGAGCCTTTGGTTAATTCCTCTTCCTGGTGGGAAATGAGAGTTAAATTTGCCCGTCCAGACACCTCCAGCTAGTCTGTCATTGGTTCTCCCTATTCCTGTTCATCTTCCGCAGAAATTGCAAACTGGGCCAAACAGGAGGTTAAAGGCACTGACTCTCCAAGTCGGGAGAGTGTTAGTAAAGCGTCTGGAATGTTGCACCCGAGTACCAGGGGACGAAAACTGAGACATATTGGAACACGTCTCCCGATCACACGGTTGATCATACTCTGGGTTCCACATGCATGTTTTAGCTGAAGGAAGAATACCTTAAACCTGGAGAGTTGAGACCCGTGGAATGGGTTCCATGCAATATGACTTCAAAGGGTCTTCATTTGCTCACCGAACCTCTCCAGTCCTATCACTGCTGCGTTTATGCCCCTGTACACACGCTTGATTCTCTTTCGGAGACATAGCAATCCATAGGTTTTAAGATACTTCCTAGTCAGGTACACTCTTAGGCATTTAATATGGGGTGTTGAGTCCATTTCGTTGAGCAAGGAGTAGCTCTTGTCTATTCCATATTTGGCTTAAGGAACTTTATCTGTGCTCATTTCAATCTCTGGTTTTATGCAGCACCCCAACTCACCTTTCCCCTTAAGCAAGCATAAGTTGGTTTTCCAAATTTGAGACCCTGTTCTGTTTTGTAATTCAGTTCCTGTGTAGCCAAGGTTACATTCCGTGTATTAGTGATATCTTATGATGTTTCTTTTTCTGTGTGACTTATTTCAGTTAGAATCATCATACCTGAATCCACTCATTATGCTGCTACGGGCCTGATGACATAGATTTCTTTGCTGAGTGATACTGCATTGTACGTAAGTACCACAACTTCTTTATCAATTTTTCACTTTCTGCGATATTGAACTTGTACCGTAAACCAGGTTCTTGTAAACAGAGCCGTCCCAACCTTTGGGGTGGCTGTGTCTTTTTGATTTTAATTTCCCTAAGCTATAGGACCATAAGTGGAAGTGCCCTAGGCTCTGTTGCTTTGTTTTTTAGATGTTTCAGGAAACACCATACACTTCTCCCGAGTGGCTGTTGGCAATTTACATCCCGCCCATCAGCATAACAAGGCTCCCAGTTCTCCATGGCCTGTCCTGCCTTTCTGGATTTTACACTTTTTTCAGATGGCCCTTTTGACCGGGGGGAAGTGAGACTTCATTGTAGTGCAGATTTCCTTTGCAAGCTTGCTTGGTTGGCCAAAAAGGGCGTATGCGTTTTTTCCTGAATATATTCAGGAAAAAACGCATACGCCCTTTTTGGCCAAGTGCATCATTGTGGACGTTCTGCCTCTTTTCCTATGCTTTAAATGCAATTCCAGTCTACCTCCTGAAATCGGTTTCCTGCAATTCTGCCCCGCTTTCAAGTCCTCTTGGCAGCCTTACTTCAGTATATTTTTGGACGATAGCTGTCATTTATAACTCTGCAGGTTTGTGAATTACAGTGCCCCTGAGCTCCTTTCTTCAACTCGCTTTCTCGTGAGCTGGTCGCAACACCGCAGGATTGCTTCAGGCCCTAATCTGGTTGCGGCACGGCACGCTGAGCCTTTGGTTAATTCCTCTTCCTGGTGGGAAATGAGAGTTAAATTTGCCCGTCCAGACACCTCCAGCTAGTCTGTCATTGGTTCTCCCTATTCCTGTTCATCTTCCGCAGAAATTGCAAACTGGGCCAAACAGGAGGTTAAAGGCACTGACTCTCCAAGTCGGGAGAGTGTTAGTAAAGCGTCTGGAATGTTGCACCTGAGTAACAGGGGAAGAAAACTGAGACATATTGGAACACGTCTCCCGATCACACGGTTGATCATACTCTGGCTTCCACATGCATGTTTTAGCTGAAGGAAGAATACCTTAAACCTGGAGAGTTGAGACCCGTGGAATGGGTACCATGCAATATGACTTCAAAGCGTCTTCATTTGCTCACCGAACCTCTCCAATCCTATCACTGCTGCGTTTATGCCCCTGTACACACACTTGATTCTCTTTCAGAGACATAGCAATCCATAGGTTTTAAGATACTTCCTAGTCAGGTACACTCTTAGGCATTTAATATGGGGTGTTGAGTCCATTTCGTTGAGCAAGGAGTAGCTCTTGTCTATTCCATATTTGGCTTAAGGAACTTTATCTGTGCTCATTTCAATCTCTGGTTTTATGCAGCACCCCAACTCACCTTTCCCCTTAAGCAAGCATAAGTTGGTTTTCTAAATTTGAGACCCTGTTCTGTTTTGTAATTCAGTTCCTGTGTAGCCAAGGTTACATTCCGTGTATTAGTGATATCTTATGATGTTTCTTTTCCTGTGTGACTTATTTCAGTTAGAATCATCGTACCTGAATCCACTCATTATGCTGCTACGGGCCTGATGACATACATTTCATTGCTGAGTGATATTGCATTGTACGTAAGTACCACAACTTCTTTATCCATTTTTCACTTTCTGCGATATTGAACTTGTACCGTAAACCAGGTTCTTGTAAACAGAGCCGTCCCAACCTTTGGGGTGGCTGTGTCTTTTGATTTTAATTTCCCTAAGCTATAGGACCATAAGTGGAAGTGCCCTAGGCTCTGTTGCTTTGTTTTTTAGATGTTTCAGGAAACACCATACACTTCTCCCGAGTGGCTGTTGGCAATTTACATCCCGCCCATCAGCATAACAAGGCTCCCAGTTCTCCATGGCCTGTCCTGCCTTTCTAGATTTTACACTTTTTTCAGATGGCCCTTTTGACCAGGGGGAAGTGAGACTTCATTGTAGTGCAGATTTCCTTTGCAAGCTTGCTTGGTTGGCCAAAAAGGGCGTATGCGTTTTTTCCTGAATATATTCAGGAAAAAACGCATACGCCCTTTTTGGCCAAGTGCATCATTGTGGACGTTCTGCCTCTTTTCCTATGCTTTAAATGCAATTCCAGTCTACCTCCTGAAATCGGTTTCCTGCAATTCTGCCCCGCTTTCAAGTCCTCTTGGCAGCCTTACTTCAGTATATTTTTGGACGATAGCTGTCATTTATAACTCTGCAGGTTTGTGAATTACAGTGCCCCTGAGCTCCTTTCTTCAAGTCGCTTTCTCGTGAGCTGGCCGCAACACCGCAGGATGGCTTCAGGCCCTAATCTGGTTCCGGCACGGCACGTTGAGCCTTTGGTTAATTCCTCTTCCTGGTGGGAAATGAGAGTTAAATTTGCCCGTCCAGACACCTCCAGCTAGTCTGTCATTGGTTCTGCCTATTCCTGTTCATCTTCCACAGAAATTGCAAACTGGGCCAAACAGGAGGTTAAAGGCACTGACTCTCCAAGTCGGGAGAGTGTTAGTAAAGCGTCTGGAATGTTGCACCCGAGTACCAGGGAACGAAAACTGAGACATATTGGAACACGGCTCCCGATCACACGGTTGATCATACTCTGCGTTCCACATGCATGTTTTAGCTGAAGGAAGAATACCTTAAACCTGGAGAGTTGAGACCCGTGGAATGGGTACCATGCAATATGAGTTCAAAGGGTCTTCATTTGCTCACCGAACCTCTCCAATCCTATCACTGCTGCGTTTATGCCCCTGTACACACACTTGATTCTCTTTCAGAGACATAGCAATCCATAGGTTTTAAGATACTTCCTAGTCAGGTACACTCTTAGGCATTTAATATGGGGTGTTGAGTCCATTTCGTTGAGCAAGGAGTAGCTCTTGTCTATTCCATATTTGGCTTAAGGAACTTTATCTGTGCTCATTTCAATCTCTGGTTTTATGCAGCACCCCAACTCACCTTTCCCTTTAAGCAAGCATAAGTTGGTTTTCTAAATTTGAGACCCTGTTCTGTTTTGTAATTCAGTTCCTGTGTAGCCAAGTTTACATTCCGTGTATTAGTGATATCTTATGATGTTTCTTTTCCTGTGTGACTTATTTCAGTTAGAATCATCATACCTGAATCCACTCATTATGCTGCTACAGGCCTGATGACATAGATTTCATTTCTGAGTGATACTGCATTGTACGTAAGTACCACAACTTCTTTATCCATTTTTCACTTTCTGCGATATTGAACTTGTACCGTAAACCAGGTTCTTGTAAACAGAGCCGTCCCAACCTTTGGGGTGGCTGTGTCTTTTGATTTTAATTTCCCTAAGCTATAGGACCATAAGTGGAAGTGCCCTAGGCTCTGTTGCTTTGTTTTTTAGATGTTTCAGGAAACACCATACACTTCTCCCGAGTGGCTGTTGGCAATTTACATCCCGCCCATCAGCATAACAAGGCTCCCAGTTCTCCATGGCCTGTCCTGCCTTTCTGGATTTTACACTTTTTTCAGATGGCCCTTTTGACCGGGGGGAAGTGAGACTTCATTGTAGTGCAGATTTCCTTTGCAAGCTTGCTTGGTTGGCCAAAAAGGGCGTATGCGTTTTTTCCTGAATATATTCAGGAAAAAACGCATACGCCCTTTTTGGCCAAGTGCATCATTGTGGACGTTCTGCCTCTTTTCCTATGCTTTAAATGCAATTCCAGTCTACCTCCTGAAATCGGTTTCCTGCAATTCTGCCCCGCTTTCAAGTCCTCTTGGCAGCCTTACTTCAGTATATTTTTGGACGATAGCTGTCATTTATAACTCTGCAGGTTTGTGAATTACAGTGCCCCTGAGCTCCTTTCTTCAAGTCGCTTTCTCGTGAGCTGGCCGCAACACCGCAGGATGGCTTCAGGCCCTAATCTGGTTCCGGCACGGCACGTTGAGCCTTTGGTTAATTCCTCTTCCTGGTGGGAAATGAGAGTTAAATTTGCCCGTCCAGACACCTCCAGCTAGTCTGTCATTGGTTCTGCCTATTCCTGTTCATCTTCCACAGAAATTGCAAACTGGGCCAAACAGGAGGTTAAAGGCACTGACTCTCCAAGTCGGGAGAGTGTTAGTAAAGCGTCTGGAATGTTGCACCCGAGTACCAGGGAACGAAAACTGAGACATATTGGAACACGGCTCCCGATCACACGGTTGATCATACTCTGCGTTCCACATGCATGTTTTAGCTGAAGGAAGAATACCTTAAACCTGGAGAGTTGAGACCCGTGGAATGGGTACCATGCAATATGAGTTCAAAGGGTCTTCATTTGCTCACCGAACCTCTCCAATCCTATCACTGCTGCGTTTATGCCCCTGTACACACACTTGATTCTCTTTCAGAGACATAGCAATCCATAGGTTTTAAGATACTTCCTAGTCAGGTACACTCTTAGGCATTTAATATGGGGTGTTGAGTCCATTTCGTTGAGCAAGGAGTAGCTCTTGTCTATTCCATATTTGGCTTAAGGAACTTTATCTGTGCTCATTTCAATCTCTGGTTTTATGCAGCACCCCAACTCACCTTTCCCTTTAAGCAAGCATAAGTTGGTTTTCTAAATTTGAGACCCTGTTCTGTTTTGTAATTCAGTTCCTGTGTAGCCAAGTTTACATTCCGTGTATTAGTGATATCTTATGATGTTTCTTTTCCTGTGTGACTTATTTCAGTTAGAATCATCATACCTGAATCCACTCATTATGCTGCTACAGGCCTGATGACATAGATTTCATTTCTGAGTGATACTGCGTTGTACGTAAGTACCACAACTTCTTTATCCATTTTTCACTTTCTGCGATATTGAACTTGTACCGTAAACCAGGTTCTTGTAAACAGAGCCGTCCCAACCTTTGGGGTGGCTGTGTCTTTTGATTTTAATTTCCCTAAGCTATAGGACCATAAGTGGAAGTGCCCTAGGCTCTGTTGCTTTGTTTTTTAGATGTTTCAGGAAACACCATACACTTCTCCCGAGTGGCTGTTGGCAATTTACATCCCGCCCATCAGCATAACAAGGCTCCCAGTTCTCCATGGCCTGTCCTGCCTTTCTGGATTTTACACTTTTTTCAGATGGCCCTTTTGACCGGGGGGAAGTGAGACTTCATTGTAGTGCAGATTTCCTTTGCAAGCTTGCTTGGTTGGCCAAAAAGGGCGTATGCGTTTTTTCCTGAATATATTCAGGAAAAAACGCATACGCACTTTTTGGCCAAGTGCATCATTGTGGACGTTCTGCCTCTTTTCCTATGCTTTAAATGCAATTCCAGTCTACCTCCTGAAATCGGTTTCCTGCAATTCTGCCCCGCTTTCAAGTCCTCTTGGCAGCCTTACTTCAGTATATTTTTGGACGATAGCTGTCATTTATAACTCTGCAGGTTTGTGAATTACAGTGCCCCTGAGCTCCTTTCTTCAACTCGCTTTCTGGTGAGCTGGCCGCAACACCGCAGGATTGCTTCAGGCCCTAATCTGGTTCCGGCACGGCACGCTGAGCCTTTGGTTAATTCCTCTTCCTGGTGGGAAATGAGAGTTAAATTTGCCCGTCCAGACACCTCCAGCTAGTCTGTCATTGGTTCTCCCTATTCCTGTTCATCTTCCGCAGAAATTGCAAACTGGGCCAAACAGGAGGTTAAAGGCACTGACTCTCCAAGTCGGGAGAGTGTTAGTAAAGCGTCTGGAATGTTGCACCCGAGTACCTGGGGACGAAAACTGAGACATACTTGAACACGTCTCCCGATCACACGGTTGATCATACTCAGGGTTCCACATGCATGTTTTAGCTGAAGGAAGAATACCTTAAACCTGGAGAGTTGAGACCCGTGGAATGGGTACCATGCAATATGACTTCAAAGGGTCTTCATTTGCTCACCGAACCTCTCCAATCCTATCACTGCTGCGTTTATGCCCCTGTACACTCGCTTGATTCTCTTTCGGAGACATAGCAGTCCATAGGTGTTAAGATACTTCCTAGTCAGGTACATTCTTAGGCGTGTAATATGGGGTGTTGAGTCCATTTCGTTGAGCAAGGAATAGCTCTTGTCTATTCCATATTTGGCTTAAGGAACTTTATCTGTGCTCATTTCAATCTCTGGTTTTATGCAGCACCCCAACTCACCTTTCCCCTTAAGCAAGCATAAGTTGGTTTTCTAAATTTGAGAACCTGTTCTGTTTTGGAATTCAGTTCCTGTGAGGCCAAGTTTACATTCCGTGTATTAGTGATATCTTATGATGTTTCTTTTTCTGTGTGACTTATTTCAGTTAGAATCATCATACCTGAATCCACTCATTATGCTGCTACGGGCCTGATGACATAGATTTCCTTGCTGAGTGATATTGCATTGTACGTAAGTACCACAACTTCTTTATCCATTTTTCACTTTCTGCGATACTGAACTTGTACCGTAAACCAGGTTCTTGTAAACAGAGCCGTGCCAAACTTTGGGGTGGCTGTGTCTTTTTGATTTTAATTTCCCTAAGCTATAGGACCATAAGTGGAAGTGCCCTAGGCTCTGTTGCTTTGTTTTTTAGATGTTTCAGGAAACACCATACACTTCTCCCGAGTGGCTGTTGGCAATTGACATCCCGCCCATCAGCATAAAAAGGCTCCCAGTTCTCCATGGCCTATCCTGTGTTTCTGGATTTTACACTTTTTTCAGATGGCCCTTTTGACCGGGGGGAAGTGAGACTTCATTGTAGTGCCCATTTCCTTTGCAAGCTTGGTTGGTTGGCCAAAAAGGGCGTATGCGTTTTTTCCTGAATATATTCAGGAAAAAACGCATACGCCCTTTTTGGCCAAGTGCATCATTGTGGACGTTCTGCCTCTTTTCCTATGCTTTAAATGCAATTCCAGTCTACCTCCTGAAATCGGTTTCCTGCAATTCTGCCCCGCTTTCAAGTCCTCTTGGCAGCCTTACTTCAGTATATTTTTGGACGATAGCTGTCATTTATAACTCTGCAGGTTTGTGAATTACAGTGCCCCTGAGCTCCTTTCTTCAACTCGCTTTCTCGTGAGCTGGCCGCAACACCGCAGGATGGCTTCAGGCCCTAATCTGGTTCCAGCACGGCACGCTGAGCCTTTGGTTAATTCCTCTTCCTGGTGGGAAATGAGAGTTAAATTTGCCCGTCCAGACACCTCCAGCTAGTCTGTCATTGGTTCTCCCTATTCCTGTTCATCTTCCGCAGAAATTGCAAACTGGGCCAAACAGGAGGTTAAAGGCACTGACTCTCCAAGTCGGGAGAGTGTTAGTAAAGCGTCTGGAATGTTGCACCCGAGTACCAGGGGACGAAAACTAAGACATATTTGAACACGTCTCCCGATCACACGGTTGATCATACTCTGGGTTCCACATGCATGTTTTAGCTGAAGGAAGAATACCTTAAACCTGGAGAGTTGAGACCCGTGGAATGGGAAACATGCAATATGATTTCAAAGGGTCTTCATTTGCTCACCGAACCTCTCCAGTCCTATCACTGCTGCGTTTATGCCCCTGTACACACGCTTGATTCTCTTTCGGAGACATAGCAATCCATAGGTTTTAAGATACTTCCTAGTCAGGTACATTCTTAGGCGTTTAATATGGGGTGTTGAGTCCATTTCCTTGAGTAAGGAGTAGCTCTTGTCTATTCCATACTTGGCTTAAGGAACTTTATCTGTGCACATTTCAATCTCTGGTTTTATGCAGCACCCCAACTCACCTTTCCCCTTAAGCAAGCATAAGTTGGTTTTCTAAATTTGAGACCCTGTTCTGTTTTGCAATTCAGTTCCTGTGTAGCCAAGTTTTCATTCCGTGTATTAGTGATATCTTATGATGTTTCTTTTTCTGTGTGACTTATTTCAGTTAGAATCATCATACCTGAATCCACTCATTATGCTGCTACGGGCCTGATGACATAGATTTCATTGCTGTGTGATATTGCATCGTACGTAAGTACCACAACTTCTTTATCCATTTTTCACTTTCTGCGATATTGAACTTGTACCGTAAACCAGGTTCTTGGCAACAGAGCCGTCCCAACCTTTGGGGTTGCTGTGGCTTTTTGATTTTAATTTCCCTAAGCTGTAGGACCATAAGTGGAAGTGCCCTAGGCTCTGTTGCTTTGTTTTTTAGATGTTTCAGGAAACACCATACACTTCTCCCGAGTGGCTGTTGGCAATTTACATCCCGCCCATCAGCATAACAAGGCTCCCAGTTCTCCATGGCCTGTCCTGCCTTTCTGGATTTTACACTTTTTTCAGATGGCCCTTTTGACCGGGGGGAAGTGAGACTTCATTGTAGTGCAGATTTCCTTTGCAAGCTTGCTTGGTTGGCCAAAAAGGGCGTATGCGTTTTTTCCTGAATATATTCAGGATAAAACGCATACGCCCTTTTTGGCCAAGTGCATCATTGTGGACGTTCTGCCTCTTTTCCTATGCTTTCAATGCAATTCCAGTCTACCTCCTGAAATCGGTTTCCTGCAATTCTGCCCCGCTTTCAAGTCCTCTTGGCAGCCATACTTCAGTATATTTTTGGACGATAGCTGTCATTTATAACTCTGCAGGTTTGTGAATTACAGTGCCCCTGAGCTCCTTTCTTCAACTCGCTTTCTTGTGAGCTGGCCGCAACACCACAGGATGGCTTCAGGCCCTAATCTGGTTCCGGCACGGCACGCTGAGCCTTTGGTTAATTCCTCTTCCTGGTGGGAAATGAGAGTTAAATTTGCCCGTCCAGACACCTCCAGCTAGTCTGTCATTGGTTCTCCCTATTCCTGTTCATCTTCCGCAGAAATTGCAAACTGGGCCAAACAGGAGGTTAAAGGCGCTGACTCTCCAAGTCGGGAGAGTGTTAGTAAAGCGTCTGGAATGTTGCACCCGAGTACCAGGGGACGAAAACTGACACATATTGGAACACGTCTCCCGATCACACGGTTGATCATACTCTGGGTTCCACATGCATGTTTTAGCTGAAGGAAGAATACCTTAAACCTGGAGAGTTGAGACCCGTGGAATGGGTACCATGCAATATGACTTCAAAGGGTCTTCATTTGCTCACCGAACCTCTCCAATCCTATCACTGCTGTGTTTATGCCCCTGTACAGTCGCTTGATTCTCTTTCGGAGACATAGCAGTCCATAGGTTTTAAGATACTTCCTAGTTAGGTACATTCTTAGGCGTTTAATATGGGGTGTTGAGTCCATTTCGTTGAGCAAGGAATAGCTCTTGTCTATTCCATATTTGGCTTAAGGAACTTTATCTGTGCTCATTTCAATCTCTGGTTTTATGCAGCACCCCAACTCACCTTTCCCCTTAAGGAAGCATAAGTTGGGTTTCTTAATTTGAGACCCTGTTGTGTTTTGTAATTCAGTTCCTGTGTAGCCAAGTTTACATTCCGTGTATTAGTGATATCTTATGATGTTTCTCTTTCTGTGTGACTTATTTCAGTTAGAATCATCATACCTGAATCCACTCATTATGCTGCTACGGGCCTGATGACATAGATTTCCTTGCTGAGTTATATTGCATTGTACGTAAGTACCACAACTTCTTTATCCATTTTTCACTTTCTGCGATATTGAACTTGTACCGTAAACCAGGTTCTTGTAAACAGAGCCGTGCCAAACTTTGGCGTGGCTGTGTCTTTTTGATTTTAATTTCCCTAAGCTATAGGACCATAAGTGGAAGTGCCCTAGGCTCTGTTGCTTTGTTTTTTAGATGCTTCAGGAAACACCATACACTTCTCCCGAGTGGCTGTTGGCAATTGACATCCCGCCCATCAGCATAACAAGACTCCCAGTTCTCCATGGCCTGTCCTGCCTTTCTGGATTTTACACTTTTTTCAGATGGCCCTTTTGACCGGGGGGAAGTGAGACTTCATTGTAGTGCCCATTTCCTTTGCAAGCTTGCTTGGTTGGCCAAAAAGGGCGTATGCGTTTTTTCCTGAATATATTCAGGAAAAAACGCATACGCCCTTTTTGGCCAAGTGCATCATTGTGGACGTTCTGCCTCTTTTCCTATGCTTTAAATGCAATTCCAGTCTACCTCCTGAAATCGGTTTCCTGCAATTCTGCCCTGCTTTCAAGTCCTCTTGGCAGCCTTACTTCAGTATATTTTTGGACGATAGCTGTCATTTATAACTCTGCAGGTTTGTGAATTACAGTGTCCCTGAGCTCCTTTCTTCAACTCGCTTTCTCGTGAGCTGGCCGCAACACCGCAGGATGGCTTCAGGCCCTAATCTGGTTCCGGCACGGCACGCTGAGCCTTTGGTTAATTCCTCTTCCTGGTGGGAAATGAGAGTTAAATTTGCCCATCCAGACACCTCCATCTAGTCTGTCATTGGTTCTCCCTATTCCTGTTCATCTTCCGCAGAAATTTCAAGCTGGGCCAAACAGGAGGTTAAAGGCACTGACTCTCCAAGTCGGGAGAGTGTTAGTAAAGCGTCTGGAATGTTGAACCAGAGTACCAGGGGACGAAAACTGAGACATATTGGAACACATCTCCCGAGCACACGGTTGATCATACTCTTGGTTCCACATGCATGTTTTAGCTGAAGGAAGAATACCTTAAACCTGGAGAGATGAGACCCGTGGAATGGGTGCCATGCAATATGACTTCAAAGGGTCTTCATTTGCTCACCAAACCTCTCCAATCCTATCACTGATGCGTTTATGCCCCTGCACACACGCTTGATTCTCTTTCGGAGACATAGCAATCCATAGGTTTCAAGATACTTCCTAGTCAGGTATATTCTTAGTTGTTTAATATGGGGTGTTGAATCCATTTCGTTGAGCAAGGAGTAGCTCTTGTCTATTCCATATTTGGCTTAAGGAACTTTATCTGTGCTCATTTCAATCTCTGGTTTTATGCAGCACCCCAACTCACCTTTCCCCTTAAGCAAGCATAAGTTGGTTTTCTAAATTTGAGACCCTGTTCTGTTTTGGAATTCAGTTCCTGTGTAGCCAAGTTTACATTCCGTGTATTAGTGATATCTTATGATGTTTCTTTTTCTGTGTGACTTATTTCAGTTAGAATCATCATACCTGAATCCACTCATTATGCTACTACGGGCCTGATGACATAGATTTCATTGCTGAGTGATATTGCATTGTACGTAAGTACCACAACTTCTTTATCCATTTTTCACTTTCTGCGATATTGAACTTGTACCGTAAACCAGGTTCTTGTAAACAGAGCCGTCCCAAACTTTGGGGTGGCTGTGTCTTTTGATTTTAATTTCCCTAAGCTATAGGACCATAAGTGGAAGTGCCCTAGGCTCTGTTGCTTTGTTTTTTAGATGTTTCAGGAAACACCATACACTTCTCCCGAGTGGCTGTTGGCAATTTACATCCCGCCCATCAGCATAACAAGGCTCCCAGTTCTCCATGGCCTGTCCTGCCTTTCTGGATTTTACACTTTTTTCAGATGGCCCTTTTGACCGGGGGGAAGTGAGACTTCATTGTAGGGCAGATTTCCTTTGCAAGCTTGCTTTGTTGGCCAAAAAGGGCGTATGCGTTTTTTCCTGAATATATTCAGGAAAAAACGCATACGCCCTTTTTGGCCAAGTGCATCATTGTGGACGTTCTGCCTCTTTTCCTATGCTTTAAATGCAATTCCAGTCTACCTCCTGAAATCGGTTTCCTGCAATTCTGCCCCGCTTTCAAGTCCTCTTGGCAGCCTTACTTCAGTATATTTTTGGACGATAACTGTCATTTATAACTCTGCAGGTTTGTGAATTACAGTGCCCCTGAGCTCCTTTCTTCAACTCGCTTTCTCGTGAGCTGGCCGCAACACCACAGGATTGCTTCAAGCCCTAATCTGGTTCTGGCACGGCACGCTGAGCCTTTGGTTAATTCCTCTTCCTGGTGGGAAATGAGAGTTAAATTTGCCCGTCCAGACACCTCCAGCTAGTCTGTCATTGGTTCTCCCTATTCCTGTTCATCTTCCGCAGAAATTGCAAACTGGGCCAAACAGGAGGTTAAAGGCACTGACTCTCCAAGTCGGGAGAGTGTTAGTAAAGCGTCTGGAATGTTGCACCCGAGTACCTGGGGACGAAAACTGAGACATACTTGAACACGTCTCCCGATCACACGGTTGATCATACTCAGGGTTCCACATGCATGTTTTAGCTGAAGGAAGAATACCTTAAACCTGGAGAGTTGAGACCCGTGGAATGGGTACCATGCAATATGACTTCAAAGGGTCTTCATTTGCTCACCGAACCTCTCCAATCCTATCACTGCTGCGTTTATGCCCCTGTACACTCGCTTGATTCTCTTTCGGAGACATAGCAGTCCATAGGTTTTAAGATACTTCCTAGTCAGGTACATTCTTAGGCGTTTAATATGGGGTGTTGAGTCCATTTCGTTGAGCAAGGAATAGCTCTTGTCTATTCCATATTTGGCTTAAGGAACTTTATCTGTGCTCATTTCAATCTCTGGTTTTATGCAGCACCCCAACTCACCTTTCCCCTTAAGCAAGCATAAGTTGGTTTTCTAAATTTGAGACCCTGTTCTGTTTTGGAATTCAGTTCCTGTGTAGCCAAGGTTACATTCCGTGTATTAGTGATATCTTATGATGTTTCTTTTTCTGTGTGACTTATTTCAGTTAGAATCATCATACCTGAATCCACTCATTATGCTGCTACGGGCCTGATGACATAGATTTCCTTGCTGAGTGATATTGCATTGTACGTAAGTACCACAACTTCTTTATCCATTTTTCACTTTCTGCGATATTGAACTTGTACCGTAAACCAGGTTCTTGTAAACAGAGGCGTGCCAAACTTTGGGGTGGCTGTGTCTTTTGATTTTAATTTCCCTAAGCTATAGGACCATAAGTGGAAGTGCCCTAGGCTCTGTTGCTTTGTTTTTTAGATGTTTCAGGAAACACCATACACTTCTCCCGAGTGGCTGTTGGCAATTGACATCCCGCCCATCAGCATAAAAAGGCTCCCAGTTCTCCATGGCCTATCCTGTGTTTCTGGATTTTACACTTTTTTCAGATGGCCCTTTTGACCGGGGAGAAGTGAGACTTCATTGTAGTGCCCATTTCCTTTGCAAGCTTGCTTGGTTGGCCAAAAAGGGCGTATGCGTTTTTTCCTGAATATATTCAGGAAAAAACGCATACGCCCTTTTTGGCCAAGTGCATCATTGTGGACGTTCTGCCTCTTTTCCTATGCTTTCAATGCAATTCCAGTCTACCTCCTGAAATCGGTTTCCTGCAATTCTGCCCCGCTTTCAAGTCCTCTTGGCAGCCTTACTTCAGTATATTTTTGGACGATAGCTGTCATTTATAACTCTGCAGGTTTGTGAATTACAGTGCCCCTGAGCTCCTTTCTTCAACTCGCTTTCTCGTGAGCTGGCCGCAACACCGCAGGATGGCTTCAGGCCCTAATCTGGTTCCAGCACGGCACGCTGAGCCTTTGGTTAATTCCTCTTCCTGGTGGGAAATGAGAGTTAAATTTGCCCGTCCAGACACCTCCAGCTAGTCTCTCATTGGTTCTCCCTATTCCTGTTCATCTTCCGCAGAAATTGCAAACTGGGCCAAACAGGAGGTTAAAGGCACTGACTCTCCAAGTCGGGAGAGTGTTAGTAAAGCGTCTGGAATGTTGCACCCGAGTACCAGGGGACGAAAACTAAGACATATTTGAACACGTCTCCCGATCACACGGTTGATCATACTCTGGGTTCCACATGCATGTTTTAGCTGAAGGAAGAATACCTTAAACCTGGAGAGTTGAGACCCGTGGAATGGGAAACATGCAATATGATTTCAAAGGGTCTTCATTTGCTCACCGAACCTCTCCAGTCCTATCACTGCTGCGTTTATGCCCCTGTACACACGCTTGATTCTCTTTCGGAGACATAGCAATCCATAGGTTTTAAGATACTTCCTAGTCAGGTACATTCTTAGGCGTTTAATATGGGGTGTTGAGTCCATTTCCTTGAGCAAGGAGTAGCTCTTGTCTATTCCATACTTGGCTTAAGGAACTTTATCTGTGCACATTTCAATCTCTGGTTTTATGCAGCACCCCAACTCACCTTTCCCCTTAAGCAAGCATAAGTTGGTTTTCTAAATTTGAGACCCTGTTCTGTTTTGCAATTCAGTTCCTGTGTAGCCAAGTTTTCATTCCGTGTATTAGTGATATCTTATGATGTTTCTTTTTCTGTGTGACTTATTTCAGTTAGAATCATCATACCTGAATCCACTCATTATGCTGCTACGGGCCTGATGACATAGATTTCATTGCTGTGTGATATTGCATTGTACGTAAGTACCACAACTTCTTTATCCATTTTTCACTTTCTGCGATATTGAACTTGTACCGTAAACCAGGTTCTTGGCAACAGAGCCGTCCCAACCTTTGGGGTTGCTGTGGCTTTTTGATTTTAATTTCCCTAAGCTGTAGGACCATAAGTGGAAGTGCCCTAGGCTCTGTTGCTTTGTTTTTTAGATGTTTCAGGAAACACCATACACTTCTCCCGAGTGGCTGTTGGCAATTTACATCCCACCCATCAGCATAACAAGGCTCCCAGTTCTCCATGGCCTGTCCTGCCTTTCTGGATTTTACACTTTTTTCAGATGGCCCTTTTGACCGGGGGGAAGTGAGACTTCATTGTAGTGCAGATTTCCTTTGCAAGCTTGCTTGGTTGGCCAAAAAGGGCGTATGCGTTTTTTCCTGAATATATTCAGGATAAAACGCATACGCACTTTTTGGCCAAGTGCATCATTGTGGACGTTCTGCCTCTTTTCCTATGCTTTAAATGCAATTCCAGTCTACCTCCTGAAATCGGTTTCCTGCAATTCTGCCCCGCTTTCAAGTCCTCTTGGCAGCCTTACTTCAGTATAGTTTTGGACGATAGCTGTCATTTATAACTATGCAGGTTTGTGAATTACAGTGCCCCTGAGCTCCTTTCTTCAACTCGCTTTCTTGTGAGCTGGCCGCAACACCGCAGGATGGCTTCAGGCCCTAATCTGGTTCCGGCACGGCACGCTGAGCCTTTGGTTAATTCCTCTTCCTGGTGGGAAATGAGAGTTAAATTTGCCCGTCCAGACACCTCCAGCTAGTCTGTCATTGGTTCTCCCTATTCCTGTTCATCTTCCGCAGAAATTGCAAACTGGGCCAAACAGGAGGTTAAAGGCGCTGACTCTCCAAGTCGGGAGAGTGTTAGTAAAGCGTCTGGAATGTTGCACCCGAGTACCAGGGGACGAAAACTGACACATATTGGAACACGTCTCCCGATCACACGGTTGATCATACTCTGGGTTCCACATGCATGTTTTAGCTGAAGGAAGAATACCTTAAACCTGGAGAGTTGAGACCCGTGGAATGGGTACCATGCAATATGACTTCAAAGGGTCTTCATTTGCTCACCGAACCTCTCCAATCCTATCACTGCTGTGTTTATGCCCCTGTACACTCGCTTGATTCTCTTTCGGAGACATAGCAGTCCATAGGTTTTAAGATACTTCCTAGTTAGGTACATTCTTAGGCGATTAATATGGGGTGTTGAGTCCATTTCGTTGAGCAAGGAATAGCTCTTGTCTATTCCATATTTGGCTTAAGGAACTTTATCTGTGCTCATTTCAATCTCTGGTTTTATGCAGCACCCCAACTCACCTTTCCCCTTAAGGAAGCATAAGTTGGGTTTCTTAATTTGAGACCCTGTTGTGTTTTGTAATTCAGTTCCTGTGTAGCCAAGTTTACATTCCGTGTATTAGTGATATCTTATGATGTTTCTCTTTCTGTGTGACTTATTTCAGTTAGAATCATCATACCTGAATCCACTCATTATGCTGCTACGGGCCTGATGACATAGATTTCCTTGCTGAGTTATATTGCATTGTACGTAAGTACCACAACTTCTTTATCCATTTTTCACTTTCTGCGATATTGAACTTGTACCGTAAACCAGGTTCTTGTAAACAGAGCCGTGCCAAACTTTGGCGTGGCTGTGTCTTTTTGATTTTAATTTCCCTAAGCTATAGGACCATAAGTGGAAGTGCCTTAGGCTCTGTTGCTTTGTTTTTTAGATGCTTCAGGAAACACCATACACTTCTCCCGAGTGGCTGTTGGCAATTGACATCCCGCCCATCAGCATAACAAGACTCCCAGTTCTCCATGGCCTGTCCTGCCTTTCTGGATTTTACACTTTTTTCAGATGGCCCTTTTGACCGGGGGGAAGTGAGACTTCATTGTAGTGCCCATTTCCTTTGCAAGCTTGCTTGGTTGGCCAAAAAGGGCGTATGCGTTTTTTCCTGAATATATTCAGGAAAAACGCATACGCCCTTTTTGGCCAAGTGCATCATTGTGGACGTTCTGCCTCTTTTCCTATGCTTTCAATGCAATTCCAGTCTACCTCCTGAAATCGGTTTCCTGCAATTCTGCCCCGCTTTCAAGTCCTCTTGGCAGCCTTACTTCAGTATATTTTTGGACGATAGCTGTCATTTATAACTCTGCAGGTTTGTGAATTACAGTGCCCCTGAGCTCCTTTCTTCAACTCGCTTTCTCGTGAGCTGGCCGCAACACCGCAGGATGGCTTCAGGCCCTAATCTGGTTCCGGCACGGCACGCTGAGCCTTTGGTTAATTCCTCTTCCTGGTGGGAAATGAGAGTTAAATTTGCCCATCCAGACACCTCCAGCTAGTCTGTCATTGGTTCTCCCTATTCCTGTTCATCTTCCGCAGAAATTTCAAGCTGGGCCAAACAGGAGGTTAAAGGCACTGACTCTCCAAGTCGGGAGAGTGTTAGTAAAGCGTCTGGAATGTTGAACCAGAGTACCAGGGGACGAAAACTGAGACATATTGGAACACATCTCCCGAGCACACGGTTGATCATACTCTTGGTTCCACATGCATGTTTTAGCTGAAGGAAGAATACCTTAAACCTGGAGAGATGAGACCCGTGGAATGGGTACCATGCAATATGACTTCAAAGGGTCTTCATTTGCTCACCAAACCTCTCCAATCCTATCACTGATGCGTTTATGCCCCTGCACACACGCTTGATTCTCTTTCGGAGACATAGCAATCCATAGGTTTTAAGATACTTCCTAGTCAGGTATATTCTTAGTTGTTTAATATGGGGTGTTGAATCCATTTCGTTGAGCAAGGAGTAGCTCTTGTCTATTCCATATTTGGCTTAAGGAACTTTATCTGTCCTCATTTCAATCTCTGGTTTTATGCAGCACCTCAACTCACCTTTCCCCTTAAGCAAGCATAAGTTGGTTTTCTAAATTTGAGACCCTGTTCTGTTTTGTAATTCAGGTCCTGTGTAGCCAAGTTTACATTCCGTGTATTAGTGATATCTTATGATGTTTCTTTTTCTGTGTGACTTATTTCAGTTAGAATCATCATACCTGAATCCACTCATTATGCTGCTACGGGCCTGATGACATAGATTTCCTTGCTGAGTGATACTGCATTGTACGTAAGTACCACAACTTCTTTACCCATTTTTCACTTTCTGCGATATTGAACTTGTACCGTAAACGTGGTTCTTGTAAACAGAGCCGTGCCAAACTTTGGTGTGATTGTGTCATTTTTATTTTAATTTCCCTAAGCTATAGGACCATAATTGGAAGTGCCTTAGGCTCTGTTGCTTTGTTTTTTAGATGTTTCAGGAAACACCATACACTTCTCCCGAGTGGCTGTTGGCAATTTACATCCCGCCCAAGAGCATAACAAGGGTCCCAGTTCTCCATGGCCTGTCCTGCCTTTCTGGATTTTACACTTTTTTCAGATGGCCCTTTTGACCGGGGGGAAGTGAGACTTCATTGTAGTGCCCATTTCCTTTGCAAGCTTGCTTGGTTGGCCAAAAAGGACGTATGCGTTTTTTCCAGAATATATTCAGGAAAAAACGCATACGCCCTTTTTGGCCAAGTGCATCATTGTGGACGTTCTGCCACTTTCCTATGCTTTAAATGCAATTCCAGTCTACCTCCTGAAATCGGTTTCCTGCAATTCTGCCCCGCATTCAAGTCCTCTTGGCAGCCTTACTTCAGTATAGTTTTGGACGATAGCTGTCATTTATAACTCTGCAGGTTTGTGAATTACAGTGCCCCTGAGCTCCTTTCTTCAACTCGCTTTCTCGTGAGCTGGCCGCAACACCGCAGGATGGCTTCAGGCCCTAATCTGGTTCCGGCACGGCACACTGAGCCTTTGGTTAATTCCTCTTCCTGGTGGGAAATGAGAGTTAAATTTGCCCATCCAGACACCTCCATCTAGTCTGTCATTGGTTCTCCCTATTCCTCTTCATCTTCCGCAGAAATTGCAAACTGGGCCAAACAGGAGGTTAAAGGCACTGACTCTCCAAGTCGGGAGAGTGTTAGTAAAGCGTCTGGAATGTTGCACCCGAGTACCAGGGGACGAAAACTGAGACATATTGGAACACATCTCCCGAGCACACGGTTGATCATACTCTGGGTTCCACATGCATGTTTTAGCTGAAGGAAGAATACCTTAAACCTGGAGAGTTGAGACCCGTGGAATGGGTACCATGCAATATGACTTCAAAGGGTCTTCATTTGCTCACCAAACCTCTCCAATCCTATCACTGCTGCGTTTATGCCGCTGCACACACGCTTGATTCTCTTTCGGAGACATAGCAATCCATAGGTTTTAAGATACTTCCTAGTCAGGTATATTCTTAGGTGTTTAATATGGGGTGTTGAATCCATTTCGATGAGCAAGGAGTAGCTCTTGTCTATTCCATATTTGGCTTAAGGAACTTTATCTGTGCTCATTTCAATCTCTGGTTTTATGCAGCACCCCAACTCACCTTTCCCCTTAAGCAAGCATAAGTTGGTTTTCTAAATTTGAGACCCTGTTCTGTTTTGGAATTCAGTTCCTGTGTAGCCAAGTTTACATTCCGTGTATTAGTGATATCTTATGATGTTTCTTTTTCTGTGTGACTTATTTCAGTTAGAATCATCATACCTGAATCCACTCATTATGCTACTACGGGCCTGATGACATAGATTTCATTGCTGAGTGATATTGCATTGTACGTAAGTACCACAACTTCTTTATCCATTTTTCACTTTCTGCGATATTGAACTTGTACCGTAAACCAGGTTCTTGTAAACAGAGCCGTCCCAAACTTTGGGGTGGCTGTGTCTTTTGATTTTAATTTCCCTAAGCTATAGGACCATAAGTGGAAGTGCCCTAGGCTCTGTTGCTTTGTTTTTTAGATGTTTCAGGAAACACCATACACTTCTCCCGAGTGGCTGTTGGCAATTTACATCCCGCCCATCAGCATAACAAGGCTCCCAGTTCTCCATGGCCTGTCCTGCCTTTCTGGATTTTACACTTTTTTCAGATGGCCCTTTTGACCGGGGGGAAGTGAGACTTCATTGTAGGGCAGATTTCCTTTGCAAGCTTGCTTTGTTGGCCAAAAACGGCGTATGCGTTTTTTCCTGAATATATTCAGGAAAAAACGCATACGCCCTTTTTGCCCAAGTGCATCATTGTGGACGTTCTGCCTCTTTTCCTATGCTTTAAATGCAATTCCAGTCTACCTCCTGAAATCGGTTTCCTGCAATTCTGCCCCGCTTTCAAGTCCTCTTGGCAGCCTTACTTCAGTATATTTTTGGACGATAACTGTCATTTATAACTCTGCAGGTTTGTGAATTACAGTGCCCCTGAGCTCCTTTCTTCAACTCGCTTTCTCGTGAGCTGGCCGCAACACCACAGGATTGCTTCAAGCCCTAATCTGGTTCCGGCACGGCACGCTGAGCCTTTGGTTAATTCCTCTTCCTGGTGGGAAATGAGAGTTAAATTTGCCCGTCCAGACACCTCCAGCTAGTCTGTCATTGGTTCTCCCTATTCCTGTTCATCTTCCGCAGAAATTGCAAACTGGGCCAAACAGGAGGTTAAAGGCACTGACTCTCCAAGTCGGGAGAGTGTTAGTAAAGCGTCTGGAATGTTGCACCCGAGTACCTGGGGACGAAAACTGAGACATATTTGAACACGTCTCCCGATCACACGGTTGATCATACTCAGGGTTCCACATGCATGTTTTAGCTGAAGGAAGAATACCTTAAACCTGGAGAGTTGAGACCCGTGGAATGGGTACCATGCAATATGACTTCAAAGGGTCTTCATTTGCTCACCGAACCTCTCCAATCCTATCACTGCTGCGTTTATGCCCCTGTACACTCGCTTGATTCTCTTTCGGAGACATAGCAGTCCATAGGTTTTAAGATACTTCCTAGTCAGGTATATTCTTAGGCGTTTAATATGGGGTGTTGAGTCTATTTCGTTGAGCAAGGAATAGCTCTTGTCTATTCCATATTTGGCTTAAGGAACTTTATCTGTGCTCATTTCAATCTCTGATTTTATGCATTACCCCAACTCACCTTTCCCCTTAAGGAAGCATAAGTTGGTTTTCTAAATTTGAGACCCTGTTCTGTTTTGTAATTCAGGTCCTGTGTAGCCAAGTTTACATTCCGTGTATTAGTGATATCTTATGATGTTTCTCTTTCTGTGTGACTTATTTCAGTTAGAATCATCATAACTGAATCCACTCATTATGCTGCTACGGGCCTGATGACATAGATTTCCTTGCTGAGTTATATTGCATTGTACGTAAGTACCACAACTTCTTTATCCATTTTTCACTTTCTGCGATATTGAACTTGTACCATAAACGTGGTTCTTGTAGACACAGCCGTGCCAAACTTTGGCGTGGCTGTGTCTTTTTTATTTTAATTTCCCTAAGCTATAGGACCATAAGTGGAAGTGCCCAAGGCTCTGTTGCTTTGTTTTTTAGATGTTTCAGGAAACACCATACACTTCTCCCGAGTGGCTGTTGGCAATTTACATCCCGCCCATCAGCATAACAAGGCTCCCAGTTCTCCATGGCCTGTCCTGCCTTTCTGGATTTTACACTTTTTTCAGATGGCCCTTTTGACCGGGGGGAAGTGAGACTTCATTGTAGTGCAGATTTCCTTTGCAAGTTTGCTTGGTTGGCCAAAATGGGCGTATGCGTTTTTTCCTGAATATATTCAGGAAAAAACGCATACGCCCTTTTTGGCCAAGTGCATCATTGTGGACGTTCTGCCTCTTTTCCTATGCTTTAAATGCAATTCCAGTCTACCTCCTGAAATCGGTTTCCTGCAATTCTGCCCCGCTTTCAAGTCCTCTTGGCAGCCTTACTTCAGTATATTTTTGGACGATAGCTGTCATTTATAACTCTGCAGGTTTGTGAATTACAGTGCCCCTGAGCTCCTTTCTTCAACTCGCTTTCTGGTGAGCTGGCCGCAACACCGCAGGATTGCTTTAGGCCCTAATCTGGTTCCGGCACGGCACGCTGAGCCTTTGGTTAATTCCTCTTCCTGGTGGGAAATGAGAGTTAAATTTGCCCGTCCAGACACCTCCAGCTAGTCTCTCATTGGTTCTCCCTATTCCTGTACATCTTCCGCAGAAATTGCAAACTGGGCCAAACAGGAGGTTAAAGGCGCTGACTCTCCAAGTCGGGAGAGTGTTAGTAAAGCGTCTCGAATGTTGCACCCGAGTACCAGGGGACGGAAACTGACGTATATTGGAACACGTCTCCCGATCACACGGTTGATCATACTCTGGGTTCCACATGCATGTTTTAGCTGAAGGAAGAATACCTTAAACCTGGAGAGTTGAGACCCGTGGAATGGGTACCATGCAATATGACTTCAAAGGGTCTTCATTTGCTCACCGAACCTCTCCAATCCTATCACTGCTGCGTTTATGCCCCTGTACACACGCTTGATTCTCTTTCGGAGACATAGCAATCCATAGGTTTTAAGATACTTCCTAGTCAGGTACATTCTTAGGCGTTTAATATGGGGTGTTGAGTCCATTTCGTTGAGCAAGGAGTAGCTCTTGTCTATTCCATACTTGGCTTAAGGAACTTTATCTGTGCTCATTTCAATCTCTGGTTTTATGCAGCTCCCCAACTCACCTTTCCCCTTAAGCAAGCATAAGTTGGTTTTCTAAATTTGAGTCCCTGTTCTGTTTTGCAATTCAGTTCCTGTGTAGCCAAGTTTATATTCCGTGTATTAGTGATATCTTATGATGTTTCTTTTTCTGTGTGACTTATTTCAGTTAGAATCATCATACCTGAATCCACTCATTATGCTACTACGGGGCTGATGACATAGATTTCATTGCTGAGTGATATTGCATTGTACGTAAGTACCACAACTTCTTTATCCATTTTTCACTTTCTGCGATATTGAACTTGTACCGTATATGAGGTTCTTGTAAACAGAGCCGTCCCAACCTTTGGGGTGGCTGTGTCTTTTTGATTTTAATTGCCCTAAACTATAGTACCATAAGTGGAAGTGCCCTAGGCTCTGTTGCTTTGTTTTTTAGATGTTTCAGGAAACACCAAACACTTCTCCAGAGTGGCTGTTGGCAATTTACATCCTGCCCATCAGCATAATATGGCTCCCAGTTCTCCATGGCCTGTCCTGCCTTTCTGGATTTTACACTTTTTTCAGATGGCCCTTTTGACCAGGGGGAATTGAGACTTCATTGTAGTGCAGATTTCCTTTGCAAGCTTGCTTGGTTGGCCAAAAAGGGCGTATGCGTTTTTTCCTGAATATATTCAGGAAAAAACACATACGCCCTTTTTGGGCAAGTCAGGTTTTTGAATTGCAGTGGCCCTTAGCTCCATTTTTCAGCTCTTAGTTTTGTGATCTTGCCCCATAACCACAGGATTCCTTGAAGCCCTATTCTTCTTCTGGGGCACCTTGCTGTGCCTTTGGTTCATTCTTCTTACTGATGTGAAATTAGAGTGACATGTGCCCATTGAAACCGCTACAGCTAGTTTCTCACTGGTTCCCCCTATTCCCATTCATCCTCCGCACTAACTGAAGACTGTGCGATACCAGAACTTAAAGGCATTGACTCTCCATGTGGGGATGTTGTTAGTAAAGCGGCTGGAATGTCGATCCGGAGCCCCAGGAGAGGAAAAATGTGGTGCGTTTTAGAAACCTTTCCCGATCATATGGTATACCAGTCGCTGGGTTTCCCAAGCATGGTTTAGCTGTAGGAAGATTCCCTTCAACCTGGAGTGTTGGGACCCTTGGAATGAGTAGCATGAAGTATTGCATTAAACTTTCGGTAGTTGCTCACCGAAGCTCACCAATCCTCTCAGCCCCAAGTGTCCAGCCTTATGTCTTATCCAGCTGTGGGTTTATATGTGGTCAATCCAGGTTGCATCACAGCCCCTGAGCGAATTTTGTAAGAATTTTTCTCTCTTTCATTGTTTCTGCGTTTTGTTTTTAAAATTTATTTCTATAATGGGGTTTAGCTCATTTTCACTGCTGTGTTTGTGCCGCTCTGCACACACTTGATTCCCTTATGGAGATATATCAATACATGGGTTTTAAGATTCTTATTACTCAGATATATTTCTCTGCGGTGTATAGGGTGTGTTGAGGCCAGTTCATTGAGCAAGGTGTAGATCTTGTCTAATACCTATTTGGTTTCTTGAACGGTATCTGTGCTAATTTCAAACTCTGGTTTTATGCATCACCCCACCTCTCCTTTCCCCTTAAGCTGACATAAGTGTGTTTTCTAAATGTGAGACACTGTTCTGTTCTGTAATTCATTTCTTGTGCAGCCATATTTACCCTCCCTCTATAAGTGATATCTTATGATATGTTTCTTTTTCTGTTTGACTTATTTCAAGTAGTATTATCGGACCTAAATCCACTCTTTATCCTTCTACTAGCCTTATTACATTGATTTCATGGTGAAGAGATATTCCATTGTACATAAGTACCACATCTTCTTTATCCATTGTTCTCTTTCCTGGGATATTTAAGGTGTACTGAAGTTGAGGTTCTTGTAAACAGAGTAGCCCTAAACTGTGGTGTGCTTGTGTCTTGTTGATTTTTAGACTTCCCTAGATATACTCCCATGATTGGAAGTGTCCTATGCTCTGTAGCTCTGTTTTTAGATGATTTAGGAACCACCATACACTTCTCCAGAGTGGCTCTCGGCAGTTCACACACTGCCCATCAGCGTATAAAGGCTCCCTGTTCTCCATGGCCTGTCCTGCATTTCTGGTTTTTACAATTTTTTAGGATGGCTCTTTTGACCGGTGGGAAATGAGACTTCTTTGTTGTGCACATTTGCATTGCTTGCTTGCTTCGTTGCCCATAAAGTGCGTATGCGTTTTTTCCTGGATATAATCAGGAAAAATCGCATACGCCCTTTTGGGCCAACTGCATCATTGTCGAAATTCTGCCGCTTTTCATGTGCGTTAAAGACGAGTCCAATCTATCTCTTGAAATCTGTTTCTTGCAATTCTGTCTTGCATTCAGATCCTCTTCTTTGCCTTACCTCAACATATTTTTGGACGTTAGTTTTCATTTATAACTCTGCAGGTTTGTGAATTGCAGTGACCCTGAGCTCCATGTTTTAAGTTGCTCTTTTGTGAGCTGGCCTCAAACCCGCAGGATTGCTTCAGGCCCTATTTTGGCTCCGGCGAGGCAGGCTGAGCCTTTTTTTAATTCTTATTCTTAATGGGAAATTAGAGTGATATGTGCCCGTCCAAACCCCTACAACTCTTCTCTCATTGGTTCCCCCTCTTCCCGTTCATCCTCCTCACAATTTGCAAAATGTGTGAAACAGAAGTTTAAATGTGCTGATTCTCCAAGTGGGGAGCTTCTAAGTAACGTGGCTGGAATGGTGAACAGGAGCACCAGGAGAGGATAAATGAGGTGCATTTTAGACACATCTCCCGATCACATGGTGTACAGTTCTCTGGGTTTTCCATGCATGTTTTAGCTGTAGGAAGATCCCTTGAACCTGCAGATTTGGGACCCATTGAATGGGTACCAGGTAGTATTACTTTAAAGGGTGTGCATTTCCTCACCCAACCTCACATTTCTCTTAGCGCAAACAGTTTCCAGCCTTATGTCTCATCCTGCTGTGGGTCTAGATGTGTTCAATCCATGTTGCATCACCGTCCCTGAGGAAAAGTTGTAAGAGGTTTTCTCTGTCTCTCTGTCGTTTATTTTTTTCCAATTTATTACTATATTGGTTACAGCTGATTTTCAAAGCTCTGTTTCTTGCTGCTGTACATCCACTTGATTCACGTACAGAGAGACATCAATAAATTCTTTTTCAGATTCTTACCAGTCGTATATATTCTTTTCCGGTGACTTGAGTGTGCTGAGTGCAGTTCTTTTAGCTACCGTGTAGGCCTTGTTGATTATCAGTTTGGTATTTGGAATGGTATCTTTGCTAATTTCAACCTCCTGGATGATGCCTCACCCCTCCCCACCTTTCCCGTTTAGCAGCCTTATGCGTGTTTTCTACATATTTGACTATGTTTTTGTTTTGTAATTTATTTCATGTGTAGCCATTTTGGATTCCACCTTTAAGTGATATCTTATGATATGTGTCTTTTTCTTTTTGAATTCTGTCACTTAGAATGATCATACGTAGCTCCTCCGGAGTTGTTACAGCTGGCCATATTTCATTGATTTCCAGGCTGAATAATATTCCACTCTACCTAAGTACCACATCTCTATCCATTTTTTCCCTCCAGAGACATTTAAGTTATATCCTAGTCGAGGATCTTTTAAACAGAGAGGGGGTAAACATTGGGGTGCCTGTGTCCTCTCGATTTTTGTTTTTCCCAAGATATACGCCCATGAGTGCAAGTGCCCTATGCTCTGTAGCTCATTGTTTAGATGCTTTAGTAAACACAATACACTTCTCCAGAATGGCCGTTGGCAATATACATTTCCACTATAAGTCTCACAGGGCTCCCTCTTCTCCTTGCCCTGTCCTGCATTTCTGTTGTTTACGCTTTATGAGGATGGCTCTTCTGACTGATGCGAAGTGATGTCTTTTGTAGTATTGACTTCCAGTGCCCACCTGTTTGGTTGGCTAAAAAGGTGTACGCTCTTTTCTTGAATATATACACAAAAAAAACGCATACACCCTTTTTGGCCAACTGCAATGTTGGCAATGTTCAGCTCCTTTTCTTGTGCTTAATGGCGAGTCCTTTCTACCTCCTCAAATCCCTTTCCTGCCATTCTCCCTTGCTTACAAGTCCTTTTCTCTGACTTTCCTCAAGACATTTTTCAGTGATGGATATTTTCAACTCTGCAGTTTTGTGAATTTTACTGCCCCTGAGTTCTATTGTTCAACTTGTGTTTATGGGAACTGGCCACAAAGCAGCGGGATTTCCTCAAGCCCTATACTGTTTCCATGGGCAACCCTAGCCTTTGGTCAATTCGTCTTCCTGATTGGAAATTAGAGTGACATGTGCCTGTCTGAACACGTAGGACTTGTCTCTCATTGTTCCTCATCCTTCCACTTCATCCTCTGGACAAATTCCAAACTGTACGCAACAGGATGTTGACAGTGCTGACATCTCCAAGTGGGGAGACTGTTAGTAAAGACGCTGGAGGGGTGAACCTGAGCACCAGGAGATGAGGAGATGAGATGCCTTTTCCAAACTCTTCCCGATCAGACGGTATACCATCCTCTGGGTGTGACAGACATGTTTTAGCAGTAGGAAGAGTCCCATTCATGTAAGGAGAACACCAGGGCTTTTTCAAAATCAGTGTCTCCCCGAAACCCAAACTGGGGAATTTTTTAAGCTACGGCTACACATATGTTCATTAAGGGCCTTGGGAAGTAGGCAGAGTCCAAACTTTAGATGATTGAAGTCTTCAGGGTCAGAAGCACTCACCACCAGCTTCCCTTAGGTTACACTTTAACTGTCATTGATAGATGATGTCAATAAAAATATCTATTCTTTTTCAGATTATTTCCCCTTATAGGTTATTGCAAAATGTTGAGTGTAGTTCCCTGTGCTATACAGTAGTTCCTTGTTGATGATCTATTTTATACATAGCAGTGTGTATGTGTTAATCCCAAACTGTTAATTTATCCCTCCTCCCACCTTTCCCCTTTGGTAATAATAAATTATAAGATTTTATACTTCTCAGAAATGGGGGAGCTGAAAGAGAGGTATCATTTTCAATGGAAAAGCATTTAAAACAAGATTGAAGGTTTAACCAAGATTATTAGATGTACATCCTTGGAAAGAAATCACTTCATTTCTCTAATATTGAGCTGACAAATAAGACAAACCTTTTCACTGAACTTGCTTATAATAAAGTGATGGAAATATCCAATGGAAGTGTTAGAAACATCTTATTTTACCCGAGCCTTATACACTGTTCTATGTTAACTACACTTTGGCTCACACATCTGTTCATTGAGGTTACAATAGTCTCAATTTCTGTTACTGATCCTCCAGAGTGGACCCCAACAAGTGTCCCCCTGCCCAGTGTCATTGGGGCCAACAGATCGAGACTGAGTTTGGTTCACAAGCAAAGGAAACTTTATATTTTGATCAGAGAATGGAGAGGTGAGAGCATGTACTACCCCGTGGGCTGTGGGCTGGGCTGCTGTGTAGAGATCCTGTCAGAGTCAGTGGGAGGGAGGGGGCGGAGCTCTTGAGGGCCGGGTTGGCTGTAGCTCAGGCTCTATATCGCGGAGTCTGCACTGGGCCCCAGGAGCTGAGGTGTCGACCCAGCCATTCTGCACTAGGAAATCTGGTCTGAAGTGCCGGGTGTGGAACCTCTGCATGCGGGACCCTAGGAGCACGTGAAATTAGACAAAGCACAAAGGATAAAAAAGGTTAGACTTGACTTTATTGCCCAGATTCTATTTTTATCTCCCAGGGATTTTTTAATGGGCTTTGCTGGGGACAAACCCCTCCCCTCTGCCTTTTGTCCCGTTCCTCATTCTTGGAGTGCTGAGGGTGCAGACCCTTCTTCTGTAACTGCTGAGTGCTGAGTTGGGAGCCCTCATACCCTGGGGCGAGGGTCAGAGCTTCTCCCCAGCAGCCTCCAGGTGACGTTGATTGTCCCCAGGCCCCCTGCCTCCCTGCTCGTCCACCTGAGCAGCAGCATTGGAAGTGTTATAGATTCTAATGACCTTTAAGGGTCCAGGAAAGAGATGTGCAGAGACGCTGTGGGGGCCGGTTTCACCCCGCCCCACATTTGTTCGGCCACCTTAGGCCGACCGTTTCTGCCAGCCTAGATGCTCTGACCAGTAGTCTGCGCTTTCTTCAATTAGGCCCCTGAATTAACGTACAAACAGCACCAGGTGTCAGAGCCCTGCCCGCTCAACTCCCAGACAGTCCAGGGTCAGTGGTGATCAAGGACCATGATGGCCACTGAGTCAACAGCCTTTTGAAGTAAACAAGAGTCCAGCCGGTCTTACTGGCCACCATCATCACGGTGTCTGTAGGCTTTTCTATGGTGACAGTGTGATATACGGTTCCCCCGCCAAGATTATTAGCTCCCCTCTGGGTGCAGTAAGTCCGGCAAGCAGTAGTCTACTCTTTTGGGACACACTCTTGTTGTTTTATGAGAGAAACTCCAGGTCAAGTGATGTTCACACGAGTCGTCATGGTGCCCTGTTGCCCCCGGTTATCTCTCTGGATGTTGGAGTTGGAGGGCCTCCTCACTCGAGGTCGGTGTGCCCACGGAGCGAACCCTGCAACTTCAGGGCATGGTTGGTGGTTAGGATCACCACGTGGGGTCCTTTTCCCTTAGGAGGGAGGTGGCCTTTTGGGCTGCTGATTTCCAGGGTTTTAGATACCGCCAGTATCTTGGCCAGATGTGGCAGTGGGCCAAGCCCCTTGGTGACCATAGTTTATCCTACCTGGATGGCATTCTTGCATTGTTCCATTTCAAGTGGTCCCAGGTTTTGCACTAATTCTCCAATGGCGATTCACCTTTCACCGGGAATGTAAAGGTCAAAGGGTTTAGCTAAATTAGGGAGTTCCAGGGCAAGGGTCTGAATTGACTGCTCTTTCCATTCTTGAAAGGCCACTTCTGGATTCTATTCAAAAGGATCATCATCTTTTCCTTTCAGTGTTTCATATAGAGGCCCAGCTAGTAGACTGTAGTTAGGGATCCAGAAGCAGCAAACCCTGGCCTCCCCAGGAACCCCTAAGCTGTCTTCTAGTTTTAGAAAGGGGTAAGGCTGAAAATGGTTTCTTCCCTTTCCTGGGATGGACTTCTCCAACCTTCTGTGAGAATGAAGCCCAGGCAGGTCACGGCAGTCTGTGATATTTGAGCTTTTTCTTGGACAACTTCTATCCTTTATTGGCTTGGTAGTTCAGAGGCCTCCTTAGTAGGGCTGGCGATCAGAATGTCGTCTGCATATTGAAGGAGGGTTTCCTTTTCCAGAGGTAGAACTTTTAGGTCTTTAGCTAAGCTTTCCCCAAAGATGGGGTGGGAATTTTTGCACCCTTGGGGCCAGACGGCCCGGAAGTATTGTTTTAGTTGTATGTTGAGTCCTGCCACTCACAAGCCAAAATTTCTTGTGACTCTGGGACTAATGGAATACAAAAGAAGGCATCATTGAAGACTAATACAGAATACCATGTCCTGGTGGTTGGTAGAATGACCAGCAGGGTGTAGGAATTAGGAGCAACTGGAGGTATATCCTCGGTGGCTTCACTGACTGTCCTGACATCCTTTACCAGGTCCCCAGCAGCCCATGGGGCTCTCGTGGTCAGACCAATCCCAGAATATGGAGCTCACCTGGGCAGGTACCCCACCCCCACCCCAGCCCACAGGGCTCTCGTGGTCAGGCCCCTCCCAGGATACAGAGCTACCCTTGCAGGTACCGTGGCAGGGCTGGGCACACAGGAACCGTGCACATAGCCCTCATTGCAGAGCACCCCCAGCTCACCTGTCGCTCAGAGCTGACACAGAGCACCTCAGAGCAGGACTTGAACTAACAAACAGCAGCTGCGACAGGTCTGTGACCCTGGGCATCACTCCGTGAGGCCTCCCTCCACCTGGTCTTCCAGAGACTTCCACTGCACCCGGGGCACCAGGCCTCTGTCTCCAACCACCACCCACCCCTCCTCTCCCTGACTCCTGGGTTCCTCTCATTAGGAGAGGGTTTTCTTGAAGTTGTCTCCCACTCATGGGCCAGATAAAATGATTAGAAAACAAGCCAAAGCTGCAGCCCCTTGTCTATCCTGACTCTCAGGAGCCCACACCTGTTCCTTGGACCTGGCCGGTTCAGCAAGTTCCATTTTCTGCAACTGTGAGCCCCTGAGGGGTGATGATTGGCTGACCTGGGCAGCCTTACCGTGCCGGCCAGCCCTCCCCAGGTGTGCCTGGGTTGAGATCACTATAAATACCACTCCAGGCAGCAAGAGCCCCTGCAGCCGTGCCTGACGCCATTTTCTCTGCCCTGTCAGCAGTCTCGGGGCTGGGCTGGTGGGAGGGAGTGAGAGGCCACGGCTTTGTGGGTGGCCCAGTGTGAGTGGGGCTCTGCTGGACTTTCTGCAGCAGTTGCCAGGCTGCCACCTGCTAAAGAAGAAGATGTGTCACCCATACCTGCTGCTGGAATTTCTCCCTGGGCAGAGGTGAGGAAGGAAAAAAGCAGTGGGGGCAGGGACAGGACGGGTATCTCAGGCAGGGAAATGGAAATCTTCCAGAAGAGCACCCAGGGCCAGGACCATCCTGGCTGGCCTGCAGGCACCAAGTCGGCCGGCATGCTGTCACTCGTGTGGCTCTATGGCCCTCCCTCTAGGCTTTCAAGTCCTTGTATATATTCAGGTGTTTTACCTGGGATGGGTGGGAATAGTTCAGCAGCAACTGGCCTGGGGCTCAGCTCACGTTTATTCACAGATGCCTCGGCACGGTGCCCCAGCTTTGCAATGAGGACGCTTGTTGCGTGGGGGCTGCTGGCTGAATGGGAGATGATTCCCCACCACTGACCAACTTCAGAATTGTTTACAACTGGAGCAAGTGCCCTGATACGATTTTCCTCTGTGGAACTGGTGGGTTCTGTGTTTTTTTTCTCTTTTTCGTTTTGGGTTCAAGGTAGATTTTATTCCTCTTTTTTGTATTTACAGATATAAGCATGGAAATAATTTATTCATATAAATACATGTATGTGAAGGGAATAATTGTTTTTTCTATTTTTTAAATTTTATTTCTTTTTAATTTTGAATTTTATTTTATATTTTTATACAGCAGGTTCTTATTGGTTATCTATTTTATACATATAAATGTATACATACCAATCCCAGTCTCTCAACTCCTCCCACCACCCCCCCCAACAGCTTTCCCCCCTTGTTGTCCATACGTTTGTTGTCTACATCTGTTGCTCTATTTATGCCTTGCAAAATGGTTAATCTGTACAGGTTTTCTAGGTTCCACATATATGCATGAATATACAAGATTTGTTTTTCTCTTTCTGACTTACTTCACTCTGTATGACAGTCTCTAGATGCATCGACGTCTCTACAAATGACCCAATTTCATTCCTTTTCATGGCTTAGTAATATTCCATTTTATATACGTACCACGGCTTTATGCATTCGTCTGTCTGTGGGCATTTAGGTTGCTTCCATTACCTCGATATTGTAAATAGTGATGCAATGAACATTGCGGTGAATGTCTCTTTTTGATTTATGGTTTTGTCTGGGTATATGTCCAGTACTGGGATTGCTGTATCATATGGAATTCTATTGTTAGTTTCTTAAGAAATTCCATCTTGTTCTCCATAGTGACTGTATCAATTTATATTCCCAACAATAGTGGAAGAGGGTTCCTTTTCTCCACACCCTTTCCAGCATTTTTTGCTTGTAGATTTTCTATGATGCCTATTCTACCAGGTGTGAGGTGATACCTCATTGTTGAATCCATTTTGTTGAGCAAGGGGTAGGTCTTGTCTATTCCATATTTGGCTTATGGAACGGTATCTGTGCTAATTTCAAACTCTGGTTTAATGCAGCACCCCAACTCACCTTCCCCCTTAAGCAAGCATAAGTTAGTTTTCTAAACTTGAGACCCTGTTCTGTTTTGTAATTCAGTTCATGTGTAGCCAAGTTCACATTCCGTGTATTAGTGATACCTTATGATGTTTCTTTTTCTGTGTGACTTATTTCACTTAGAATCATCGTGCCTCAATCCACTCATTATGCTGGTACGGGCCTGGTGACATAGATTTCATTGCTGAGTGGTATTCTGTTGTACATAAGTACCGCAACTTCTTTATCCATTATTTGCTCTCTGGGATATTTAACTTGTGCCGTAGAAGAGATTCCAGTAAAAAGAACCGTCCCAACCTTTGGGGTGGCTGTGTCTTTTAGATTTTAAATTAACTAAGCAATAGGACCATAAGTGGAAGTGCCCTAGGCTCTGTTGCTTTGTTTTTTAGATGTTTCAGGAAACACCATACACTTCTCCCGAGTGGCTGTTGGCAATTTACATCCCGCCCATCAGCATAACAAGGCTCCCAGTTCTCCATGGCCTGTATTGCCTTTCTGGATTTTACACTTTTTTCAGATGGCCCTTTTGACCGGGGGGAAGTGAGACTTCATTGTAGTGCAGATTTCCTTTGCAAGCTTGCTTGGTTGGCCAAAAAGGGCGTATGCGTTTTTTCCTGAATATATTCAGGAAAAAACGCATACGCCCTTTTTGGCCAAGTGCATCATTGTGGACGTTCTGCCTCTTTTCCTATGCTTTAAATGCAATTCCAGTCTACCTCCTGAAATCGGTTTCCTGCAATTCTGCCCCGCTTTCAAGTCCTCTTGGCAGCCTTACTTCAGTATATTTTTGGACGATAGCTGTCATTTATAACTCTGCAGGTTTGTGAATTACAGTGCCCCTGAGCTCCTTTCTTCAACTCGCTTTCTCGTGAGCTGGCCGCAACACCGCAGGATTGCTTCAGGCCCTAATCTGATTCCGGCACGGCACGCTGAGCCTTTGGTTAATTCCTCTTCCTGGTGCGAAATGAGAGTTAAATTTGCCCGTCCAGACACCTCCATCTAGTCTGTCATTGGTTCTCCCTATTCCTGTTCATCTTCCGCAGAAATTGCAAACTGGGCCAAACAGGAGGTTAAAGGCAGTGACTCTCCAAGTAGGGAGAGTATTAGTAAAGCGTCTGGCATGTTGCACCCGAGTACCAGGGGATGAAAACTGAGACATATTGGAACACATCTCCTGATCACACGGTTGATCATACTCTGGGTTCCACGTGCATGTTTACCTGAAGGAAGAATACCTTAAACCTGGAGAGTTGAGACCGGTGGAATGGGTACCGTGCAATATGATTTCAAAGGGTCTTCATTTGCTCAGCGAACCTCTCCAATCCTATCACTGCTGCGTTTATGGCCCTGTACACACGCTTGATTCTCTTTCGGAGACATAGCAATCCATAGGTTTTAAGATACTTCCTAGTCAGGTACATTCTTAGGCGTTTAATATGGGGTGTTGAGTCCATTTCGTTGCGCAAGGAGTAGCTCTTGTCTATTCCATATTTGGCTTAAGGAACTTTATCTGTGCTCATTTCAATCTCTGGTTTTATGCAGCACCCCAACTCACCTTTCCCCTTAAGCAAGCATAAGTTGGTTTTCTAAATTTGAGACCCTGTTCTGTTTCGTAATTCAGTTCCTATGTAGCCAAGTTTACATTCCGTGTATTAGTGATATCCTATGATGTTTGTTTTTCTGTGAGACTTATTTCAGTTAGAATCACCGTACCTGAATCCACTCATTATGCTGCTACGGGCCTGATGACATAGATTTCCTTGCTGAGTGATATTGCATTGTACGTAAGTACCAAAACTTCTTTATCCATTTTTCACTTTCTGCGATATTGAACTTGTACCATAAATGAGTTTCTTATAAACAGACCCGTCCCAACCATTTGGGTGGCTCTGTCTTTTTGATTTTAATTTCCCTATGCTATAGGACCATAAATTGAAGTGCCCTAGGCTCTGTTGCTTTGTTTTTTAGATGTTTCAGGAAACACCATACACTTCTCCAGAATGGCTGTTGGCAATTTAAATCACGCCCAGCAGCATAACAAGGCTCCCAGTTCTCCATGGCCTGTCCTGCCTTTCTGGATTTTACACTTTTTTCAGATGGTCCTTTTCACCGGGGAGAAGTGAGACTTCATTGTAGTGCAGATTTCCTTTGCAAGCTTGCTTGGTTGGCCAAAAAGGGCGTATGCGTTTTTTCCTGAATATATTCAGGAAAAAACGCATACGCCCTTTTTGGCCAACTGCATCATTGTGGACGTTCTGCCTCTTTTCCTATGCTTTAAATGCAATTCCAGTCTACCTCCTGAAATCGGTTTCCTGCAATTCTGCCCCGCTTTCAAGGCCTCTTGGCAGCCTTACTTCAGTATATTTTTGGACGATAGCTGTCATTTATAACTCTGCAGGTTTGTGAATTACAGTGCCCCTGAGCTCCTTTCTTCAAGTCGCTTTCTCGTGAGCTGGCCGCAACACCGCAGGATTGCTTCAGGCCCTAATCTGGTTCCGGCACGGCACGCTGAGCCTTTGGTTAATTCCTCTTCCTGGTGCGAAATGAGAGTTAAATTTGCCCGTCCAGACACCTCCATCTAGTCTGTCATTGGTTCTCCCTATTCCTGTTCATCTTCCGCAGAAATTGAAAACTGGGCCAAACAGGAGGTTAAAGGCAGTGACTCTCCAAGTAGGGAGAGTTTTAGTAAAGCGTCTGGCATGTTGCACCCGAGTACCAGGGGATGAAAACTGAGACATATTGGAACACATCTCCCGATCACACGGTTGATCATACTCTGGGTTCCACGTGCATGTTTAGCTGAAGGAAGAATACCTTAAACCTGGAGAGTTGAGACCGGTGGAATGGGTACCATGCAATATGATTTCAAAGGGTCTTCATTTGCTCACCGAACCTCTCCAATCCTATCACTGCTGCGTTTATGGCCCTGTACACACGCTTGATTCTCTTTCGGAGACATAGCAATCCATAGGTTTTAAGATACTTCCTAGTCAGGTACATTCTTAGGCGTTTAATATGGGGTGTTAAGTCCATTTGGTTGAGCAAGGAGTAGCTCTTGTCTATTCCTTATTTGGCTTAAGGAACTTTATCTGTGCTCATTTCAATCTCTGGTTTTATGCAGCACCCCAACTCACCTTTCCCCTTAAGCAAGCATAAGTTGGTTTTCTAAATTTGAGACCCTGTTCTGTTTCGTAATTCAGTTCCTATGTAGCCAAGTTTACATTCCGTGTATTAGTGATATCTTATGATGTTTGTTTTTCTGTGTGACTTATTTCAGTTAGAATCATCGTACCTGAATCCACTCATTATGCTGCTACGGGCCTGATGACATAGATTTCCTTGCTGAGTGATATTGCATTGTACGTAAGTACAACAACTTCTTTATCCATTTTTCACTTTCTGCGATATTGAACTTGTACCGTAAATGAGTTTCTTATAAACAGAGCCGCCCCAACCTTTTGGTTGGCTCTGTCTTTTTGATTTTAATTTCCCTAAGCTATAGGACCATAAGTGGAAGTGCCCTAGGCTCTGTTGCTTTGTTTTTTAGAAGTTTCAGGAAACACCATACACTTCTCCAGAATGGCTGTTGGCAATTTAAATCACGCCCAGCAGCATAACAAGGCCCCCAGTTCTCCATGGCCTGTCCTGCCTTTCTGGATTTTACACTTTTTTCAGATGGCCCTTTTGACCGGGGGGAAGTGCGACTTCATTGTAGTGCAGATTTCCTTTGCAAGCTTGCTTGGTTGGCCAAAAAGGGCGTATGCGTTTTTTTCTGAATATATTCAGGAAAAAACGCATACGCCCTTTTTGGCCAAGTGCATCATTGTGGACGTTCTGCCTCTTTTCCTATGCTTTAAATGCAATTCCAGTCTACCTCCTGAAATCGGTTTCCTGCAATTCTGCCCCGCTTTCAAGTCCTCTTGGCAGCCTTACTTCAGTATATTTTTGGACGATAGCTGTCATTTATAACTCTGCAGGTTTGTGAATTACAGTGCCCCTGAGCTCCTTTCTTCAACTCGCTTTCTCGTGAGCTGGCCGCAACACCGCAAGATTGCTTCAGGCCCTAATCTGGTTCCGACACGGCACGCTGAGCCTTTGGTTAATTCCTCTTCCTGGTGGGAAATGAGAGTTAAATTTGCCCGTCCAGACAGCTCCAGCTAGTCTCTCATTGGTTCTCCCTATTCCTGTTCATCTTCCGCAGAAATTGCAAACTGGGCCAAACAGGAGGTTAAAGGCACTGACTCTGCAAGTAGGGAGAGTGTTAGTAAAGAATCTGGAATGTTGCACCCGAGTACCATGGGACGAAAACTGACACATATTGGAACACGTCTCCCGATCACACGGTTGATCATACTCTGGGTTCCACGTGCATGTTTAGCTGAAGGAAGAATACCTTAAACCTGGAGAGTTGAGAACCGTGGAATGGGTACCATGAAATATGACTTCAAAGGGTCTTCATTTGCTCACCGAACCTCTCCAGTTTTATCACTGCTGCGTTTATGCCCCTGTACACACGCTTGATTCTCTTTCGGAGACATAGCATTCCCTAGGTTTTAAGCTACTTCGTAGTCAGGTACATTCTTAGGCGTTTAATATGGGGTGATGAGTCCGTTTCGTTGAGCAAGGAGTAGCTCTTGTCTATTCCATATTTGGCTTAAGGAACTTTATCTGTGCTCATTTCAATCTCTGGTTTTATGCAGCACCCCAACTCACCTTTCCCCTTAAGCAAGCATAAGTTGGGTTTCTAAATTTGAGACCCTGTTCTGTTTTGTAATTCAGATCCTGTGTAGCCAAGTTTACATTCCGTGTATTAGTGATATCTTATGATGTTTCTTTTTCTGTGTGACTTATTTCAGTTAGAATCATAATACCTGAATCCACTCATTATGCTGCTACGGGCCTGATGACATAGATTTCATTGCTGAGTGATACTGCATTGTACGTAAGTACCACAACTTCTTTATCCATTTTTCACTTTCTGCGATATTGAACTTGTACCGTAAAACATGTTCTTGTAAACAGAGCCGTCCCAACCTTTGGGGTGGCTGTGTCTTTTTGATTTTAATTTCCCTAAGCTATAGGACCATAAGTGGAAGTGCCCTAGGCTCTGTTGCTTTGTTTTTTAGATGTTTCAGGAAACACCATACACTTCTCCCGAGTGGCTGTTGGCAATTTACATCCCGCCCATCAGCATAACAAGGTTCCCAGTTCTCCATGGCCTGTCCTGCCTTTCTGGAGTTTACACTTTTTTCAGATGGCCCTTTTGACCGGGGGGAAGTGAGACTTCATTGTAGTGCAGATTTCCTTTGCAAGCTTGCTTGGTTGGCCAAAAAGGGCGTATGCGTTTTTTCCTGAATATATTCAGGAAAAAACGCATACGCCCTTTTTGGCCAAGTGCATCATTGTGGACGTTCTGCCTCTTTTCCTATGCTTTAAATGCACTTCCAGTCTACCTCCTGAAATCGGTTTCCTGCAATTCTGCCCCGCTTTCAAGTCCTCTTGGCAGCCTTACTTCAGTATATTTTTGGACGATAGCTGTCATTTATAACTCTGCAGTTTTGTGAATTACAGTGCCCCTGAGCTCCTTTCTTCAACTCGCTTTCCCGTGAGCTGGCCGCAACACCGCAGGATTGCTTCAGGCCCTAATCTGGTTCCGGCACTGCACGCTGAGCCTTTGGTTAATTCCTCTTCCTGGTGGGAAATGAGAGTTAAATTTGCCCGTCCAGACACCTCCTGCTGGTCTCTCAATTGTTCTCCCTATTCCTGTTCATCTTCCACAGAAATTGCAAACTGGGCCAAACAGGAGGTTAAAGGCACTCACTCTCCAAGTCGGGAGAGTTTTAGTAAAGCGTCTGGCATGTTGCACCTGAGTAACAGGGAACGAAATGTGAGACACATTTGAACATGTTTCTCGATCACATGGTGGATCAAACTCTGGGTTCCACATGCATGTTTTAGCTGAAGGAAGTATCCCTTAAACCTGGAGAGTTGAGACCCATGGAATGGGTACCATGCAATATGACTTCAAAGGTCTTCATTTGCTCACCGAACCTCACCAAACTTATGAGCCCCAAGTGTCCAGCCTTATGTGTCACCCAGCTCTGGGTGTAGATGTGGTAAATGCAGGTTGCATCAGAAGCCTTGAATGAATTACTTAAGTATTTCTCTCTATTTCACTGTCATTGTGTTTTGTTTAAGAAATTTATTTTTATTATGGGATTTACCTGATTTTCAGTGCTTTAATGCCGCTGTACACACTCTTGATTCTCTTACAGAGATATATAAATCCATAGGTTTTATGATTCTTACTAGTCAGGTATATGCCTAGGCGTTGAATATGGGGTGTTGAGTCCATTTCGTTGAGCAAGGAGTAGCTCTTGTCTATTCCATATTTGGCTTAAGGAACTTTATCTGTGCTCATTTCAATCTCTGGTTTTATGCAGCACCCCAACTCACCTTTCCCCTTAAGCAAGCATAAGTTGGGTTTCTAAATTTGAGACCCTGTTCTGTTTTGTAATTCAGTTCTTGTGTAGCCAAGTTTACATTCCGTGTATTAGTGATACCTTATGATGTTTCTTTTTCTGTGAGACTTATTTCAGTTAGAATCATCGTACCTGAATCCACTCATTATGCTGCTATGGGCCTGATGACATAGATTTCCTTGCTGAGTGATACTGCATTGTACGTAAGTACCACAACTTCTTTATCCATTTTTCACTTTCTGCGATATTGAACTTGTACCGTAAACCAGGTTCTTGTAAACAGAGCCGTCCCAACCTTTGTGGTGGCTGTGTCTTTTTGATTTTAATTTCCCTAAGCTATAGGACCATAATTGGAAGTGCCTTAGGCTCTGTTGCTTTGTTTTTTAGATGTTTCAGGAAACACCATACACTTCTCCAGAGTGGCTGTTGGCAATTTACATCCCGCCCATCAGCATAACAAGGCTCCCAGTTCTCCATGGCCTGTCCTGCCTTTCTGCATTTTATACATTTTTCAGATGGCCCTTTTGACCGGGGGGAAGTAAGACTTCATTGTAGTGCAGATTTCCTTTGCAAGCTTGCTTGGTTGGCCAAAAAGGGCGTATGCGTTTTTTCCTGAATATATTCAGGAAAAAACGCATACGCCCTTTTTGGCCAAGTGCATCATTGTGGACGTTCTGCCTCTTTTCCTATGCTTTAAATGCAATTCCAGTCTACCTCCTGAAATCGGTTTCCTGCAATTCTGCCCCGCTTTCAAGTCCTCTTGGCAGCCTTACTTCAGTATATTTTTGGACGATAGCTGTCATTTATAACTCTGCAGGTTTGTGAATTACAGTGCCCCTGAGCTCCTTTCTTCAACTCGCTTTCTCGTGAGCTGGCCGCAACACCGCAGGATGGCTTCAGTCCCTATTCTGGTTCCGGCACGGCACACTGAGCCTTTGGTTATTTCCTCTTCCTGGTGGGAAATGAGAGTTAAATTTGCCCGTCCAGACACCTCCAGCTAGTCTGTCATTGGTTCTCCCTTTCCTGTTCATCTTCCGCAGAAATTGCAAACTGGGCCAAACAGAAGGTTAAAGGCACTGACTCTCCAAGTCGGGAGAGTGTTAGTAAAGCGTCTGGAATGTTGCACCCGAGTACCAGGGGACGAAAACTGACACATATTGGAACACGTCTCCCGATCACACGGTTGATCATACTCTGGGTTCCACATGCATGTTTTAGCTGAAGGAAGAATACCTTAAACCTGGAGAGTTGAGACCCGTGGAATGGGTACCATGCAATATGACTTCAAAGGGTCTTCATTTGCTCACCGAACCTCTCCAATCCTATCACTGCTGCGTTTATGCCCCTGTACACACGCTTGATTCTCTTTCAGAGACATAGCAATCCATAGGTTTTAAGATACTTCCTAGTCAGGTACACACATATGCATTTAATATGAGGTGTTGAATCCAATTCGTTGAGCAAGGAGTAGCTCTTGTCTATTCCATATTTGGCTTAAGGAACTTTATCTGTGCTCATTTCAATCTCTGGTTTTACGTATCACCCCAACTCACCTTTCCCCTTAAGCAAGCATAAGTTGGTTTTCTAAATTTGAGACCCTGTTCTGTTTTGGAATTCAGTTCCTGTGTAGCCAAGTTTACATTCCGTGTATTAGTGATATCTTATGATGTTTCTTTTCCTGTGTGACTTATTTCAGTTAGAATCATCATACCTGAATCCACTCATTATGCTGCTACGGGCCTGATGACATAGATTTCCTTGCTGAGTGATACTGCATTGTACGTAAGTACCACAACTTCTTTATCCATTTTTCACTTTCTGCGATATTGAACTTGTACCGTAAACCAGGTTCTTGTAAACAGAGCCGTCCCAACCTTTGGGGTGGCTGTGTCTTTTGATTTTAATTTCCCTAAGCTATAGGACCATAAGTGGAAGTGCCCTAGGCTCTGTTGCTTTGTTTTTTAGATGTTTCAGGAAACACCATACACTTCTCCAGAGTGGCTGTTGGCAAATTACATCCCGCCCATCAGCATAACAAGGCTCCCAGTTCTCCATGGCCTGTCCTGCCTTTCTAGATTTTACACTTTTTTCAGATGGCCCTTTTGACCGGGGGGAAGTGAGACTTCACTGTAGTGCAGATTTCCTTTGCAAGCTTGCTTGGTTGGCCAAAAAGGGCGTATGCGTTTTTTCCTGAATATATTCAGGAAAAAACGCATACGCTCTTTTTGGCCAAGTGCATCATTGTGGACGTTCTGCCTCTTTTCCTATGCTTTAAATGCAATTCCAGTCTACCTCCTGAAATCGGTTTCCTGCAATTCTGCCTCGCTTTCAAGTCCTCTTGGCAGCCTTACTTCAGTATATTTTTGGACGATAGCTGTCATTTATAACTCTGCAGGTTTGTGAATTACAGTGCCCCTGAGCTCCTTTCTTCAACTCGCTTTCTCGTGAGCTGGCCGCAACACCGCAGGATTGCTTCAAGCCCTAATCTGGTTCCGGCACGGCACGCTGAGCCTTTGGTTAATTCCTCTTCCTGGTGCGAAATGAGAATTAAATTTGCCCATCCAGACACCTCCATCTAGTCTGTCATTGGTTCTCCCTATTCCTGTTCATCTTCCGCAGAAATTGCAAACTGGGCCAAACAGGAGGTTAAAGGCACTGACTCTCCAAGTCGGGAGAGTGTTAGTAAAGCGTCTGGAATGTTGCACCCGAGTACCAGGGGACGAAAACTGAGACATATTGGAACACATCTCCCGATCACATGGTTGATCATACTCTGGGTTCCACATGCATGTTTTAGCTGAAGGAAGAATACCTTAAACCTGGAGAGTTGAGACCCGTGGAATGGGTAACATGCAATATGATTTCAAAGGGTCTTCATTTGCTCACCGAACCTCTCCAGTCCTATCACTGCTGCGTTTATGCCCCTGCACACACGCTTGATTCTCTTTCGGAGACATAGCAATCCATAGGTTTTAAGATACTTCCTAGTCAGGTATATTCTTAGGTGTTTAATATGGGGTGTTGAATCCATTTCGTTGAGCAAGGAGTAGCTCTTGTCTATTCCATATTTGGCTTAAGGAACTTTATCTGTGCTCATTTCAATCTCTGGTTTTATGCAGCACCCCAACTCACCTTTCCCCTTAAGCAAGCATAAGTTGGTTTTCTAAATTTGAGACCCTGTTCTGTTTTGTAATTCAGTTCCTGTGTAGCCAAGTTTACATTCCGTGTATTAGTGATATCTTATGATGTTTCTTTTTCTGTGTGACTTATTTCAGTTAGAATCATCGTACCTGAATCCACTCATTATGCTGCTACGGGCCTGATGACATAGATTTCATTGCTGAGTGATACTGCATTGTACGTAAGTACCACAACTTCTTTATCCATTTTTCACTTTCTGCGATATTGAACTTGTACCGTAAACCAGGTTCTTGTAAACAGAGCCGTCCCAACCTTTGGGGTGGCTGTGTCTTTTGATTTTAATTTCCCTAAGCTATAGGACCATAAGTGGAAGTGCCCTAGGCTCTGTTGCTTTGTTTTTTAGATGTTTCAGGAAACACCATACACTTCTCCCGAGTGGCTGTTGGCAATTTACATCCCGCCCATCAGCATAACAAGGCTCCCAGTTCTCCATGGCCTGTCCTGCCTTTCTGGATTTTACACTTTTTTCAGATGGCCCTTTTGACCGGGGGGAAGTGAGACTTCATTGTAGTGCAGATTTCCTTTGCAAGCTTGCTTGGTTGGCCAAAAAGGGCGTATGCGTTTTTTCCTGAATATATTCAGGAAAAAACGCATACGCCCTTTTTGGCCAAGTGCATCATTGTGGACGTTCTGCCTCTTTTCCTATGCTTTCAATGCAATTCCAGTCTACCTCCTGAAATCGGTTTCCTGCAATTCTGCCCCGCTTTCAAGTCCTCTTGGCAGCCTTACTTCAGTATATTTTTGGACGATAGCTGTCATTTATAACTCTGCAGGTTTGTGAATTACAGTGCCCCTGAGCTCCTTTCTTCAAGTCGCTTTCTCGTGAGCTGGCCGCAACCCCACAGGATGGCTTCAGGCCCTAATCTGGTTCCGGCACGGCACGCTGAGCCTTTGGTTAATTCCTCTTCCTGGTGGGAAATGAGAGTTAAATTTGCCCGTCCAGACACCTCCAGCTAGTCTGTCATTGGTTCTGCCTATTCCTGTTCATCTTCCGCAGAAATTGCAAACTGGGCCAAACAGGAGGTTAAAGGCACTGACTCTCCAAGTCGGGAGAGTGTTAGTAAAGCGTCTGGAATGTTGCACCCGAGTACCAGGGGACGAAAACTGAGACATATTGGAACACGTCTCCCGATCACACGGTTGATCATACTCTGGGTTCCACATGCATGTTTTAGCTGAAGGAAGAATACCTTCAACCTGGAGAGTTGAGACCCGTGGAATGGGTACCATGCAATATGACTTCAAAGGGTCTTCATTTGCTCACCGAACTTCTCCAATCCTATCACTGCTGCGTTTATGCCCCTGTACACACACTTGATTCTCTTCCAGAGACATAGCAATCCATAGGTTTTAAGATACTTCCTAGTCAGGTACACTCTTAGGCATTTAATATGGGGTGTTGAGTCCATTTCGTTGAGCAAGGAGTAGCTCTTGTCTATTCCATATTTGGCTTAAGGAACTTTATCTGTGCTCATTTCAATCTCTGGTTTTATGCAGCACCCCAACTCACCTTTCCCCTTAAGCAAGCATAAGTTGGTTTTCTAAATTGGAGACCCTGTTCTGTTTTGGAATTCAGTTCCTGTGTAGCCAAGTTTACATTCCGTGTATTAGTGATATCTTATGATGTTTCTTTTCCTGTGTGACTTATTTCAGTTAGAATCATCATACCTGAATCCACTCATTATGCTGCTACGGGCCTGATGACATAGATTTCATTGCTGAGTGATACTGCATTGTACGTAAGTACCACAACTTCTTTATCCATTTTTCACTTTCTGCGATATTGAACTTGTACCGTAAACCAGGTTCTTGTAAACAGAGCCGTCCCAACCTTTGGGGTGGCTGTGTCTTTTTGATTTTAATTTCCCTAAGCTATAGGACCATAAGTGGAAGTGCCCTAGGCTCTGTTGCTTTGTTTTTTAGCTGTTTCAGGAAACACCATACACTTCTCCGGAGTGGCTGTTGGCAATTTACATCCCGCCCATCAGCATAACAAGGCTCCCAGTTCTCCATGGCCTGTCCTGCCTTTCTGGATTTTACACTTTTTTCAGATGGCCCTTTTGACCGTGGGGAAGTGAGACTTCATTGTAGTGCAGATTTCCTTTGCAACCTTGCTTGGTTGGCCAAAAAGGGCGTATGCGTTTTTTCCTGAATATATTCAGGAAAAAACGCATACGCCCTTTTTGGCCAAGTGCATCATTGTGGACGTTCTGCCTCTTTTCCTATGCTTTCAATGCAATTCCAGTCTACCTCCTGAAATCGGTTTCCTGCAATTCTGCCCCGCTTTCAAGTCCTCTTGGCAGCCTTACTTCAGTATATTTTTGGACGATAGCTGTCATTTATAACTCTGCAGGTTTGTGAATTACAGTGCCCCTGAGCTCCTTTCTTCAAGTCGCTTTCTCGTGAGCTGGCCGCAACCCCGCAGGATGGCTTCAGGCCCTAATCTGGTTCCGGCACGGCACGCTGAGCCTTTGGTTAATTCCTCTTCCTGGTGGGAAATGAGAGTTAAATTTGCCCGTCCAGACACCTCCAGCTAGTCTGTCATTGGTTCTGCCTATTCCTGTTCATCTTCCGCAGAAATTGCAAACTGGGCCAAACAGGAGGTTAAAGGCACTGACTCTCCAAGTCGGGAGAGTGTTAGTAAAGCGTCTGGAATGTTGCACCCGAGTACCAGGGGACGAAAACTGAGACATATTGGAACACGTCTCCCGATCACACGGTTGATCATACTCTGGGTTCCACATGCATGTTTTAGCTGAAGGAAGAATACCTTAAACCTGGAGAGTTGAGACCCGTGGAATGGGTACCATGCAATATGACTTCAAAGGGTCTTCATTTGCTCACCGAACCTCTCCAATCCTATCACTGCTGCGTTTATGCCCCTGTACACACACTTGATTCTCTTTCAGAGACATAGCAATCCATAGGTTTTAAGATACTTCCTAGTCAGGTACACTCTTAGGCATTTAATATGGGGTGTTGAGTCCATTTCGTTGAGCAAGGAGTAGCTCTTGTCTATTCCATATTTGGCTTAAGGAACTTTATCTGTGCTCATTTCAATCTCTGGTTTTATGCAGTACCCCAACTCACCTTTCCCCTTAAGCAAGCATAAGTTGGTTTTCTAAATTTGAGACCCTGTTCTGTTTTGGAATTCAGTTCCTGTGTAGCCAAGGTTACATTCCGTGTATTAGTGATATCTTATGATGTTTCTTTTTCTGTGTGACTTATTTCAGTTAGAATCATCGTACCTGAATCCACTCATTATGCTGCTACGGGCCTGATGACATAGATTTCATTGCTGAGTGATACTGCATTGTACGTAAGTACCACAACTTCTTTATCCATTTTTCACTTTCTGCGATATTGAACTTGTACCGTAAACCAGGTTCTTGTAAACAGAGCCGTCCCAACCTTTGGGGTGGCTGTGTCTTTTTGATTTTAATTTCCCTAAGCTATAGGACCATAAGTGGAAGTGCCCTAGGCTCTGTTGCTTTGTTTTTTAGCTGTTTCAGGAAACACCATACACTTCTCCGGAGTGGCTGTTGGCAATTTACATCCCGCCCATCAGCATAACAAGGCTCCCAGTTCTCCATGGCCTGTCCTGCCTTTCTGGATTTTACACTTTTTTCAGATGGCCCTTTTGACCGTGGGGAAGTGAGACTTCATTGTAGTGCAGATTTCCTTTGCAAGCTTGCTTGGTTGGCCAAAAAGGGCGTATGCGTTTTTTCCTGAATATATTCAGGAAAAAACGCATACGCCCTTTTTGGCCAAGTGCATCATTGTGGACGTTCTGCCTCTTTTCCTATGCTTTCAATGCAATTCCAGTCTACCTCCTGAAATCGGTTTCCTGCAATTCTGCCCCGCTTTCAAGTCCTCTTGGCAGCCTTACTTCAGTATATTTTTGGACGATAGCTGTCATTTATAACTCTGCAGGTTTGTGAATTACAGTGCCCCTGAGCTCCTTTCTTCAACTCGCTTTCTCGTGAGCTGGCCGCAACACCGCAGGATGGCTTCAGGCCCTAATCTGGTTCCGGCACGGCACGCTGAGCCTTTGGTTAATTCCTCTTCCTGGTGGGAAATGAGAGTTAAATTTGCCCGTCCAGACACCTCCAGCTAGTCTGTCATTGGTTCTCCCTATCCCTGTTCATCTTCCGCAGAAATTGCAAACTGGGCCAAACAGGAGGTTAAAGGCACTGACTCTCCAAGTCGGGAGAGTGTTAGTAAAGCGTCTGGAATGTTGCACCCGAGTACCAGGGGACGAAAACTGAGACATATTGGAACACGTCTCCCGATCACATGGTTGATCATACTCTGGGTTCCACATGCATGTTTTAGCTGAAGGAAGAATACCTTAAACCTGGAGAGTTGAGACCCGTGGAATGGGTACCATGCAATATGACTTCAAAGGGTCTTCATTTGCTCACCGAACCTCTCCAATCCTATCACTGCTGCGTTTATGCCCCTGTACACACACTTGATTCTCTTTCAGAGACATAGCAATCCATAGGTTTTAAGATACTTCCTAGTCAGGTACACTCTTAGGCATTTAATATGGGGTGTTGAGTCCATTTCGTTGAGCAAGGAGTAGCTCTTGTCTATTCCATATTTGGCTTAAGGAACTTTATCTGTGCTCATTTCAATCTCTGGTTTTATGCAGCACCCCAACTCACCTTTCCCCTTAAGCAAGCATAAGTTGGGTTTCTAAATTTGAGACCCTGTTCTGTTTTGTAATTCAGTTCCTGTGTAGCCAAGGTTACATTCCGTGTATTAGTGATATCTTATGATGTTTCTTTTCCTGTGTGACTTATTTCAGTTAGAATCATCGTACCTGAATCCACTCATTATGCTGCTACGGGCCTGATGACATAGATTTCATTGCTGAGTGATACTGCATTGTACGTAAGTACCACAACTTCTTTATCCATTTTTCACTTTCTGCGATATTGAACTTGTACCGTAAACCAGGTTCTTGTAAACAGAGCCGTCCCAACCTTTGGGGTGGCTGTGTCTTTTGATTTTAATTTCCCTAAGCTATAGGACCATAAGTGGAAGTGCCCTAGGCTCTGTTGCTTTGTTTTTTAGATGTTTCAGGAAACACCATACACTTCTCCCGAGTGGCTGTTGGCAATTTACATCCCGCCCATCAGCATAACAAGGCTCCCAGTTCTCCATGGCCTGTCCTGCCTTTCTGGATTTTACACTTTTTTCAGATGGCCCTTTTGACCGGGGGGAAGTGAGACTTCATTGTAGTGCAGATTTCCTTTGCAAGCTTGCTTGGTTGGCCAAAAAGGGCGTATGCGTTTTTTCCTGAATATATTCAGGAAAAAACGCATACGCCCTTTTTGGCCAAGTGCATCATTGTGGACGTTCTGCCTCTTTTCCTATGCTTTAAATGCAATTCCAGTCTACCTCCTGAAATCGGTTTCCTGCAATTCTGCCCCGCTTTCAAGTCCTCTTGGCAGCCTTACTTCAGTATAGTTTTGGACGATAGCTGTCATTTATAACTCTGCAGGTTTGTGAATTACAGTGCCCCTGAGCTCCTTTCTTCAACTCGCTTTCTCGTGAGCTGGCCGCAACCCCGCAGGATGGCTTCAGGCCCTAATCTGGTTCCGGCACGGCACGCTGAGCCTTTGGTTAATTCCTCTTCCTGGTGGGAAATGAGAGTTAAATTTGCCCGTCCAGACACCTCCATCTAGTCTGTCATTGGTTCTCCCTATTCCTGTTCATCTTCCGCAGAAATTGCAAACTGGGCCAAACAGGAGGTTAAAGGCACTGACTCTCCAAGTCGGGAGAGTGTTAATAAAGCGTCTGGAATGTTGCACCCGAGTACCAGGGGACGAAAACTGAGACATATTGGAACACGTCTCCCGATCACACGGTTGATCATACTCTGGGTTCCACATGCATGTTTTAGCTGAAGGAAGAATACCTTAAACCTGGAGAGTTGAGACCCGTGGAATGGGTACCATGCAATATGACTTCAAAGGGTCTTCATTTGCTCACCGAACCTCTCCAGTCCTATCACTGCTGCGTTTATGCCCCTGCACACACGCTTGATTCTCTTTTGGAGACATAGCAATCCATAGGTTTTAAGATACTTCCTAGTCAGGTACACTCTTAGGCGTTTAATATGGGGTGTTGAGTCCATTTCGTTGAGCAAGGAGTAGCTCTTGTCTATTCCATATTTGGCTTAAGGAACTTTATCTGTGCTCATTTCAATCTCTGGTTTTATGCAGCACCCCAACTCACCTTTCCCCTTAAGCAAGCATAAGTTGGGCTTCTAAATTTGAGACCCTGTTCTGTTTTGTAATTCAGTTCCTGTGTAGCCAAGTTTACATTCCGTGTATTAGTGATATCTTATGATGTTTCTTTTTCTGTGTGACTTATTTCAGTTAGAATCATCATACCTGAATCCACTCATTATGCTGCTACGGGCCTGATGACATAGATTTCATTGCTGAGTGATATTGCATTGTACGTAAGTACCACAACTTCTTTATCCATTTTTCACTTTCTGCGATATTGAACTTGTACCGTAAATGAGTTTCTTGTAAACAGAGCCGTCCCAACCTTTGGGGTGGCTCTATCTTTTTGATTTTAATTTCCCTAAGCTATAGGACCATAAGTGGTAGTGCCCTAGGCTCTGTTGCTTTGTTTTTTAGATGTTTCAGGAAACACCATACACTTCTCCCGAGTGGCTGTTGGCAATTTACATCCCGCCCATCAGCATAACAAGGCTCCCAGTTCTCCATGGCCTGTCCTGCCTTTCTAGATTTTACACTTTTTTCAGATGGCCCTTTTGACCGGGGGGAAGTGAGACTTCATTGTAGTGCAGATTTCCTTTGCAAGCTTGCTTGGTTGGCCAAAAACAGCGTATGCGTTTTTTCCTGAATATATTCAGGAAAAAACGCATACGCCCTTTTTGGCCAAGTGCATCATTGTGGACGTTCTGCCTCTTTTCCTATGCTTTAAATGCAATTCCAGTCTACCTCCTGAAATCGGTTTCCTGCAATTCTGCCCCGCTTTCAAGTCCTCTTGGCAGCCTTACTTCAGTATATTTTTGGACGATAGCTGTCATTTATAACTCTGCAGGTTTGTGAATTACAGTGCCCCTGAGCTCCTTTCTTCAACTCGCTTTCTCGTGAGCTGGCCGCAACACCGCAGGATTGCTTCAGGCCCTAATCTGTTTGCGGCACGGCACGCTGAGCCTTTGGTTAATTCCTCTTCCTGGTGGGAAATGAGAGTTAAATTTGCCCGTCCAGACACCTCCAGCTAGTCTCTCATTGGTTCTCCCTATCCCTGTTCATCTTCCGCAGAAATTGCAAACTGGGCCAAACAGGAGGTTAAAGGCACTGACTCTCCAAGTCGGGAGAGTGTTAGTAAAGCGTCTGGAATGTTGCACCCGAGTACCAGGGGACGAAAACTGAGACATATTGGAACACGTCTCCCGATCACACGGTTGATCATACTCTGGGTTCCACATGCATGTTTTAGCTGAAGGAAGAATACCTTAAACCTGGAGAGTTGAGACCCGTGGAATGGGTACCATGCAATATGACTTCAAAGGGTCTTCATTTGCTCACCGAACCTCTCCAATCCTATCACTGCTGCGTTTATGCCCCTGTACACACGCTTGATTCTCTTTCGGAGACATAGCAATCCATAGGTTTTAAGATACTTCCTAGTCAGGTACACTCTTAGGCATTTAATATGGGGTGTTGAGTCCATTTCGTTGAGCAAGGAGTAGCTCTTGTCTATTCCATATTTGGCTTAAGGAACTTTATCTGTGCTCATTTCAATCTCTGGTTTTATGCAGCACCCCAACTCACCTTTCCCCTTAAGCAAGCATAAGTTGGGTTTCTAAATTTGAGACCCTGTTCTGTTTGGAATTCAGTTCCAGTGTAGCCAAGTTTACATTCCGTGTATTAGTGATATCTTATGATGTTTCTTTTTCTGTGTGACTCATTTCAGTTAGAATCATCATACCTGAATCCACTTATTATGCTGCTACGGGCCTGATGACATAGATTTCATTGCTGAGTGATACTGCATTGTACGTAAGTACCACAACTTCTTTATCCATTTTTCACTTTCTGCGATATTGAACTTGTACCGTAAACCAGGTTCTTGTAAACAGAGCCGTCCCAACCTTTGGGGTGGCTGTGTCTTTTTGATTTTAATTTCCCTAAGCTATAGGACCATAAGTGGAAGTGCCCTAGGCTCTGTTGCTTTGTTTTTTAGATGTTTCAGGAAACACCATACACTTCTCCCGAGTGGCTGTTGGCAATTTACATCCCACCCATCAGCATAACAAGGCTCCCAGTTCTCCATGGCCTGTCCTGCCTTTCTGGATTTTACACTTTTTTCAGATGGCCCTTTTGACCGGGGGGAAGTGAGACTTCACTGTAGTGCAGATTTCCTTTGCAAGCTTGCTTGGTTGGCCAAAAAGGGCGTATGCGTTTTTTCCTGAATATATTCAGGAAAAAACGCATACGCCCTTTTTGGCCAAGTGCATCATTGTGGACGTTCTGCCTCTTTTCCTATGCTTTCAATGCAATTCCAGTCTACCTCCTGAAATCGGTTTCCTGCAATTCTGCCCCGCTTTCAAGTCCTCTTGGCAGCCTTACTTCAGTATATTTTTGGACGATAGCTGTCATTTATAACTCTGCAGGTTTGTGAATTACAGTGCCCCTGAGCTCCTTTCTTCAACTCGCTTTCTCGTGAGCTGGCCGCAACACCGCAGGATGGCTTCAGGCCCTAATCTGGTTCCGGCACAGCACGCTGAGCCTTTGGTTAATTCCTCTTCCTGGTGGGAAATGAGAGTTAAATTTGCCCATCCAGACACCTCCAGCTAGTCTGTCATTGGTTCTCCCTATTCCTGTTCATCTTCCGCAGAAATTGCAAAGTGGGCCAAACAGGAGGTTAAAGGCACTGACTCTCCAAGTCGGGAGAGTGTTAGTAAAGCGTCTGGAATGTTGCACCCGAGTACCAGGGGACGAAAACTGAGACATATTGGAACACGTCTCCCGATCACATGGTTGATCATACTCTGGGTTCCTCATGCATGTTTTAGCTGAAGGAAGAATACCTTAAACCTGGAGAGTTGAGACTCGTGGAATGGGTACCATGCAATATGACTTCAAAGGGTCTTCATTTGCTCACCGAACCTCTCCAATCCTATCACTGCTGCGTTTATGCCCCTGTACACACACTTGATTCTCTTTCAGAGACATAGCAATCCATAGGTTTTAAGATACTTCCTAGTCAGGTACACTCTTAGGCATTTAATATGGGGTGTTGAGTCCATTTCGTTGAGCAAGGAGTAGCTCTTGTCTATTCCATATTTGGCTTAAGGAACTTTATCTGTGCTCATTTCAATCTCTGGTTTTATGCAGCACCCCAACTCACCTTTCCCCTTAAGCAAGCATAAGTTGGGTTTCTAAATTTGAGACCCTGTTCTGTTTTGTAATTCAGTTCCTGTGTAGCCAAGTTTACATTCCGTGTATTAGTGATATCTTATGATGTTTCTTTTCCTGTGTGACTTATTTCAGTTAGAATCATCGTACCTGATTCCACTCATTATGCTGCTACGGGCCTGATGACATAGATTTCATTGCTGAGTGATACTGCATTGTACGTAAGTACCACAACTTCTTTATCCATTTTTCACTTTCTGCGATATTGAACTTGTACCGTAAACCAGGTTCTTGTAAACAGAGCCGTCCCAACCTTTGGGGTGGCTGTGTCTTTTGATTTTAATTTCCCTAAGCTATAGGACCATAAGTGGAAGTGCCCTAGGCTCTGTTGCTTTGTTTTTTAGATGTTTCAGGAAACACCATACACTTCTCCCGAGTGGCTGTTGGCAATTTACATCCCGCCCATCAGCATAACAAGGCTCCCAGTTCTCCATGGCCTGTCCTGCCTTTCTGGATTTTACACTTTTTTCAGATGGCCCTTTTGACCGGAGGGAAGTGAGACTTCATTGTAGTGCAGATTTCCTTTGCAAGCTTGCTTGGTTGGCCAAAAAGGGCGTATGCGTTTTTTCCTGAATATATTCAGGAAAAAACGCATACGCCCTTTTTGGCCAAGTGCATCATTGTGGACGTTCTGCCTCTTTTCCTATGCTTTCAATGCAATTCCAGTCTACCTCCTGAAATCGGTTTCCTGCAATTCTGCCCCGCTTTCAAGTCCTCTTGGCAGCCTTACTTCAGTATATTTTTGGACGATAGCTGTCATTTATAACTCTGCAGGTTTGTGAATTACAGTGCCCCTGAGCTCCTTTCTTCAACTCGCTTTCTCGTGAGCTGGCCGCAACCCCGCAGGATGGCTTCAGGCCCTAATCTGGTTCCGGCACGGCACGCTGAGCCTTTGGTTAATTCCTCTTCCTGGTGGGAAATGAGAGTTAAATTTGCCCGTCCAGACACCTCCAGCTAGTCTGTCATTGGTTCTCCCTATTCCTGTTCATCTTCCGCAGAAATTGCAAACTGGGCCAAACAGGAGGTTAAAGGCACTGACTCTCCAAGTCGGGAGAGTGTTAGTAAAGCGTCTGGAATGTTGCACCCGAGTACCAGGGGACGAAAACTGAGACATATTGGAACACGTCTCCCGATCACACGGTTGATCATACTCTGGGTTCCACATGCATGTTTTAGCTGAAGGAAGAATACCTTAAACCTGGAGAGTTGAGACTCGTGGAATGGGTACCATGCAATATGACTTCAAAGGGTCTTCATTTGCTCACCGAACCTCTCCAATCCTATCACTGCTGCGTTTATGCCCCTGTACACACACTTGATTCTCTTTCAGAGACATAGCAATCCATAGGTTTTAAGATACTTCCTAGTCAGGTACACACTTAGGCATTTAATATGGGGTGTTGAGTCCATTTCGTTGAGCAAGGAGTAGCTCTTGTCTATTCCATATTTGGCTTAAGGAACTTTATCTGTGCTCATTTCAATCTCTGGTTTTATGCAGCACCCCAACTCACCTTTCCCCTTAAGCAAGCATAAGTTGGGTTTCTAAATTTGAGACCCTGTTCTGTTTTGTAATTCAGTTCCTGTGTAGCCAAGTTTACATTCCGTGTATTAGTGATATCTTATGATGTTTCTTTTCCTGTGTGACTTATTTCAGTTAGAATCATCGTACCTGAATCCACTCATTATGCTGCTACGGGCCTGATGACATAGATTTCATTGCTGAGTGATACTGCATTGTACGTAAGTACCACAACTTCTTTATCCATTTTTCACTTTCTGCGATATTGAACTTGTACCGTAAACCAGGTTCTTGTAAACAGAGCCGTCCCAACATTTGGGGTGGCTGTGTCTTTTGATTTTAATTTCCCTAAGCTATAGGACCATAAGTGGAAGTGCCCTAGGCTCTGTTGCTTTGTTTTTTAGATGTTTCAGGAAACACCATACACTTCTCCCGAGTGGCTGTTGGCAATTTACATCCCGCCCATCAGCATAACAAGGCTCCCAGTTCTCCATGGCCTGTCCTGCCTTTCTGGATTTTACACTTTTTTCAGATGGCCCTTTTGACCGGGGGGAAGTGAGACTTCATTGTAGTGCAGATTTCCTTTGCAAGCTTGCTTGGTTGGCCAAAAAGGGCGTATGCGTTTTTTCCTGAATATATTCAGGAAAAAACGCATACGCCCTTTTTGGCCAAGTGCATCATTGTGGACGTTCTGCCTCTTTTCCTATGCTTTCAATGCAATTCCAGTCTACCTCCTGAAATCGGTTTCCTGCAATTCTGCCCCGCTTTCATGTCCTCTTGGCAGCCTTACTTCAGTATATTTTTGGACGATAGCTGTCATTTATAACTCTGCAGGTTTGTGAATTACAGTGCCCCTGAGCTCCTTTCTTCAACTCGCTTTCTCGTGAGCTGGCCGCAACACCGCAGGATGGCTTCAGGCCCTAATCTGGTTCCGGCACGGCACGCTGAGCCTTTGGTTAATTCCTCTTCCTGGTGGGAAATGAGAGTTAAATTTGCCCGTCCAGACACCTCCAGCTAGTCTGTCATTGGTTCTCCCTATTCCTGTTCATCTTCCGCAGAAATTGCAAACTGGGCCAAACAGGAGGTTAAAGGCACTGACTCTCCAAGTCGGGAGAGTGTTAGTAAAGCGTCTGGAATGTTGCACCCGAGTACCAGGGGACGAAAACTGAGACATATTGGAACACGTCTCCCGATCACACGGTTGATCATACTCTGGGTTCCACATGCATGTTTTAGCTGAAGGAAGAATACCTTAAACCTGGAGAGTTGAGACCCGTGGAATGGGTACCATGCAATATGACTTCAAAGGGTCTTCATTTGCTCACCGAACCTCTCCAATCCTATCACTGCTGCGTTTATGCCCCTGTACACACACTTGATTCTCTTTCAGAGACATAGCAATCCATAGGTTTTAAGATACTTCCTAGTCAGGTACACTCTTAGGCATTTAATATGGGGAGTTGAGTCCATTTCGTTGAGCAAGGAGTAGCTCTTGTCTATTCCATATTTGGCTTAAGGAACTTTATCTGTGCTCATTTCAATCTCTGGTTTTATGCAGCACCCCAACTCACCTTTCCCCTTAAGCAAGCATAAGTTGGTTTTCTAAATTTGAGACCCTGTTCTGTTTTGTAATTCAGTTCCTGTGTAGCCAAGGTTACATTCCGTGTATTAGTGATATCTTATGATGTTTCTTTTCCTGTGTGACTTATTTCAGTTAGAATCATTGTACCTGAATCCACTCATTATGCTGCTACGGGCCTGATGACATAGATTTCATTGCTGAGTGATACTGCATTGTACGTAAGTACCACAACTTCTTTATCCATTTTTCACTTTCTGCGATATTGAACTTGTACCGTAAACCAGGTTCTTGTAAACAGAGCCGTCCCAACCTTTGGGGTGGCTGTGTCTTTTTGATTTTAATTTCCCTAAGCTATAGGACCATAAGTGGAAGTGCCCTAGGCTCTGTTGCTTTGTTTTTTAGCTGTTTCAGGAAACACCATACACTTCTCCCGAGTGGCTGTTGGCAATTTACATCCCGCCCATCAGCATAACAAGGCTCCCAGTTCTCCATGGCCTGTCCTGCCTTTCTAGATTTTACACTTTTTTCAGATGGCCCTTTTGACCGGGGGGAAGTGAGACTTCATTGTAGTGCAGATTTCCTTTGCAAGCTTGCTTGGTTGGCCAAAAAGAGCGTATGCGTTTTTTCCTGAATATATTCAGGAAAAAACGCATACGCTCTTTTTGGCCAAGTGCATCATTGTGGACGTTCTGCCTCTTTTCCTATGCTTTAAATGCAATTCCAGTCTACCTCCTGAAATCGGTTTCCTGCAATTCTGCCCCGCTTTCAAGTCCTCTTGGCAGCCTTACTTCAGTATATTTTTGGACGATAGCTGTCATTTATAACTCTGCAGGTTTGTGAATTACAGTGCCCCTGAGCTCCTTTCTTCAACTCGCTTTCTCGTGAGCTGGCCGCAACCCCGCAGGATGGCTTCAGGCCCTAATCTGGTTCCGGCACGGCACGCTGAGCCTTTGGTTAATTCCTCTTCCTGGTGCGAAATGAGAATTAAATTTGCCCATCCAGACACCTCCATCTAGTCTGTCATTGGTTCTCCCTATTCCTGTTCATCTTCCGCAGAAATTGCAAACTGGGCCAAACAGGAGGTTAAAGGCACTGACTCTCCAAGTCGGGAGAGTGTTAGTAAAGCGTCTGGAATGTTGCACCCGAGTACCAGGGGACGAAAACTGAGACATATTGGAACACATCTCCCGATCACATGGTTGATCATACTCTGGGTTCCACATGCATGTTTTAGCTGAAGGAAGAATACCTTCAACCTGGAGAGTTGAGACCCGTGGAATGGGTAACATGCAATATGATTTCAAAGGGTCTTCATTTGCTCACCGAACCTCTCCAGTCCTATCACTGCTGCGTTTATGCCCCTGCACACACGCTTGATTCTCTTTCGGAGACATAGCAATCCATAGGTTTTAAGATACTTCCTAGTCAGGTATATTCTTAGGTGTTTAATATGGGGTGTTGAATCCATTTCGTTGAGCAAGGAGTAGCTCTTGTCTATTCCATATTTGGCTTAAGGAACTTTATCTGTGCTCATTTCAATCTCTGGTTTTATGCAGCACCCCAACTCACCTTTCCCCTTAAGCAAGCATAAGTTGGTTTTCTAAATTTGAGACCCTGTTCTGTTTTGGAATTCAGTTCCTGTGTAGCCAAGTTTACATTCCGTGTATTAGTGATATCTTATGATGTTTCTTTTTCTGTGTGACTTATTTCAGTTAGAATCATCGTACCTGAATCCACTCATTATGCTGCTACGGGCCTGATGACATAGATTTCATTGCTGAGTGATACTGCATTGTACGTAAGTACCACAACTTCTTTATCCATTTTTCACTTTCTGCGATATTGAACTTGTACCGTAAACCAGGTTCTTGTAAACAGAGCCGTCCCAACCTTTGGGGTGGCTGTGTCTTTTGATTTTAATTTCCCTAAGCTATAGGACCATAAGTGGAAGTGCCCTAGGCTCTGTTGCTTTGTTTTTTAGATGTTTCAGGAAACACCATACACTTCTCCCGAGTGGCTGTTGGCAATTGACATCCCGCCCATCAGCATAACAAGGCTCCCAGTTCTCCATGGCCTGTCCTGCCTTTCTGGATTTTACACTTTTTTCAGATGGCCCTTTTGACCGGGGGGAAGTGAGACTTCATTGTAGTGCAGATTTCCTTTGCAAGCTTGCTTGGTTGGCCAAAAAGGGCGTATGCGTTTTTTCCTGAATATATTCAGGAAAAAACGCATACGCCCTTTTTGGCCAAGTGCATCATTGTGGACGTTCTGCCTCTTTTCCTATGCTTTCAATGCAATTCCAGTCTACCTCCTGAAATCGGTTTCCTGCAATTCTGCCCCGCTTTCAAGTCCTCTTGGCAGCCTTACTTCAGTATATTTTTGGACGATAGCTGTCATTTATAACTCTGCAGGTTTGTGAATTACAGTGCCCCTGAGCTCCTTTCTTCAAGTCGCTTTCTCGTGAGCTGGCCGCAACCCCGCAGGATGGCTTCAGGCCCTAATCTGGTTCCGGCACGGCACGCTGAGCCTTTGGTTAATTCCTCTTCCTGGTGGGAAATGAGAGTTAAATTTGCCCGTCCACACACCTCCAGCTAGTCTGTCATTGGTTCTCCCTATTCCTGTTCATCTTCCGCAGAAATTGCAAACTGGGCCAAACAGGAGGTTAAAGGCACTGACTCTCCAAGTCGGGAGAGTGTTAGTAAAGCGTCTGGAATGTTGCACCCGAGTACCAGGGGACGAAAACTGAGACATATTGGAACACGTCTCCCGATCACACGGTTGATCATACTCTGGGTTCCACATGCATGTTTTAGCTGAAGGAAGAATACCTTCAACCTGGAGAGTTGAGACCCGTGGAATGGGTACCATGCAATATGACTTCAAAGGGTCTTCATTTGCTCACCGAACTTCTCCAATCCTATCACTGCTGCGTTTATGCCCCTGTACACACACTTGATTCTCTTCCAGAGACATAGCAATCCATAGGTTTTAAGATACTTCCTAGTCAGGTACACTCTTAGGCATTTAATATGGGGTGTTGAGTCCATTTCGTTGAGCAAGGAGTAGCTCTTGTCTATTCCATATTTGGCTTAAGGAACTTTATCTGTGCTCATTTCAATCTCTGGTTTTATGCAGCACCCCAACTCACCTTTCCCCTTAAGCAAGCATAAGTTGGTTTTCTAAATTTGAGACCCTGTTCTGTTTTGGAAATCAGTTCCTGTGTAGCCAAGTTTACATTCCGTGTATTAGTGATATCTTATGATGTTTCTTTTCCTGTGTGACTTATTTCAGTTAGAATCATCATACCTGAATCCACTCATTATGCTGCTACGGGCCTGATGACATAGATTTCATTGCTGAGTGATACTGCATTGTACGTAAGTACCACAACTTCTTTATCCATTTTTCACTTTCTGCGATATTGAACTTGTACCGTAAACCAGGTTCTTGTAAACAGAGCCGTCCCAACCTTTGGGGTGGCTGTGTCTTTTTGATTTTAATTTCCCTAAGCTATAGGACCATAAGTGGAAGTGCCCTAGGCTCTGTTGCTTTGTTTTTTAGCTGTTTCAGGAAACACCATACACTTCTCCGGAGTGGCTGTTGGCAATTTACATCCCGCCCATCAGCATAACAAGGCTCCCAGTTCTCCATGGCCTGTCCTGCCTTTCTGGATTTTACACTTTTTTCAGATGGCCCTTTTGACCGTGGGGAAGTGAGACTTCATTGTAGTGCAGATTTCCTTTGCAACCTTGCTTGGTTGGCCAAAAAGGGCGTATGCGTTTTTTCCTGAATATATTCAGGAAAAAACGCATACGCCCTTTTTGGCCAAGTGCATCATTGTGGACGTTCTGCCTCTTTTCCTATGCTTTCAATGCAATTCCAGTCTACCTCCTGAAATCGGTTTCCTGCAATTCTGCCCCGCTTTCAAGTCCTCTTGGCAGCCTTACTTCAGTATATTTTTGGACGATAGCTGTCATTTATAACTCTGCAGGTTTGTGAATTACAGTGCCCCTGAGCTCCTTTCTTCAAGTCGCTTTCTCGTGAGCTGGCCGCAACCCCGCAGGATGGCTTCAGGCCCTAATCTGGTTCCGGCACGGCACGCTGAGCCTTTGGTTAATTCCTCTTCCTGGTGGGAAATGAGAGTTAAATTTGCCCGTCCAGACACCTCCAGCTAGTCTGTCATTGGTTCTGCCTATTCCTGTTCATCTTCCGCAGAAATTGCAAACTGGGCCAAACAGGAGGTTAAAGGCACTGACTCTCCAAGTCGGGAGAGTGTTAGTAAAGCGTCTGGAATGTTGCACCCGAGTACCAGGGGACGAAAACTGAGACATATTGGAACACGTCTCCCGATCACATGGTTGATCATACTCTGGGTTCCACATGCATGTTTTAGCTGAAGGAAGAATACCTTAAACCTGGAGAGTTGAGACCCGTGGAATGGGTACCATGCAATATGACTTCAAAGGGTCTTCATTTGCTCACCGAACCTCTCCAATCCTATCACTGCTGCGTTTATGCCCCTGTACACACACTTGATTCTCTTTCAGAGACATAGCAATCCATAGGTTTTAAGATACTTCCTAGTCAGGTACACTCTTAGGCATTTAATATGGGGTGTTGAGTCCATTTCGTTGAGCAAGGAGTAGCTCTTGTCTATTCCATATTTGGCTTAAGGAACTTTATCTGTGCTCATTTCAATCTCTGGTTTTATGCAGCACCCCAACTCACCTTTCCCCTTAAGCAAGCATAAGTTGGGTTTCTAAATTTGAGACCCTGTTCTGTTTGGAATTCAGTTCCAGTGTAGCCAAGTTTACATTCCGTGTATTAGTGATATCTTATGATGTTTCTTTTTCTGTGTGACTCATTTCAGTTAGAATCATCATACCTGAATCCACTTATTATGCTGCTACGGGCCTGATGACATAGATTTCATTGCTGAGTGATACTGCATTGTACGTAAGTACCACAACTTCTTTATCCATTTTTCACTTTCTGCGATATTGAACTTGTACCGTAAACCAGGTTCTTGTAAACAGAGCCGTCCCAACCTTTGGGGTGGCTGTGTCTTTTTGATTTTAATTTCCCTAAGCTATAGGACCATAAGTGGAAGTGCCCTAGGCTCTGTTGCTTTGTTTTTTAGATGTTTCAGGAAACACCATACACTTCTCCCGAGTGGCTGTTGGCAATTTACATCCCACCCATCAGCATAACAAGGCTCCCAGTTCTCCATGGCCTGTCCTGCCTTTCTGGATTTTACACTTTTTTCAGATGGCCCTTTTGACCGGGGGGAAGTGAGACTTCACTGTAGTGCAGATTTCCTTTGCAAGCTTGCTTGGTTGGCCAAAAAGGGCGTATGCGTTTTTTCCTGAATATATTCAGGAAAAAACGCATACGCCCTTTTTGGCCAAGTGCATCATTGTGGACGTTCTGCCTCTTTTCCTATGCTTTCAATGCAATTCCAGTCTACCTCCTGAAATCGGTTTCCTGCAATTCTGCCCCGCTTTCAAGTCCTCTTGGCAGCCTTACTTCAGTATATTTTTGGACGATAGCTGTCATTTATAACTCTGCAGGTTTGTGAATTACAGTGCCCCTGAGCTCCTTTCTTCAAGTCGCTTTCTCGTGAGCTGGCCGCAACCCCGCAGGATGGCTTCAGGCCCTAATCTGGTTCCGGCACGGCACGCTGAGCCTTTGGTTAATTCCTCTTCCTGGTGGGAAATGAGAGTTAAATTTGCCCGTCCAGACACCTCCAGCTAGTCTGTCATTGGTTCTCCCTATTCCTGTTCATCTTCCGCAGAAATTGCAAACTGGGCCAAACAGGAGGTTAAAGGCACTGACTCTCCAAGTCGGGAGAGTGTTAGTAAAGCGTCTGGAATGTTGCACCCGAGTACCAGGGGACGAAAACTGAGACATATTGGAACACGTCTCCCGATCACACGGTTGATCATACTCTGGGTTCCACATGCATGTTTTAGCTGAAGGAAGAATACCTTAAACCTGGAGAGTTGAGACTCGTGGAATGGGTACCATGCAATATGACTTCAAAGGGTCTTCATTTGCTCACCGAACCTCTCCAATCCTATCACTGCTGCGTTTATGCCCCTGTACACACACTTGATTCTCTTTCAGAGACATAGCAATCCATAGGTTTTAAGATACTTCCTAGTCAGGTACACTCTTAGGCATTTAATATGGGGTGTTGAGTCCATTTCGTTGAGCAAGGAGTAGCTCTTGTCTATTCCATATTTGGCTTAAGGAACTTTATCTGTGCTCATTTCAATCTCTGGTTTTATGCAGCACCCCAACTCACCTTTCCCCTTAAGCAAGCATAAGTTGGGTTTCTAAATTTGAGACCCTGTTCTGTTTTGTAATTCAGTTCCTGTGTAGCCAAGTTTACATTCCGTGTATTAGTGATATCTTATGATGTTTCTTTTCCTGTGTGACTTATTTCAGTTAGAATCATCGTACCTGAATCCACTCATTATGCTGCTACGGGCCTGATGACATAGATTTCATTGCTGAGTGATACTGCATTGTACGTAAGTACCACAACTTCTTTATCCATTTTTCACTTTCTGCGATATTGAACTTGTACCGTAAACCAGGTTCTTGTAAACAGAGCCGTCCCAACCTTTGGGGTGGCTGTGTCTTTTGATTTTAATTTCCCTAAGCTATAGGACCATAAGTGGAAGTGCCCTAGGCTCTGTTGCTTTGTTTTTTAGATGTTTCAGGAAACACCATACACTTCTCCCGAGTGGCTGTTGGCAATTGACATCCCGCCCATCAGCATAACAAGGCTCCCAGTTCTCCATGGCCTGTCCTGCCTTTCTGGATTTTACACTTTTTTCAGATGGCCCTTTTGACCGGGGGGAAGTGAGACTTCATTGTAGTGCAGATTTCCTTTGCAAGCTTGCTTGGTTGGCCAAAAAGGGCGTATGCGTTTTTTCCTGAATATATTCAGGAAAAAACGCATACGCCCTTTTTGGCCAAGTGCATCATTGTGGACGTTCTGCCTCTTTTCCTATGCTTTCAATGCAATTCCAGTCTACCTCCTGAAATCGGTTTCCTGCAATTCTGCCCCGCTTTCAAGTCCTCTTGGCAGCCTTACTTCAGTATATTTTTGGACGATAGCTGTCATTTATAACTCTGCAGGTTTTTGAATTACAGTGCCCCTGAGCTCCTTTCTTCAACTCGCTTTCTCGTGAGCTGGCCGCAACACCGCAGGATGGCTTCAGGCCCTAATCTGGTTCCGGCACGGCACGCTGAGCCTTTGGTTAATTCCTCTTCCTGGTGGGAAATGAGAGTTAAATTTGCCCGTCCAGACACCTCCAGCTAGTCTGTCATTGGTTCTCCCTATTCCTGTTCATCTTCCGCAGAAATTGCAAACTGGGCCAAACAGGAGGTTAAAGGCACTGACTCTCCAAGTCGGGAGAGTGTTAGTAAAGCGTCTGGAATGTTGCACCCGAGTACCAGGGGACGAAAACTGAGACATATTGGAACACGTCTCCCGATCACACGGTTGATCATACTCTGGGTTCCACATGCATGTTTTAGCTGAAGGAAGAATACCTTCAACCTGGAGAGTTGAGACCCGTGGAATGGGTACCATGCAATATGACTTCAAAGGGTCTTCATTTGCTCACCGAACCTCTCCAATCCTATCACTGCTGCGTTTATGCCCCTGTACACACACTTGATTCTCTTTCAGAGACATAGCAATCCATAGGTTTTAAGATACTTCCTAGTCAGGTACACTCTTAGGCATTTAATATGGGGAGTTGAGTCCATTTCGTTGAGCAAGGAGTAGCTCTTGTCTATTCCATATTTGGCTTAAGGAACTTTATCTGTGCTCATTTCAATCTCTGGTTTTATGCAGCACCCCAACTCACCTTTCCCCTTAAGCAAGCATAAGTTGGGTTTCTAAATTTGAGACCCTGTTCTGTTTTGTAATTCAGTTCCTGTGTAGCCAAGGTTACATTCCGTGTATTAGTGATATCTTATGATGTTTCTTTTCCTGTGTGACTTATTTCAGTTAGAATCATCGTACCTGAATCCACTCATTATGCTGCTACGGGCCTGATGACATAGATTTCATTGCTGAGTGATACTGCATTGTACGTAAGTACCACAACTTCTTTATCCATTTTTCACTTTCTGCGATATTGAACTTGTACCGTAAACCAGGTTCTTGTAAACAGAGCCATCCCAACCTTTGGGGTGGCTGTGTCTTTTTGATTTTAATTTCCCTAAGCTATAGGACCATAAGTGGAAGTGCCCTAGGCTCTGTTGCTTTGTTTTTTAGCTGTTTCAGGAAACACCATACACTTCTCCCGAGTGGCTGTTGGCAATTTACATCCCGCCCATCAGCATAACAAGGCTCCCAGTTCTCCATGGCCTGTCCTGCCTTTCTAGATTTTACACTTTTTTCAGATGGCCCTTTTGACCGGGGGGAAGTGAGACTTCATTGTAGTGCAGATTTCCTTTGCAAGCTTGCTTGGTTGGCCAAAAAGAGCGTATGCGTTTTTTCCTGAATATATTCAGGAAAAAACGCATACGCCCTTTTTGGCCAAGTGCATCATTGTGGACGTTCTGCCTCTTTTCCTATGCTTTAAATGCAATTCCAGTCTACCTCCTGAAATCGGTTTCCTGCAATTCTGCCCCGCTTTCAAGTCCTCTTGGCAGCCTTACTTCAGTATATTTTTGGACGATAGCTGTCATTTATAACTCTGCAGGTTTGTGAATTACAGTGCCCCTGAGCTCCTTTCTTCAACTCGCTTTCTCGTGAGCTGGCCGCAACACCGCAGGATTGCTTCAAGCCCTAATCTGGTTCCGGCACGGCACGCTGAGCCTTTGGTTAATTCCTCTTCCTGGTGCGAAATGAGAATTAAATTTGCCCATCCAGACACCTCCATCTAGTCTGTCATTGGTTCTCCCTATTCCTGTTCATCTTCCGCAGAAATTGCAAACTGGGCCAAACAGGAGGTTAAAGGCACTGACTCTCCAAGTCGGGAGAGTGTTAGTAAAGCGTCTGGAAGTTGCACCCGAGTACCAGGGGACGAAAACTGAGACATATTGGAACACATCTCCCGATCACATGGTTGATCATACTCTGGGTTCCACATGCATGTTTTAGCTGAAGGAAGAATACCTTCAACCTGGAGAGTTGAGACCCGTGGAATGGGTAACATGCAATATGATTTCAAAGGGTCTTCATTTGCTCACCGAACCTCTCCAGTCCTATCACTGCTGCGTTTATGCCCCTGCACACACGCTTGATTCTCTTTCGGAGACATAGCAATCCATAGGTTTTAAGATACTTCCTAGTCAGGTACACTCTTAGGCATTTAATATGGGGTGTTGAGTCCATTTCGTTGAGCAAGGAGTAGCTCTTGTCTATTCCATATTTGGCTTAAGGAACTTTATCTGTGCTCATTTCAATCTCTGGTTTTATGCAGCACCCCAACTCACCTTTCCCCTTAAGCAAGCATAAGTTGGGTTTCTAAATTTGAGACCCTGTTCTGTTTGGAATTCAGTTCCAGTGTAGCCAAGTTTACATTCCGTGTATTAGTGATATCTTATGATGTTTCTTTTTCTGTGTGACTCATTTCAGTTAGAATCATCGTACCTGAATCCACTTATTATGCTGCTACGGGCCTGATGACATAGATTTCATTGCTGAGTGATACTGCATTGTACGTAAGTACCACAACTTCTTTATCCATTTTTCACTTTCTGCGATATTGAACTTGTACCGTAAACCAGGTTCTTGTAAACAGAGCCGTCCCAACCTTTGGGGTGGCTGTGTCTTTTTGATTTTAATTTCCCTAAGCTATAGGACCATAAGTGGAAGTGCATAGGCTCTGTTGCTTTGTTTTTTAGATGTTTCAGGAAACACCATACACTTCTCCCGAGTGGCTGTTGGCAATTTACATCCCGCCCATCAGCATAACAAGGCTCCCAGTTCTCCATGGCCTGTCCTGCCTTTCTGGATTTTACACTTTTTTCAGATGGCCCTTTTGACCGGGGGGAAGTGAGACTTCACTGTAGTGCAGATTTCCTTTGCAAGCTTGCTTGGTTGGCCAAAAAGGGCGTATGCGTTTTTTCCTGAATATATTCAGGAAAAAACGCATACGCCCTTTTTGGCCAAGTGCATCATTGTGGACGTTCTGCCTCTTTTCCTATGCTTTCAATGCAATTCCAGTCTACCTCCTGAAATCGGTTTCCTGCAATTCTGCCCCGCTTTCAAGTCCTCTTGGCAGCCTTACTTCAGTATATTTTTGGACGATAGCTGTCATTTATAACTCTGCAGGTTTGTGAATTACAGTGCCCCTGAGCTCCTTTCTTCAACTCGCTTTCTCGTGAGCTGGCCGCAATACCGCAGGATGGCTTCAGGCCCTAATCTGGTTCCGGCACAGCACGCTGAGCCTTTGGTTAATTCCTCTTCCGGGTGGAAAATGAGAGTTAAATTTGCCCGTCCAGACACCTCCAGCTAGTCTGTCATTGGTTCTCCCTATTCCTGTTCATCTTCCGCAGAAATTGCAAAGTGGGCCAAACAGGAGGTTAAAGGCACTGACTCTCCAAGTCGGGAGAGTGTTAGTAAAGCGTCTGGAATGTTGCACCCGAGTACCAGGGGACGAAAACTGAGACATATTGGAACACGTCTCCCGATCACACGGTTGATCATACTCTGGGTTCCTCATGCATGTTTTAGCTGAAGGAAGAATACCTTAAACCTGGAGAGTTGAGACTCGTGGAATGGGTACCATGCAATATGACTTCAAAGGGTCTTCATTTGCTCACCGAACCTCTCCAATCCTATCACTGCTGCGTTTATGCCCCTGTACACACACTTGATTCTCTTTCAGAGACATAGCAATCCATAGGTTTTAAGATACTTCCTAGTCAGGTACACTCTTAGGCATTTAATATGGGGTGTTGAGTCCATTTCGTTGAGCAAGGAGTAGCTCTTGTCTATTCCATATTTGGCTTAAGGAACTTTATCTGTGCTCATTTCAATCTCTGGTTTTATGCAGCACCCCAACTCACCTTTCCCCTTAAGCAAGCATAAGTTGGGTTTCTAAATTTGAGACCCTGTTCTGTTTTGTAATTCAGTTCCTGTGTAGCCAAGTTTACATTCCGTGTATTAGTGATATCTTATGATGTTTCTTTTTCTGTGTGACTTATTTCAGTTAGAATCATCGTACCTGAATCCACTCATTATGCTGCTACGGGCCTGATGACATAGATTTCATTGCTGAGTGATACTGCATTGTACGTAAGTACCACAACTTCTTTATCCATTTTTCACTTTCTGCGATATTGAACTTGTACCGTAAACCAGGTTCTTGTAAACAGAGCCGTCCCAACCTTTGGGGTGGCTGTGTCTTTTGATTTTAATTTCCCTAAGCTATAGGACCATAAGTGGAAGTGCCCTAGGCTCTGTTGCTTTGTTTTTTAGATGTTTCAGGAAACACCATACACTTCTCCCGAGTGGCTGTTGGCAATTGACATCCCGCCCATCAGCATAACAAGGCTCCCAGTTCTCCATGGCCTGTCCTGCCTTTCTGGATTTTACACTTTTTTCAGATGGCCCTTTTGACCGGGGGGAAGTGAGACTTCATTGTAGTGCAGATTTCCTTTGCAAGCTTGCTTGGTTGGCCAAAAAGGGCGTATGCGTTTTTTCCTGAATATATTCAGGAAAAAACGCATACGCCCTTTTTGGCCAAGTGCATCATTGTGGACGTTCTGCCTCTTTTCCTATGCTTTCAATGCAATTCCAGTCTACCTCCTGAAATCGGTTTCCTGCAATTCTGCCCCGCTTTCAAGTCCTCTTGGCAGCCTTACTTCAGTATATTTTTGGACGATAGCTGTCATTTATAACTCTGCAGGTTTGTGAATTACAGTGCCCCTGAGCTCCTTTCTTCAAGTCGCTTTCTCGTGAGCTGGCCGCAACCCCGCAGGATGGCTTCAGGCCCTAATCTGGTTCCGGCACGGCACGCTGAGCCTTTGGTTAATTCCTCTTCCTGGTGGGAAATGAGAGTTAAATTTGCCCGTCCAGACACCTCCAGCTAGTCTGTCATTGGTTCTCCCTATTCCTGTTCATCTTCCGCAGAAATTGCAAACTGGGCCAAACAGGAGGTTAAAGGCACTGACTCTCCAAGTCGGGAGAGTGTTAGTAAAGCGTCTGGAATGTTGCACCCGAGTACCAGGGGACGAAAACTGAGACATATTGGAACACGTCTCCCGATCACATGGTTGATCATACTCTGGGTTCCACATGCATGTTTTAGCTGAAGGAAGAATACCTTCAACCTGGAGAGTTGAGACCCGTGGAATGGGTAACATGCAATATGATTTCAAAGGGTCTTCATTTGCTCACCGAACCTCTCCAGTCCTATCACTGCTGCGTTTATGCCCCTGCACACACGCTTGATTCTCTTTCGGAGACATAGCAATCCATAGGTTTTAAGATACTTCCTAGTCAGGTACACTCTTAGGCATTTAATATGGGGTGTTGAGTCCATTTCGTTGAGCAAGGAGTAGCTCTTGTCTATTCCATATTTGGCTTAAGGAACTTTATCTGTGCTCATTTCAATCTCTGGTTTTATGCAGCACCCCAACTCACCTTTCCCCTTAAGCAAGCATAAGTTGGGTTTCTAAATTTGAGACCCTGTTCTGTTTGGAATTCAGTTCCAGTGTAGCCAAGTTTACATTCCGTGTATTAGTGATATCTTATGATGTTTCTTTTTCTGTGTGACTCATTTCAGTTAGAATCATCGTACCTGAATCCACTTATTATGCTGCTACGGGCCTGATGACATAGATTTCATTGCTGAGTGATACTGCATTGTACGTAAGTACCACAACTTCTTTATCCATTTTTCACTTTCTGCGATATTGAACTTGTACCGTAAACCAGGTTCTTGTAAACAGAGCCGTCCCAACCTTTGGGGTGGCTGTGTCTTTTTGATTTTAATTTCCCTAAGCTATAGGACCATAAGTGGAAGTGCCCTAGGCTCTGTTGCTTTGTTTTTTAGATGTTTCAGGAAACACCATACACTTCTCCCGAGTGGCTGTTGGCAATTTACATCCCGCCCATCAGCATAACAAGGCTCCCAGTTCTCCATGGCCTGTCCTGCCTTTCTGGATTTTACACTTTTTTCAGATGGCCCTTTTGACCGGGGGGAAGTGAGACTTCACTGTAGTGCAGATTTCCTTTGCAAGCTTGCTTGGTTGGCCAAAAAGGGCGTATGCGTTTTTTCCTGAATATATTCAGGAAAAAACGCATACGCCCTTTTTGGCCAAGTGCATCATTGTGGACGTTCTGCCTCTTTTCCTATGCTTTCAATGCAATTCCAGTCTACCTCCTGAAATCGGTTTCCTGCAATTCTGCCCCGCTTTCAAGTCCTCTTGGCAGCCTTACTTCAGTATATTTTTGGACGATAGCTGTCATTTATAACTCTGCAGGTTTGTGAATTACAGTGCCCCTGAGCTCCTTTCTTCAACTCGCTTTCTCGTGAGCTGGCCGCAATACCGCAGGATGGCTTCAGGCCCTAATCTGGTTCCGGCACAGCACGCTGAGCCTTTGGTTAATTCCTCTTCCTGGTGGAAAATGAGAGTTAAATTTGCCCGTCCAGACACCTCCAGCTAGTCTGTCATTGGTTCTCCCTATTCCTGTTCATCTTCCGCAGAAATTGCAAAGTGGGCCAAACAGGAGGTTAAAGGCACTGACTCTCCAAGTCGGGAGAGTGTTAGTAAAGCGTCTGGAATGTTGCACCCGAGTACCAGGGGACGAAAACTGAGACATATTGGAACACGTCTCCCGATCACATGGTTGATCATACTCTGGGTTCCTCATGCATGTTTTAGCTGAAGGAAGAATACCTTCAACCTGGAGAGTTGAGACTCGTGGAATGGGTACCATGCAATATGACTTCAAAGGGTCTTCATTTGCTCACCGAACCTCTCCAATCCTATCACTGCTGCGTTTATGCCCCTGTACACACACTTGATTCTCTTTCAGAGACATAGCAATCCATAGGTTTTAAGATACTTCCTAGTCAGGTACACTCTTAGGCATTTAATATGGGGTGTTGAGTCCATTTCGTTGAGCAAGGAGTAGCTCTTGTCTATTCCATATTTGGCTTAAGGAACTTTATCTGTGCTCATTTCAATCTCTGGTTTTATGCAGCACCCCAACTCACCTTTCCCCTTAAGCAAGCATAAGTTGGGTTTCTAAATTTGAGACCCTGTTCTGTTTTGTAATTCAGTTCCTGTGTAGCCAAGTTTACATTCCGTGTATTAGTGATATCTTATGATGTTTCTTTTTCTGTGTGACTTATTTCAGTTAGAATCATCGTACCTGAATCCACTCATTATGCTGCTACGGGCCTGATGACATAGATTTCATTGCTGAGTGATACTGCATTGTACGTAAGTACCACAACTTCTTTATCCATTTTTCACTTTCTGCGATATTGAACTTGTACCGTAAACCAGGTTCTTGTAAACAGAGCCGTCCCAACCTTTGGGGTGGCTGTGTCTTTTGATTTTAATATCCCTAAGCTATAGGACCATAAGTGGAAGTGCCCTAGGCTCTGTTGCTTTGTTTTTTAGATGTTTCAGGAAACACCATACACTTCTCCCGAGTGGCTGTTGGCAATTGACATCCCGCCCATCAGCATAACAAGGCTCCCAGTTCTCCATGGCCTGTCCTGCCTTTCTGGATTTTACACTTTTTTCAGATGGCCCTTTTGACCGGGGGGAAGTGAGACTTCATTGTAGTGCAGATTTCCTTTGCAAGCTTGCTTGGTTGGCCAAAAAGGGCGTATGCGTTTTTTCCTGAATATATTCAGGAAAAAACGCATACGCCCTTTTTGGCCAAGTGCATCATTGTGGACGTTCTGCCTCTTTTCCTATGCTTTCAATGCAATTCCAGTCTACCTCCTGAAATCGGTTTCCTGCAATTCTGCCCCGCTTTCAAGTCCTCTTGGCAGCCTTACTTCAGTATATTTTTGGACGATAGCTGTCATTTATAACTCTGCAGGTTTGTGAATTACAGTGCCCCTGAGCTCCTTTCTTCAAGTCGCTTTCTCGTGAGCTGGCCGCAACCCCGCAGGATGGCTTCAGGCCCTAATCTGGTTCCGGCACGGCACGCTGAGCCTTTGGTTAATTCCTCTTCCTGGTGGGAAATGAGAGTTAAATTTGCCCGTCCACACAACTCCAGCTAGTCTGTCATTGGTTCTCCCTATTCCTGTTCATCTTCCGCAGAAATTGCAAACTGGGCCAAACAGGAGGTTAAAGGCACTGACTCTCCAAGTCGGGAGAGTGTTAGTAAAGCGTCTGGAATGTTGCACCCGAGTACCAGGGGACGAAAACTGAGACATATTGGAACACGTCTCCCGATCACACGGTTGATCATACTCTGGGTTCCACATGCATGTTTTAGCTGAAGGAAGAATACCTTCAACCTGGAGAGTTGAGACCCGTGGAATGGGTACCATGCAATATGACTTCAAAGGGTCTTCATTTGCTCACCGAACTTCTCCAATCCTATCACTGCTGCGTTTATGCCCCTGTACACACACTTGATTCTCTTCCAGAGACATAGCAATCCATAGGTTTTAAGATACTTCCTAGTCAGGTACACTCTTAGGCATTTAATATGGGGTGTTGAGTCCATTTCGTTGAGCAAGGAGTAGCTCTTGTCTATTCCATATTTGGCTTAAGGAACTTTATCTGTGCTCATTTCAATCTCTGGTTTTATGCAGCACCCCAACTCACCTTTCCCCTTAAGCAAGCATAAGTTGGGTTTCTAAATTTGAGACCCTGTTCTGTTTTGTAATTCAGTTCCTGTGTAGCCAAGTTTACATTCCGTGTATTAGTGATATCTTATGATGTTTCTTTTCCTGTGTGACTTATTTCAGTTAGAATCATCATACCTGAATCCACTCATTATGCTGCTACGGGCCTGATGACATAGATTTCATTGCTGAGTGATATTGCATTGTACGTAAGTACCACAACTTCTTTATCCATTTTTCACTTTCTGCGATATTGAACTTGTACCGTAAACCAGGTTCTGGTAAACAGAGCCGTCCCAACCTTTGGGGTGGCTGTGTCTTTTTGATTTTAATTTCCCTAAGCTATAGGACCATAAGTGGAAGTGCCCTAGGCTCTGTTGCTTTGTTTTTTAGCTGTTTCAGGAAACACCATACACTTCTCCGGAGTGGCTGTTGGCAATTTACATCCCGCCCATCAGCATAACAAGGCTCCCAGTTCTCCATGGCCTGTCCTGCCTTTCTGGATTTTACACTTTTTTCAGATGGCCCTTTTGACCGGGGGGAAGTGAGACTTCATTGTAGTGCAGATTTCCTTTGCAACCTTGCTTGGTTGGCCAAAAAGGGCGTATGCGTTTTTTCCTGAATATATTCAGGAAAAAACGCATACGCCCTTTTTGGCCAAGTGCATCATTGTGGACGTTCTGCCTCTTTTCCTATGCTTTCAATGCAATTCCAGTCTACCTCCTGAAATCGGTTTCCTGCAATTCTGCCCCGCTTTCAAGTCCTCTTGGCAGCCTTACTTCAGTATATTTTTGGACGATAGCTGTCATTTATAACTCTGCAGGTTTGTGAATTACAGTGCCCCTGAGCTCCTTTCTTCAAGTCGCTTTCTCGTGAGCTGGCCGCAACCCCGCAGGATGGCTTCAGGCCCTAATCTGGTTCCGGCACGGCACGCTGAGCCTTTGGTTAATTCCTCTTCCTGGTGGGAAATGAGAGTTAAATTTGCCCGTCCAGACACCTCCAGCTAGTCTGTCATTGGTTCTGCCTATTCCTGTTCATCTTCCGCAGAAATTGCAAACTGGGCCAAACAGGAGGTTAAAGGCACTGACTCTCCAAGTCGGGAGAGTGTTAGTAAAGCGTCTGGAATGTTGCACCCGAGTACCAGGGGATGAAAACTGAGACATATTGGAACACGTCTCCCGATCACACGGTTGATCATACTCTGGGTTCCACATGCATGTTTTAGCTGAAGGAAGAATACCTTAAACCTGGAGAGTTGAGACCCGTGGAATGGGTACCATGCAATATGACTTCAAAGGGTCTTCATTTGCTCACCGAACCTCTCCAATCCTATCACTGCTGCGTTTATGCCCCTGTACACACACTTGATTCTCTTTCAGAGACATAGCAATCCATAGGTTTTAAGATACTTCCTAGTCAGGTACACTCTTAGGCATTTAATATGGGGTGTTGAGTCCATTTCGTTGAGCAAGGAGTAGCTCTTGTCTATTCCATATTTGGCTTAAGGAACTTTATCTGTGCTCATTTCAATCTCTGGTTTTATGCAGCACCCCAACTCACCTTTCCCCTTAAGCAAGCATAAGTTGGGTTTCTAAATTTGAGACCCTGTTCTGTTTTGTAATTCAGTTCCTGTGTAGCCAAGGTTACATTCCGTGTATTAGTGATATCTTATGATGTTTCTTTTCCTGTGTGACTTATTTCAGTTAGAATCATCGTACCTGAATCCACTCATTATGCTGCTACGGGCCTGATGACATAGATTTCATTGCTGAGTGATACTGCATTGTACGTAAGTACCACAACTTCTTTATCCATTTTTCACTTTCTGCGATATTGAACTTGTACCGTAAACCAGGTTCTTGTAAACAGAGCCGTCCCAACCTTTGGGGTGGCTGTGTCTTTTGATTTTAATTTCCCTAAGCTATAGGACCATAAGTGGAAGTGCCCTAGGCTCTGTTGCTTTGTTTTTTAGATGTTTCAGGAAACACCATACACTTCTCCCGAGTGGCTGTTGGCAATTTACATCCCGCCCATCAGCATAACAAGGCTCCCAGTTCTCCATGGCCTGTCCTGCCTTTCTGGATTTTACACTTTTTTCAGATGGCCCTTTTGACCGGGGGGAAGTGAGACTTCATTGTAGTGCAGATTTCCTTTGCAAGCTTGCTTGGTTGGCCAAAAAGGGCGTATGCGTTTTTTCCTGAATATATTCAGGAAAAAACGCATACGCCCTTTTTGGCCAAGTGCATCATTGTGGACGTTCTGCCTCTTTTCCTATGCTTTCAATGCAATTCCAGTCTACCTCCTGAAATCGGTTTCCTGCAATTCTGCCCCGCTTTCAAGTCCTCTTGGCAGCCTTACTTCAGTATATTTTTGGACGATAGCTGTCATTTATAACTCTGCAGGTTTGTGAATTACAGTGCCCCTGAGCTCCTTTCTTCAACTCGCTTTCTCGTGAGCTGGCCGCAACACCGCAGGATGGCTTCAGGCCCTAATCTGGTTCCGGCACGGCACGCTGAGCCTTTGGTTAATTCCTCTTCCTGGTGGGAAATGAGAGTTAAATTTGCCCGTCCAGACACCTCCAGCTAGTCTGTCATTGGTTCTCCCTATTCCTGTTCATCTTCCGCAGAAATTGCAAACTGGGCCAAACAGGAGGTTAAAGGCACTGACTCTCCAAGTCGGGAGAGTGTTAGTAAAGCGTCTGGAATGTTGCACCCGAGTACCAGGGGACGAAAACTGAGACATATTGGAACACGTCTCCCGATCACACGGTTGATCATACTCTGGGTTCCACATGCATGTTTTAGCTGAAGGAAGAATACCTTAAACCTGGAGAGTTGAGACCCGTGGAATGGGTACCATGCAATATGACTTCAAAGGGTCTTCATTTGCTCACCGAACCTCTCCAATCCTATCACTGCTGCGTTTATGCCCCTGTACACACACTTGATTCTCTTTCAGAGACATAGCAATCCATAGGTTTTAAGATACTTCCTAGTCAGGTACACTCTTAGGCATTTAATATGGGGTGTTGAGTCCATTTCGTTGAGCAAGGAGTAGCTCTTGTCTATTCCATATTTGGCTTAAGGAACTTTATCTGTGCTCATTTCAATCTCTGGTTTTATGCAGTACCCCAACTCACCTTTCCCCTTAAGCAAGCATAAGTTGGTTTTCTAAATTTGAGACCCTGTTCTGTTTTGGAATTCAGTTCCTGTGTAGCCAAGGTTACATTCCGTGTATTAGTGATATCTTATGATGTTTCTTTTTCTGTGTGACTTATTTCAGTTAGAATCATCGTACCTGAATCCACTCATTATGCTGCTACGGGCCTGATGACATAGATTTCATTGCTGAGTGATACTGCATTGTACGTAAGTACCACAACTTCTTTATCCATTTTTCACTTTCTGCGATATTGAACTTGTACCGTAAACCAGGTTCTTGTAAACAGAGCCGTCCCAACCTTTGGGGTGGCTGTGTCTTTTGATTTTAATTTCCCTAAGCTATAGGACCATAAATGGAAGTGCCCTAGGCTCTGTTGCTTTGTTTTTTAGATGTTTCAGGAAACACCATACACTTCTCCCGAGTGGCTGTTGGCAATTTACATCCCACCCATCAGCATAACAAGGCTCCCAGTTCTCCATGGCCTGTCCTGCCTTTCTGGATTTTACACTTTTTTCAGATGGCCCTTTTGACCGGGGGGAAGTGAGACTTCATTGTAGTGCAGATTTCCTTTGCAAGCTTGCTTGGTTGGCCAAAAAGGGCGTATGCGTTTTTTCCTGAATATATTCAGGAAAAAACGCATACGCCCTTTTTGGCCAAGTGCATCATTGTGGACGTTCTGCCTCTTTTCCTATGCTTTCAATGCAATTCCAGTCTACCTCCTGAAATCGGTTTCCTGCAATTCTGCCCCGCTTTCAAGTCCTCTTGGCAGCCTTACTTCAGTATATTTTTGGATGATAGCTATCATTTATAACTCTGCAGGTTTGTGAATTACAGTACCCCTGAGCTCCTTTCTTCAACTCGCTTTCTCGTGAGCTGGCCGCAACACCGCAGGATTGCTTCAGGCCCTAATCTGGTTGCGGCACGGCACGCTGAGCCTTTGGTTAATTCCTCTTCCTGGTGGGAAATGAGAGTTAAATTTGCCCGTCCAGACACCTCCAGCTAGTCTCTCATTGGTTCTCCCTATCCCTGTTCATCTTCCGCAGAAATTGCAAACTGGGCCAAACAGGAGGTTAAAGGCACTGACTCTCCAAGTCGGGAGAGTGTTAGTAAAGCGTCTGGAATGTTGCACCCGAGTACCAGGGGACGAAAACTGAGACATATTGGAACACGTCTCCCGATCACACGGTTGATCATACTCTGGGTTCCACATGCATGTTTTAGCTGAAGGAAGAATACCTTAAACCTGGAGAGTTGAGACCCGTGGAATGGGTACCATGCAATATGACTTCAAAGGGTCTTCATTTGCTCACCTATCCTCTCCAATCCTATCACTGCTGCGTTTATGCCCCTGTACACATGCTTGATTCTCTTTCGGAAACATAGCAATCCATAGGTTTTAAGATACTTCCTAGTCAGGTACACTCTTAGGCATTTAATATGGGGTGTTGAGTCCATTTCGTTGAGCAAGGAGTAGCTCTTGTCTATTCCATATTTGGCTTAAGGAACTTTATCTGTGCTCATTTCAATCTCTGGTTTTATGCAGCACCCCAACTCACCTTTCCCCTTAAGGAAGCATAAGTTGGTTTTCTAAATTTGAGACCCTGTTCTGTTTTGGAATTCAGTTCCAGTGTAGCCAAGTTTACATTCCGTGTATTAGTGATATCTTATGATGTTTCTTTTTCTGTGTGACTCATTTCAGTTAGAATCATCGTACCTGAATCCACTCATTATGCTGCTACGGGCCTGATGACATAGATTTCATTGCTGAGTGATACTGCATTGTACGTAAGTACCACAACTTCTTTATCCATTTTTCACTTTCTGCGATATTGAACTTGTACCGTAAACCAGGTTCTTGTAAACAGAGCCGTCCCAACCTTTGGGGTGGCTGTGTCTTTTTGATTTTAATTTCCCTAAGCTATAGGACCATAAGTGGAAGTGCCCTAGGCTCTGTTGCTTTGTTTTTTAGATGTTTCAGGAAACACCATACACTTCTCCCGAGTGGCTGTTGGCAATTTACATCCCACCCATCAGCATAACAAGGCTCCCAGTTCTCCATGGCCTGTCCTGCCTTTCTGGATTTTACACTTTTTTCAGATGGCCCTTTTGACCGGGGGGAAGTGAGACTTCATTGTAGTGCAGATTTCCTTTGCAAGCTTGCTTGGTTGGCCAAAAAGGGCGTATGCGTTTTTTCCTGAATATATTCAGGAAAAAACGCATACACCCTTTTTGGCCAAGTGCATCATTGTGGACGTTCTGCCTCTTTTCCTATGCTTTAAATGCAATTCCAGTCTACCTCCTGAAATCGGTTTCCTGCAATTCTGCCCCGCTTTCAAGTCCTCTTGGCAGCCTTACTTCAGTATATTTTTGGATGATAGCTATCATTTATAACTCTGCAGGTTTGTGAATTACAGTGCCCCTGAGCTCCTTTCTTCAACTCGCTTTATGTGAGCTGGCCGCAACACCGCAGGATGGCTTCAGGCCCTAATCTGGTTGCGGCACGGCACGCTGAGCCTTTGGTTAATTCCTCTTCCTGGTGGGAAATGAGAGTTAAATTTGCCCGTCCAGACACCTCCAGCTAGTCTCTCATTGGTTCTCCCTATTCCTGTTCATCTTCCGCAGAAATTGCAAACTGGGCCAAACAGGAGGTTAAAGGCACTGACTCTCCAAGTCGGGAGAGTGTTAGTAAAGCGTCTGGAATGTTGCACCCGAGTACCAGGGGACGAAAACTGAGACATATTGGAACACGTCTCCCGATCACACGGTTGATCATACTCTGGGTTCCACATGCATGTTTTAGCTGAAGGAAGAATACCTTCAACCTGGAGAGTTGAGACCCGTGGAATGGGTACCATGCAATATGACTTCAAAGGGTCTTCATTTGCTCACCGAACCTCTCCAGTCCTATCACTGCTGCGTTTATGCCCCTGCACACACGCTTGATTCTCTTTCGGAGACATAGCAATCCATAGGTTTTAAGATACTTCCTAGTCAGGTACACTCTTAGGCATTTAATATGGGGTGTTGAGTCCATTTCGTTGAGCAAGGAGTAGCTCTTGTCTATTCCATATTTGGCTTAAGGAACTTTATCTGTGCTCATTTAAATCTCTGGTTTTATGCAGCACCCCAACTCACCTTTCCCCTTAAGCAAGCATAAGTTGGGTTTCTAAATTTGAGACCCTGTTCTGTTTTGTAATTCAGTTCCTGTGTAGCCAAGTTTACATTCCGTGTATTAGTGATATCTTATGATGTTTCTTTTTCTGTGTGACTTATTTCAGTTAGAATCATCATACCTGAATCCACTCATTATGCTGCTACGGGCCTGATGACATAGATTTCATTGCTGAGTGATATTGCATTGTACGTAAGTACCACAACTTCTTTATCCATTTTTCACTTTCTGCGATATTGAACTTGTACCGTAAATGAGTTTCTTGGAAACAGAGCCGTCCCAACCTTTTGGGTGGCTCTATCTTTTTGATTTTAATTTCCCTAAGCTATAGGACCATAAGTGGTAGTGCCCTAGGCTCTGTTGCTTTGTTTTTTAGATGTTTCAGGAAACACCATACACTTCTCCCGAGTGGCTCTTGGCAATTTACATCCCACCCATCAGCATAACAAGGCTCCCAGTTCTCCATGGCCTGTCCTGCCTTTCTAGATTTTACACTTTTTTCAGATGGCCCTTTTGACCGGGGGGAAGTGAGACTTCATTGTAGTGCAGATTTCCTTTGCAAGCTTGCTTGGTTGGCCAAAAAGAGCGTATGCGTTTTTTCCTGAATATATTCAGGAAAAAACGCATACGCCCTTTTTGGCCAAGTGCATCATTGTGGACGTTCTGCCTCTTTTCCTATGCTTTAAATGCAATTCCAGTCTACCTCCTGAAATCGGTTTCCTGCAATTCTGCCCCGCTTTCAAGTCCTCTTGGCAGCCTTACTTCAGTATATTTTTGGATGATAGCTATCATTTATAACTCTGCAGGTTTGTGAATTACAGTGCCCCTGAGCTCCTTTCTTCAACTCGCTTTCTCGTGAGCTGGCCGCAGCACCGCAGGATTGCTTCAGGCCCTAAACTGGTTGCGGCACGGCACGCTGAGCCTTTGGTTAATTCCTCTTCCTGGTGGGAAATGAGAGTTAAATTTGCCCGTCCAGACACCTCCAGCTAGTCTCTCATTGGTTCTCCCTATCCCTGTTCATCTTCCGCAGAAATTGCAAACTGGGCCAAACAGGAGGTTAAAGGCACTGACTCTCCAAGTCGGGAGAGTGTTAGTAAAGCGTCTGGAATGTTGCACCCGAGTACCAGGGGACGAAAACTGAGACATATTGGAACACGTCTCCCGATCACATGGTTGATCATACTCTGGGTTCCACATGCATGTTTTAGCTGAAGGAAGAATACCTTAAACCTGGAGAGTTGAGACCCGTGGAATGGGTACCATGCAATATGACTTCAAAGGGTCTTCATTTGCTCACCGAACCTCTCCAATCCTATCACTGCTGCGTTTATGCCCCTGTACACACGCTTGATTCTCTTTCGGAAACATAGCAATCCATAGGTTTTAAGATACTTCCTAGTCAGGTACACTCTTAGGCATTTAATATGGGGTGTTGAGTCCATTTCGTTGAGCAAGGAGTAGCTCTTGTCTATTCCATATTTGGCTTAAGGAACTTTATCTGTGCTCATTTCAATCTCTGGTTTTATGCAGCACCCCAACTCACCTTTCCCCTTAAGGAAGCATAAGTTGGTTTTCTAAATTTGAGACCCTGTTCTGTTTTGGAATTCAGTTCCAGTGTAGCCAAGTTTACATTCCGTGTATTAGTGATATCTTATGATGTTTCTTTTTCTGTGTGACTCATTTCAGTTAGAATCATCGTACCTGAATCCACTCATTATGCTGCTACGGGCCTGATGACATAGATTTCATTGCTGAGTGATACTGCATTGTACGTAAGTACCACAACTTCTTTATCCATTTTTCACTTTCTGCGATATTGAACTTGTACCGTAAACCAGGTTCTTGTAAACAGAGCCGTCCCAACCTTTGGGGTGGCTGTGTCTTTTTGATTTTAATTTCCCTAAGCTATAGGACCATAAGTGGAAGTGCCCTAGGCTCTGTTGCTTTGTTTTTTAGATGTTTCAGGAAACACCATACACTTCTCCCGAGTGGCTGTTGGCAATTTACATCCCACCCATCAGCATAACAAGGCTCCCAGTTCTCCATGGCCTGTCCTGCCTTTCTGGATTTTACACTTTTTTCAGATGGCCCTTTTGACCGGGGGGAAGTGAGACTTCATTGTAGTGCAGATTTCCTTTGCAAGCTTGCTTGGTTGGCCAAAAAGGGCGTATGCGTTTTTTCCTGAATATATTCAGGAAAAAACGCATACGCCCTTTTTGGCCAAGTGCATCATTGTGGACGTTCTGCCTCTTTTCCTATGCTTTAAATGCAATTCCAGTCTACCTCCTGAAATCGGTTTCCTGCAATTCTGCCCCGCTTTCAAGTCCTCTTGGCAGCCTTACTTCAGTATATTTTTGGATGATAGCTATCATTTATAACTCTGCAGGTTTGTGAATTACAGTGCCCCTGAGCTCCTTTCTTCAACTCGCTTTATGTGAGCTGGCCGCAACACCGCAGGATGGCTTCAGGCCCTAATCTGGTTGCGGCACGGCACGCTGAGCCTTTGGTTAATTCCTCTTCCTGGTGGGAAATGAGAGTTAAATTTGCCCGTCCAGACACCTCCAGCTAGTCTCTCATTGGTTCTCCCTATTCCTGTTCATCTTCCGCAGAAATTGCAAACTGGGCCAAACAGGAGGTTAAAGGCACTGACTCTCCAAGTCGGGAGAGTGTTAGTAAAGCGTCTGGAATGTTGCACCCGAGTACCAGGGGACGAAAACTGAGACATATTGGAACACGTCTCCCGATCACACGGTTGATCATACTCTGGGTTCCACATGCATGTTTTAGCTGAAGGAAGAATACCTTCAACCTGGAGAGTTGAGACCCGTGGAATGGGTACCATGCAATATGACTTCAAAGGGTCTTCATTTGCTCACCGAACCTCTCCAGTCCTATCACTGCTGCGTTTATGCCCCTGCACACACGCTTGATTCTCTTTCGGAGACATAGCAATCCATAGGTTTTAAGATACTTCCTAGTCAGGTACACTCTTAGGCATTTAATATGGGGTGTTGAGTCCATTTCGTTGAGCAAGGAGTAGCTCTTGTCTATTCCATATTTGGCTTAAGGAACTTTATCTGTGCTCATTTAAATCTCTGGTTTTATGCAGCACCCCAACTCACCTTTCCCCTTAAGCAAGCATAAGTTGGGTTTCTAAATTTGAGACCCTGTTCTGTTTTGTAATTCAGTTCCTGTGTAGCCAAGTTTACATTCCGTGTATTAGTGATATCTTATGATGTTTCTTTTTCTGTGTGACTTATTTCAGTTAGAATCATCATACCTGAATCCACTCATTATGCTGCTACGGGCCTGATGACATAGATTTCATTGCTGAGTGATATTGCATTGTACGTAAGTACCACAACTTCTTTATCCATTTTTCACTTTCTGCGATATTGAACTTGTACCGTAAATGAGTTTCTTGGAAACAGAGCCGTCCCAACCTTTTGGGTGGCTCTATCTTTTTGATTTTAATTTCCCTAAGCTATAGGACCATAAGTGGTAGTGCCCTAGGCTCTGTTGCTTTGTTTTTTAGATGTTTCAGGAAACACCATACACTTCTCCCGAGTGGCTCTTGGCAATTTACATCCCACCCATCAGCATAACAAGGCTCCCAGTTCTCCATGGCCTGTCCTGCCTTTCTAGATTTTACACTTTTTTCAGATGGCCCTTTTGACCGGGGGGAAGTGAGACTTCATTGTAGTGCAGATTTCCTTTGCAAGCTTGCTTGGTTGGCCAAAAAGAGCGTATGCGTTTTTTCCTGAATATATTCAGGAAAAAACGCATACGCCCTTTTTGGCCAAGTGCATCATTGTGGACGTTCTGCCTCTTTTCCTATGCTTTAAATGCAATTCCAGTCTACCTCCTGAAATCGGTTTCCTGCAATTCTGCCCCGCTTTCAAGTCCTCTTGGCAGCCTTACTTCAGTATATTTTTGGATGATAGCTATCATTTATAACTCTGCAGGTTTGTGAATTACAGTGCCCCTGAGCTCCTTTCTTCAACTCGCTTTCTCGTGAGCTGGCCGCAGCACCGCAGGATTGCTTCAGGCCCTAAACTGGTTGCGGCACGGCACGCTGAGCCTTCGGTTAATTCCTCTTCCTGGTGGGAAATGAGAGTTAAATTTGCCCGTCCAGACACCTCCAGCTAGTCTCTCATTGGTTCTCCCTATCCCTGTTCATCTTCCGCAGAAATTGCAAACTGGGCCAAACAGGAGGTTAAAGGCACTGACTCTCCAAGTCGGGAGAGTGTTAGTAAAGCGTCTGGAATGTTGCACCCGAGTACCAGGGGACGAAAACTGAGACATATTGGAACACGTCTCCCGATCACACGGTTGATCATACTCTGGGTTCCACATGCATGTTTTAGCTGAAGGAAGAATACCTTAAACCTGGAGAGTTGAGACCCGTGGAATGGGTACCATGCAATATGACTTCAAAGGGTCTTCATTTGCTCACCGAACCTCTCCAATCCTATCACTGCTGCGTTTATGCCCCTGTACACACGCTTGATTCTCTTTCGGAAACATAGCAATCCATAGGTTTTAAGATACTTCCTAGTCAGGTACACTCTTAGGCATTTAATATGGGGTGTTGAGTCCATTTCGTTGAGCAAGGAGTAGCTCTTGTCTATTCCATATTTGGCTTAAGGAACTTTATCTGTGCTCATTTCAATCTCTGGTTTTATGCAGCACCCCAACTCACCTTTCCCCTTAAGGAAGCATAAGTTGGTTTTCTAAATTTGAGACCCTGTTCTGTTTTGGAATTCAGTTCCAGTGTAGCCAAGTTTACATTCCGTGTATTAGTGATATCTTATGATGTTTCTTTTTCTGTGTGACTCATTTCAGTTAGAATCATCGTACCTGAATCCACTCATTATGCTGCTACGGGCCTGATGACATAGATTTCATTGCTGAGTGATACTGCATTGTACGTAAGTACCACAACTTCTTTATCCATTTTTCACTTTCTGCGATATTGAACTTGTACCGTAAACAAGGTTCTTGTAAACAGAGCCGTCCCAACCTTTGGGGTGGCTGTGTCTTTTTGATTTTAATTTCCCTAAGCTATAGGACCATAAGTGGAAGTGCCCTAGGCTCTGTTGCTTTGTTTTTTAGATGTTTCAGGAAACACCATACACTTCTCCCGAGTGGCTGTTGGCAATTTACATCCCACCCATCAGCATAACAAGGCTCCCAGTTCTCCATGGCCTGTCCTGCCTTTCTGGATTTTACACTTTTTTCAGATGGCCCTTTTGACCGGGGGGAAGTGAGACTTCATTGTAGTGCAGATTTCCTTTGCAAGCTTGCTTGGTTGGCCAAAAAGGGCGTATGCGTTTTTTCCTGAATATATTCAGGAAAAAACGCATACGCCCTTTTTGGCCAAGTGCATCATTGTGGACGTTCTGCCTCTTTTCCTATGCTTTCAATGCAATTCCAGTCTACCTCCTGAAATCGGTTTCCTGCAATTCTGCCCCGCTTTCAAGTCCTCTTGGCAGCCTTACTTCAGTATATTTTTGGATGATAGCTATCATTTAAAACTCTGCAGGTTTGTGAATTACAGTGCCCCTGAGCTCCTTTCTTCAACTCGCTTTATGTGAGCTGGCCGCAACACCGCAGGATGGCTTCAGGCCCTAATCTGGTTGCGGCACGGCACGCTGAGCCTTTGGTTAATTCCTCTTCCTGGTGGGAAATGAGAGTTAAATTTGCCCGTCCAGACACCTCCAGCTAGTCTCTCATTGGTTCTCCCTATTCCTGTTCATCTTCCGCAGAAATTGCAAACTGGGCCAAACAGGAGGTTAAAGGCACTGACTCTCCAAGTCGGGAGAGTGTTAGTAAAGCGTCTGGAATGTTGCACCCGAGTACCAGGGGACGAAAACTGAGACATATTGGAACACGTCTCCCGATCACACGGTTGATCATACTCTGGGTTCCACATGCATGTTTTAGCTGAAGGAAGAATACCTTAAACCTGGAGAGTTGAGACCCGTGGAATGGGTACCATGCAATATGACTTCAAAGGGTCTTCATTTGCTCACCGAACCTCTCCAATCCTATCACTGCTGCGTTTATGCCCCTGTACACACGCTTGATTCTCTTTCGGAGACATAGCAATCCATAGGTTTTAAGATAATTCCTAGTCAGGTACACTCTTAGGCATTTAATATGGGGTGTTGAGTCCATTTCGTTGAGCAAGGAGTAGCTCTTGTCTATTCCATATTTGGCTTAAGGAACTTTATCTGTGCTCATTTCAATCTCTGGTTTTATGCAGCACCCCAACTCACCTTTCCCCTTAAGCAAGCATAAGTTGGGTTTCTAAATTTGAGACCCTGTTCTGTTTTGGAATTCAGTTCCAGTGTAGCCAAGTTTACATTCCGTGTATTAGTGATATCTTATGATGTTTCTTTTTCTGTGTGACTCATTTCAGTTAGAATCATCATACCTGAATCCACTCATTATGCTGCTACGGGCCTGATGACATAGATTTCATTGCTGAGTGATACTGCATTGTACGTAAGTACCACAACTTCTTTATCCATTTTTCACTTTCTGTGATATTGAACTTGTACCGTAAACCAGGTTCTTGTAAACAGAGCCGTCCCAACCTTTGGGGTGGCTGTGTCTTTTTGATTTTAATTTCCCTAAGCTATAGGACCATAAGTGGAAGTGCCCTAGGCTCTGTTGCTTTGTTTTTTAGATGTTTCAGGAAACACCATACACTTCTCCCGAGTGGATGTTGGCAATTTACATCCCACCCATCAGCATAACAAGGCTCCCAGTTCTCCATGGCCTGTCCTGCCTTTCTGGATTTTACACTTTTTTCAGATGGCCCTTTTGACCGGGGGGAAGTGAGACTTCATTGTAGTGCACATTTCCTTTGCAAGCTTGCTTGGTTGGCCAAAAAGGGCGTATGCGTTTTTTCCTGAATATATTCAGGAAAAAACGCATACGCCCTTTTTGGCCAAGTGCATCATTGTGGACGTTCTGCCTCTTTTCCTATGCTTTAAATGCAATTCCAGTCTACCTCCTGAAATCGGTTTCCTGCAATTCTGCCCCGCTTTCAAGTCCTCTTGGCAGCCTTACTTCAGTATATTTTTGGACGATAGCTGTCATTTATAACTCTGCAGGTTTGTGAATTACAGTGCCCCTGAGCTCCTTTCTTCAACTCGCTTTCTCGTGAGCTGGCCGCAACACCGCAGGATTGCTTCAGGCCCTAATCTGTTTCCGGCACGGCATGCTGAGCCTTTGGTTAATTCCTCTTCCTGGTGGGAAATGAGAGTTAAATTTGCCCGTCCAGACACCTCCAGCTAGTCTCTCATTGGTTCTCCCTATTCCTGTTCATCTTCCGCAGAAATTGCAAACTGGGCCAAACAGGAGGTTAAAGGCACTGACTCTCCAAGTCGGGAGAGTGTTAGTAAAGCGTCTGGAATGTTGCACCCGAGTACCAGGGGACGAAAACTGAGACATATTGGAACACGTCTCCCGATCACACGGTTGATCATACTCTGGGTTCCACATGCATGTTTTAGCTGAAGGAAGAATACCTTAAACCTGGAGAGTTGAGACCCGTGGAATGGGTACCATGCAATATGACTTCAAAGCGTCTTCATTTGCTCACCGAACCTCTCCAATCCTATCACTGCTGCATTTATGCCCCTGTAAACACGCTTGATTCTCTTTCGGAGACATAGCAATCCATAGGTTTTAAGATACTTCCTAGTCAGGTACACTCTTAGGCATTTAATATAGGGTGTTGAGTCCATTTCGTTGAGCAAGGAGTAGCTCTTGTCTATTCCATATTTGGCTTAAGGAACTTTATCTGTGCTCAATTCAATCTCTGGTTTTATGCAGCACGCCAACTCACCTTTCCCCTTAAGCAAGCATAAGTTGGTTTTCTAAATTTGAGACCCTGTTCTGTATTGTAATTCAGTTCCTATGTAGCCAATTTACATTCCGTGTATTAGTGATATCTTATGATGTTTCTTTTTCTGTGTGACTTATTTCAGTTAGAATCATCATACTTGAATCCACTTATTATGCTGCTACGGGCCTGATGACATAGATTTCATTGCTGAGTGATATTGCATTCTACGTAAGTACCACAACTTCTTTATCCATTTTTCACTTTCTGAGATATTGAACTTGTACCGTAAACAAGGTTCTTGTAAACAGAGCCGTCCCAACCTTTGGGGTGGCTGTGTCTTTTGATTTTATTTTCCCTAAGCTATAGGACCATAAGTGGAAGTGCCCTAGGCTCTGTTGCTTTGTTTTTTAGATGTTTCAGGAAACACCATACACTTCTCCCGAGTGGCTCTTGGCAATTTACATCCCGCCCATCAGCATAACAAGGCTCCCAGTTCTCCATGGCCTGTCCTGCCTTTCTGGATTTCACACTTTTTTCAGATGGCCCTTTTGACCGGGGGGAAGTGAGACTTCATTGTAGTGCAGATTTCCTTTGCAAGCTTGCTTGGTTGGCCAAAAAGGGCGTATGCGTTTTTTCCTGAATATATTCAGGAAAAAACGCATACGCCCTTTTTGGCCAAGTGCATCATTGTGGACGTTCTGCCTCTTTTCCTATGCTTTAAATGCAATTCCAGTCTACCTCCTGAAATCGGTTTCCTGCAATTCTGCCCCGCTTTCAAGTCCTCTTGGCAGCCTTACTTCAGTATATTTTTGGACGATAGCTGTCATTTATAACTCTGCAGGTTTGTGAATTACAGTGCCCCTGAGCTCCTTTCTTCAACTCGCTTTCTCGTGAGCTGGCCGCAACACCGAAGGATTGCTTCAAGCCCTAATCTGGTTCCGGCACGGCACGCTGAGCCTTTGGTTAATTCCTCTTCCTGGTGCGAAATGAGAATTAAATTTGCCCATCCAGACACCTCCATCTAGTCTGTCATTGGTTCTCCCTATTCCTGTTCATCTTCCGCAGAAATTGCAAACTGGGCCAAACAGGAGGTTAAAGGCACTGACTCTCCAAGTCGGGAGAGTGTTAGTAAAGCGTCTGGAATGTTGCACCCGAGTACCAGGGGACGAAAACTGAGACATATTGGAACACATCTCCCGATCACATGGTTGATCATACTCTGGGTTCCACATGCATGTTTTAGCTGAAGGAAGAATACCTTAAACCTGGAGAGTTGAGACCCGTGGAATGGGTAACATGCAATATGATTTCAAAGGGTCTTCATTTGCTCACCGAACCTCTGCAGTCCTATCACTGCTGCGTTTATGCCCCTGCACACACGCTTGATTCTCTTTCGGAGACATAGCAATCCATAGGTTTTAAGATACTTCCTAGTCAGGTACACTCTTAGGTGTTTAATATGGGGTGTTGAATCCATTTCGTTGAGAAAGGAGTAGCTCTTGTCTATTCCATATTTGGCTTAAGGAACTTTATCTGTGCTCATTTCAATCTCTGGTTTTATGCAGCACCCCAACTCACCTTTCCCCTTAAGCAAGCATAAGTTGGGTTTCTAAATTTGAGACCCTGTTCTGTTTTGGAATTCAGTTCCTGTGTAGCCAAGTTTACATTCCGTGTATTAGTGATATCTTATGATGTTTCTTTTTCTGTGTGACTTATTTCAGTTAGAATCATCATACCTGAATCCACTCATTATGCTGCTACGGGCCTGATGACATAGATATCCTTGCTGAGTGATATTGCATTGTACGTAAGTACCACCACTTCTTTATCCATTTTTCACTTTCTGCGATATTGAACTTGTACCGTAAACCAGGTTCTTGTAAACAGAGCCGTCCCAACCTTTGGGGTGGCTGTGTCTTTTGATTTTAATTTCCCTAAGCTATAGGACCATAAGTGGAAGTGCCCTAGGCTCTGTTGCTTTGTTTTTTAGATGTTTCAGGAAACACCATACACTTCTCCCGAGTGGCTGTTGGCAATTTACATCCCGCCCATCAGCATAACAAGGCTCCCAGTTCTCCATGGCCTGTCCTGCCTTTCTGGATTTTACACTTTTTTCAGATGGCCCTTTTGACCGGGGGTAAGTGAGACTTCATTGTAGTGCAGATTTCCTTTGCAAGCTTGCTTGGTTGGCCAAAAAGGGCGTATGCGTTTTTTCCTGAGGAAAAAACGCATACGCCCTTTTTGGCCAAGTGCATCATTGTGGACGTTCTGCCTCTTTTCCTATGCTTTAAATGCAATTCCAGTCTACCTCCTGAAATCGGTTTCCTGCAATTCTGCCCCGCTTTCAAGTCCTCTTGGCAGCCTTACTTCAGTATATTTTTGGACGATAGCTGTCATTTATAACTCTGCAGGTTTGTGAATTACAGTGCCCCTGAGCTCCTTTCTTCAACTCGCTTTCTCGTGAGCTGGCCGCAACACCGCAGGATGGCTTCAGGCCCTAATCTGGTTCCGGCACGGCACGCTGAGCCTTTGGTTAATTCCTCTTCCTGGTGCGAAATGAGAATTAAATTTGCCCATCCAGACACCTCCATCTAGTCTGTCATTGGTTCTCCCTATTCCTGTTCATCTTCCGCAGAAATTGCAAACTGGGCCAAACAGGAGGTTAAAGGCACTGACTCTCCAAGTCGGGAGAGTGTTAATAAAGCATCTGGAATGTTGCACCCGAGTACCAGGGGACGAAAACTGAGACATATTGGAACACATCTCCCGATCACATGGTTGATCATACTCTGGGTTCCACATGCATGTTTTAGCTGAAGGAAGAATACCTTAAACCTGGAGAGTTGAGACCCGTGGAATGGGTACCATGCAATATGACTTCAAAGGGTCTTTATTTTCTCACCGAACTTCTCCAATCCTATCACTGCTGCATTTATGCCCCTGTACACACGCTTGATTCTCTTTCGGAGACATAGCAATCCATATGTTTTAAGATACTTCCTAGTCAGGTACACTCTTAGGCATTTAATATGGGGTGTTGAGTCCATTTCGTTGAGCAAGGAGTAGCTCTTGTCTATTCCATATTTGGCTTAAGGAACTTTATCTGTGCTCAATTCAATCTCTGGTTTTATGCAGCACCCCAACTCACCTTTCCCCTTAAGCAAGCATAAGTTGGTTTTCTAAATTTGAGACACTGTTCTGTATTGTAATTCAGTTCCTATGTAGCCAAGTTTACATTCCGTGTATTAGTGATATCTTATGATGTTTCTTTTTCTGTGTGACTTATTTAAGTTAGAATCATCGTACCTGAATCCACTTATTATGCTGCTACGGGCCTGATGACATAGATTTCATTGCTGAGTGATATTGCATTGTACGTAAGTACCACAACTTCTTTATCCATTTTTCACTTTCTGCGATATTGAACTTGTACCGTAAACCAGATTCTTGTAAACAGAGCCGTCCCAACCTTTGGGGTGGCTGTGTCTTTTGATTTTAATTTCCCTAAGCTATAGGACCATAATTGGAAGTGCCCTAGGCTCTGTTGCTTTGTTTTTTAGATGTTTCAGGAAACACCATACACTTCTCCCGAGTGGCTCTTGGCAATTGACATCCCGCCCATCAGCATAACAAGGCTCCCAGTTCTCCATGGCCTGTCCTGCCTTTCTGGATTTTACACTTTTTTCAGATGGCCCTTTTGACCGGGGGGAAGTGAGACTTCATTGTAGTGCAGATTTCCTTTGCAAGCTTGCTTGGTTGGCCAAAAAGGGCGTATGCGTTTTTTCCTGAATATATTTAGGAAAAAACGCATACGCGCTTTTTGGCCAAGTGCATCATTGTGGACGTTCTGCCTCTTTTCCTATGCTTTAAATGCAATTCCAGTCTACCTCCTGAAATCGGTTTCCTGCAATTCTGCCCCGCTTTCAAGTCCTCTTGGCAGCCTTACTTCATTATATTTTTGGACGATAGCTGTCATTTATAACTCTGCAGGTTTGTGAATTACAGTGCCCCTGAGCTCCTTTCTTCAACTCGCTTTATGTGAGCTGGCCGCAACACCGCAGGATGGCTTCAGGCCCTAATCTGGTTCCGGCACGGCACGCTGAGCCTTTGGTTAATTCCTCTTCCTGGTGGGAAATGAGAGTTAAATTTGCCCGTCCAGACACCTCCAGCTAGTCTGTCATTGGTTCTCCCTATTCCTGTACATCTTCCACAGAAATTGCAAACTGGGCCAAACAGGAGGTTAAAGGCGCTGACTCTCCAAGTCGGGAGAGTGTTAGTAAAGTGTCTGGAATGTTGCACCCGAGTACCAGGGGACGGAAACTGAGACATATTGGAACACGTCTCCCGATCACACGGTTGATCATACTCTGGGTTCCACATGCATGTTTTAGCTGAAGGAAGAATACCTTAAACCTGGAGAGTTGAGACCCGTGGAATGGGTACCATGCAATATGACTTCAAAGGGTCTTCATTTGCTCACCGAACCTCTCCAATCCTATCACTGCTGCGTTTATGCCCCTGTACACACGCTTGATTCTCTTTCGGAGACATAGCAATCCATAGGTTTTAAGATACTTCCTAGTCAGGTACACTCTTAGGCGTTTAATATGGGGTGTTGAGTCCATTTCGTTGAGCAAGGAGTAGCTCTTGTCTATTCCATATTTGGCTCAAGGAACTTTATCTGTGCTCCATTCAATCTCTGGTTTTATGCAGCACCCCAACTCACCTTTCCCCTTAAGCAAGCATAAGTTGGTTTTCTAAATTTGAGACCCTGTTCTGTATTGTAATTCAGTTCCTATGTAGCCAAGTTTACATTCCGTGTATTAGTGATATCTTATGATGTTTCTTTTTCTGTGTGACTTATTTCAGTTAGAATCATCATACCTGAATCCACTCATTATGCTGCTACGGGCCTGATGACGTAGATTTCATTGCTGAGTGATATTGCATTGTACGTAAGTACCACAACTTCTTTATCCATTTTTCACTTTCTGCGATATTGAACTTGTACCGTAAACCAGGTTCTTGTAAACAGAGCCGTCCCAACCTTTGGGGTGGCTGTGTCTTTTGATTTTAATTTCCCTAAGCTATAGGACCATAAGTGGAAGTGCCCTAGGCTCTGTTGCTTTGTTTTTTAGATGTTTCAGGAAACACCATACACTTCTCCCGAGTGGCTGTTGGCAATTGACATCCCGCCCATCAGCATAACAAGGCTCCCAGTTCTCCATGGCCTGTCCTGCCTTTCTGGATTTTACACTTTTTTCAGATGGCCCTTTTGACCAGGGGGACGTGAGACTTCATTGTAGTGCAGATTTCCTTTGCAAGCTTGCTTGGTTGGCCAAAAAGGGCGTATGCGTTTTTTCCTGAATATATTCAGGAAAAAACGCATACGCCCTTTTTGGCCAAGTGCATCATTGTGGACGTTCTGCCTCTTTTCCTATGCTTTAAATGCAATTCCAGTCTACCTCCTGAAATCGGTTTCCTGCAATTCTGCCCCGCTTTCAAGTCCTCTTGGCAGCCTTACTTCAGTATATTTTTGGATGATAGCTATCATTTATAACTCTGCAGGTTTGTGAATTACAGTGCCCCTGAGCTCCTTTCTTCAACTCGCTTTCTCGTGAGCTGGCCGCAACACCGCAGGATTGCTTCAGGCCCTAAGCTGGTTGCGGCACGGCACGCTGAACCTTTGGTTAATTCCTCTTCCTGGTGGGAAATGAGAGTTAAATTTGCCCGTCCAGACACCTCCAGCTAGTCTGTCATTGGTTCTCCCTATTCCTGTTCATCTTCCGCAGAAATTGCAAACTGGGCCAAACAGGAGGTTAAAGGCACTGACTCTCCAAGTCGGGAGAGTGTTAGTAAAGCGTCTGGAATGTTGCACCCGAGTACCAGGGGACGAAAACTGAGACATATTGGAACACGTCTCCCGATCACACGGTTGATCATACTCTGGGTTCCACATGCATGTTTTAGCTGAAGGAAGAATACCTTAAACCTGGAGAGTTGAGACCCGTGGAATGGGTACCATGCAATATGACTTCAAAGGGTCTTCATTTGCTCACCGAACGTCTCCAATCCTATCACTGCTGCGTTTATGCCCCTGTACACACGCTTGATTCTCTTTCGGAGACATAGCAATCCATAGGTTTTAAGATACTTCCTAGTCAGGTACACTCTTAGGCATTTAATATGGGGTGTTGAGTCCATTTCGTTGAACAAGGAGTAGCTCTTGTCTATTCCTTATTTGGCTTAAGGAACTTTATCTGTGCTCATTTCAATCTCTGGTTTTATGCAGCACCCCAACTCACCTTTCCCCTTAAGGAAGCATAAGTTGGTTTTCTAAATTTGAGACCCTGTTCTGTATTGTAATTCAGTTCCTATGTAGCCAAGTTTACATTCCGTGTATTAGTGATATCTTATGATGTTTCTTTTTCTGTGTGACTTATTTCAGTTAGAATCATCATACCTGAATCCACTTATTATGCTGATACGGGCCTGATGACATAGATTTCATTGCTGAGTGATATTGCATTGTACGTAAGTACCACAACTTCTTTATCCATTTTTCACTTTCTGCGATATTGAACTTGTACCGTAAACCAGGTTCTTGTAAACAGAGCCGTCCCAACCTTTGGGGTGGCTGTGTCTTTTGATTTTAATTTCCCTAAGCTATAGGACCATAAGTGGAAGTGCCCTAGGCTCTGTTGCTTTGTTTTTTAGATGTTTCAGGAAACACCATACACTTCTCCCGAGTGGCTGTTGGCAATTTACATCCCGCCCATCAGCATAACAAGGCTCCCAGTTCTCCATGGCCTGTCCTGCCTTTCTGGATTTTACACTTTTTTCAGATGGCCCTTTTGACCGGGGTGAAGTGAGACTTCATTGTAGTGCAGATTTCCTTTGCAAGCTTGCTTGGTTGGCCAAAAAGGGCGTATGCGTTTTTTCCTGAATATATTTAGGAAAAAACGCATACGCGCTTTTTGGCCAAGTGCATCATTGTGGACGTTCTGCCTCTTTTCCTATGCTTTAAATGCAATTCCAGTCTACCTCCTGAAATCGGTTTCCTGCAATTCTGCCCCGCTTTCAAGTCCTCTTGGCAGCCTTACTTCAGTATATTTTTGGACGATAGCTGTCATTTATAACTCTGCAGGTTTGTGAATTACAGTGCCCCTGAGCTCCTTTCTTCAACTCGCTTTATGTGAGCTGGCCGCAACACCGCAGGATGGCTTCAGGCCCTAATCTGGTTCCGGCACGGCACGCTGAGCCTTTGGTTAATTCCTCTTCCTGGTGGGAAATGAGAGTTAAATTTGCCCGTCCAGACACCTCCAGCTAGTCTGTCATTGGTTCTCCCTATTCCTGTACATCTTCCGCAGAAATTGCAAACTGGGCCAAACAGGAGGTTAAAGGCGCTGACTCTCCAAGTCGGGAGAGTGTTAGTAAAGCGTCTGGAATGTTGCACCCGAGTACCAGGGGACGGAAACTGAGACATATTGGAACACGTCTCCCGATCACACGGTTGATCATACTCTGGGTTCCACATGCATGTTTTAGCTGAAGGAAGAATACCTTAAAGCTGGAGAGTTGAGACCCGTGGAATGGGTACCATGCAATATGACTTCAAAGGGTCTTCATTTGCTCACCGAACTTCTCCAATCCTATCACTGCTGCGTTTATGCCCCTGTACACACGCTTGATTCTCTTTCGGAGACATAGCAATCCATAGGTTTTAAGATACTTCCTAGTCAGGTACACTCTTAGGCGTTTAATATGGGGTGTTGAGTCCATTTCGTTGAGCAAGGAGTAGCTCTTGTCTATTCCATATTTGGCTCAAGGAACTTTATCTGTGCTCAATTCAATCTCTGGTTTTATGCAGCACCCCAACTCACCTTTCCCCTTAAGCAAGCATAAGTTGGTTTTCTAAATTTGAGACCCTGTTCTGTATTGTAATTCAGTTCCTATGTAGCCAAGTTTACATTCCGTGTATTAGTGATATCTTATGATGTTTCTTTTTCTGTGTGACTTATTTCAGTTAGAATCATCATACCTGAATCCACTTATTATGCTGCTACGGGCCTGATGACGTAGATTTCATTGCTGAGTGATATTGCATTGTACGTAAGTACCACAACTTCTTTATCCATTTTTCACTTTCTGCGATATTGAACTTGTACCGTAAACCAGGTTCTTGTAAACAGAGCCGTCCCAACCTTTGGGGTGGCTGTGTCTTTTGATTTTAATTTCCCTAAGCTATAGGACCATAAGTGGAAGTGCCCTAGGCTCTGTTGCTTTGTTTTTTAGATGTTTCAGGAAACACCATACACTTCTCCCGAGTGGCTGTTGGCAATTTACATCCCGCCCATCAGCATAACAAGGCTCCCAGTTCTCCATGGCCTGTCCTGCCTTTCTGGATTTCACACTTTTTTCAGATGGCCCTTTTGACCGGGGGGAAGTGAGACTTCATTGTAGTGCAGATTTCCTTTGCAAGCTTGCTTGGTTGGCCAAAAAGGGCGTATGCGTTTTTTCCTGAATATATTTAGGAAAAAACGCATACGCCCTTTTTGGCCAAGTGCATCATTGTGGACGTTCTGCCTCTTTTCCTATGCTTTAAATGCAATTCCAGTCTACCTCCTGAAATCGGTTTCCTGCAATTCTGCCCCGCTTTCAAGTCCTCTTGGCAGCCTTACTTCAGTATATTTTTGGACGATAGCTGTCATTTATAACTCTGCAGGTTTGTGAATTACAGTGCCCCTGAGCTCCTTTCTTCAACTCGCTTTCTCGTGAGCTGGCCGCAACACCGCAGGATTGCTTCAGGCCCTAATCTGGTTCCGGCACGGCATGCTGAGCCTTTGGTTAATTCCTCTTCCTGGTGCGAAATGAGAGTTAAATTTGCCTGTCCAGACACCTCCAGCTAGTCTCTCATTGATTCTCCCTATTCCTGTTAATCTTCCGCAGAAATTGCAAACTGGGCCAAACAGGAGGTTAAAGGCACTGACTCTCCAAGTCGGGAGAGTGTTAGTAAAGCGTCTGGAATGTTGCACCCGAGTACCAGGGGACGAAAACTGAGACATATTGGAACACGTCTCCCGATCACACGGTTGATCATACTCTGGGTTCCACATGCATGTTTTAGCTGAAGGAAGAATACCTTAAACCTGGAGAGTTGAGACCCGTGGAATGGGTACCATGCAATATGACTTCAAAGGGTCTTCATTTGCTCACCGAACCTCTCCAGTCCTATCACTGCTGCGTTTATGCCCCTGTACACACGCTTGATTCTCTTTCGGAGACATAGCAATCCATAGGTTTTAAGATACTTCCTAGTCAGGTACACTCTTAGGCATTTAATATGGGGTGTTGAGTCCATTTCGTTGAACAAGGAGTAGCTCTTGTCTATTCCTTATTTGGCTTAAGGAACTTTATCTGTGCTCATTTCAATCTCTGGTTTTATGCAGAACCCCAACTCACCTTTCCCCTTAAGGAAGCATAAGTTGGTTTTCTAAATTTGAGACCCTGTTCTGTTTTGTAATTCAGTTCCTGTGTAGCCAAGTTTACATTCCGTGTATTAGTGATATCTTATGATGTTTCTTTTTCTGTGTGAATCATTTCAGTTAGAATCATCATACCTGAATCCACTCATTATGCTGCTACGGGCCTGATGACATAGATTTCATTGCTGAGTGATACTGCATTGTACGTAAGTACCACAACTTCTTTATCCATTTTTCACTTTCTGCGATATTGAACTTGTACCGTAAACCAGGTTCTTGTAAACAGAGCCGTCCCAACCTTTGGGGTGGCTGTGTCTTTTTGATTTTAATTTCCCTAAGCTATAGGACCATAAGTGGAAGTGCCCTAGGCTCTGTTGCTTTGTTTTTTAGATGTTTCAGGAAACACCATACACTTCTCCCGAGTGGCTGTTGGCAATTTACATCCCACCCATCAGCATAACAAGGCTCCAGTTCTCCATGGCCTGTCCTGCCTTTCTGGATTTTACACTTTTTTCAGATGGCCCTTTTGACCGGGGGGAAGTGAGAGTTCATTGTAGTGCAGATTTCCTTTGCAAGCTTGCTTGGTTGGCCAAAAAGGGCGTATGCGTTTTTTCCTGAATATATTCAGGAAAAAACGCATACGCCCTTTTTGGCCAAGTGCATCATTGTGGACGTTCTGCCTCTTTTCCTATGCTTTAAATGCAATTCCAGTCTACTTCCTGAAATCGGTTTCCTGCAATTCTGCCCCGCTTTCAAGTCCTCTTGGCAGCCTTACTTCAGTATATTTTTGGACGATAGCTGTCATTTATAACTCTGCAGGTTTGTGAATTACAGTGCCCCTGAGCTCCTTTCTTCAACTCGCTTTCTCGTGAGCTGGCCGCAACACCGCAGGATGGCTTCAGGCCCTAATCTGGTTCCGGCACGGCACGCTGAGCCTTTGGTTAATTCCTCTTCCTGGTGGGAAATGAGAGTTAAATTTGCCCGTCCAGACACCTCCAGCTAGTCTCTCATTGGTTCTCCCTATTCCTGTTCATCTTCCGCAGAAATTGCAAACTGGGCCAAACAGGAGGTTAAAGGCACTGACTCTCCAAGTCGGGAGAGTGTTAATAAAGCGTCTGGAATGTTGCACCCGAGTACCAGGGGACGAAAACTGAGACATATTGGAACACGTCTCCCGATCACACGGTTGATCATACTCTGGGTTCCACATGCATGTTTTAGCTGAAGGAAGAATACCTTAAACCTGGAGAGTTGAGACCGGTGGAATGGGTACCATGCAATATGACTTCAAAGGGTCTTCATTTGCTCACCGAACCTCTCCAGTCCTATCACTGCTGCGTTTATGCCCCTGCACACACGCTTGATTCTCTTTCGGAGACATAGCAATCCATAGGTTTTAAGATACTTCCTAGTCAGGTACACTCTTAGGCATTTAATATGGGGTGTTGAGTCCATTTCGTTGAGCAAGGAGTAGCTCTTGTCTATTCCATATTTGGCTTAAGGAACTTTATCTGTGCTCATTTCAATCTCTGGTTTTATGCAGCACCCCAACTCACCTTTCCCCTTAAGCAAGCATAAGTTGGGTTTCTAAATTTGAAACCCTGTTCTGTATTGTAATTCAGTTCCTCTGTAGCCAAGTTTACATTCCGTGTATTAGTGATATCTTATGATGTTTCTTTTTCTGTGTGAATCATTTCAGTTAGAATCATCATACCTGAATCCACTCATTATGCTGCTACGGGCCTGATGACATAGATTTCATTGCTGAGTGATACTGCATTGTACGTAAGTACCACAACTTCTTTATCCATTTTTCACTTTCTGCGATATTGAACTTGTACCGTAAACCAGGTTCTTGTAAACAGAGCCGTCCCAACCTTTGGGGTGGCTGTGTCTTTTTGATTTTAATTTCCCTAAGCTATAGGACCATAAGTGGAAGTGCCTTAGGCTCTGTTGCTTTGTTTTTTAGATGTTTCAGGAAACACCATACACTTCTCCCCAGTGGCTGTTGGCAATTTACATCCCACCCATCAGCATAACAAGGCTCCCAGTTCTCCATGGCCTGTCCTGCATTTCTGGATTTTACACTTTTTTCAGATGGCCCTTTTGACCGGGGGGAAGTGACACTTCATTGTAGTGCACATTTACTTTGCAAGCTTGCTTGGTTGGCCAAAAAGGGCGTATGCGTTTTTTCCTGAATATATTCAGGAAAAAACGCATACGCCCTTTTTGGCCAAGTGCATCATTGTGGACGTTCTGCCTCTTTTCCTATGCTTTAAATGCAATTCCAGTCTACCTCCTGAAATCGGTTTCCTGCAATTCTGCCCCGCTTTCAAGTCCTCTTGGCAGCCTTACTTCAGTATATTTTTGGACGATAGCTGTCATTTATAACTCTGCAGGTTTGTGAATTACAGTGCCCCTGAGCTCCTTTCTTCAACTCGCTTTCTCGTGAGCTGGCCGCAACACCGCAGGATGGCTTCAGGCCCTAATCTGGTTCCGGCACGGCACGCTGAGCCTTTGGTTAATTCCTCTTCCTGGTGGGAAATGAGAGTTAAATTTGCCCGTCCAGACACCTCCAGCTAGTCTCTCATTGGTTCTCCCTATTCCTGTTCATCTTCCGCAGAAATTGCAAACTGGGCCAAACAGGAGGTTAAAGGCACTGACTCTCCAAGTCGGGAGAGTGTTAGTAAAGCATCTGGAATGTTGCACCCGAGTACCAGGGGACGAAAACTGAGACATATTGGAACACGTCTCCCGATCACACGGTTGATCATACTCTGGGTTCCACATGCATGTTTTAGCTGAAGGAAGAATACCTTAAACCTGGAGAGTTGAGACCCGTGGAATGGGTACCATGCAATATGACTTCAAAGCATCTTCATTTGCTCACCGAACCTCTCCAATCCTATCACTGCTGCGTTTATGCCCCTGCACACACGCTTGATTCTCTTTCGGAGACATAGCAATCCATAGGTTTTAAGATACTTCCTAGTCAGGTACATTCTTAGGCGTTTAATATGGGGTGTTGAGTCCATTTCATTGAGCAAGGTGTAGCTCTTGTCTATTCCATATTTGGCTTAAGGAACTTTATCTGTGCTCATTTCAATCTCTGGTTTTATGCAGCACCCCAACTCACCTTTCCCCTTAAGCAAGCATAAGTTGGGTTTCTAAATTTGAGACCCTGTTCTGTTTTGTAATTCAGTTCCTGTGTAGCCAAGTTTACATTCCGTGTATTAGTGATATCTTATGATGTTTCTTTTTCTGTGTGACTTATTTCAGTTCGAATCATCATACCTGAATCCACTCATTATGCTGCTACGGGCCTGATGACATAGATTTCATTGCTGAGTGATACTGCATTGTACGTAAGTACCACAACTTCTTTATCCATTTTTCACTTTCTGCGATATTGAACTTGTACCGTAAACCAGGTTCTTGTAAACAGAGCCGTCCCAACCTTTGGGGTGGCTGTGTCTTTTTGATTTTAATTTCCCTAAGCTATAGGACCATAAGTGGAAGTGCCCTAGGCTCTGTTGCTTTGTTTTTTAGATGTTTCAGGAAACACCATACACTTCTATGGTATGGCTCTTGGCAATTTAAATCCTGCCCATCAGCATAACAAGGCTCCCAGTTCTCCATGGCCTGTCCTGCCTTTCTGGATTTTACACTTTTTTCAGATGGCCCTTTTGACCGTGGGGAAGTGAGACTTCATTGTAGTGCAGATTTCCTTTGCAAGCTTGCTTGGTTGGCCAAAAAGGGCGTATGCGTTTTTTCCTGAATATATTCAGGAAAAAACGCATACGCCCTTTTTGGCCAAGTGCATCATTGTGGACGTTCTGCCTCTTTTCCTATGCTTTAAATGCAATTCCAGTCTACCTCCTGAAATCGGTTTCCTGCAATTCTGCCCCGCTTTCAAGTCCTCTTGGCAGCCTTACTTCAGTATATTTTTGGATGATAGCTGTCATTTATAACTCTGCAGGTTTGTGAATTACAGTGCCCCTGAGCTCCTTTCTTCAACTCGCTTTCTCGTGAGCTGGCCGCAACAACGCAGGATTGCTTCAGGCCCTAATCTGGTTGCGGCACGGCATGCTGAGCCTTTGTTTAATTCCTCTTCCTGGTGGGAAATGAGAGTTAAATTTGCCCGTCCAGACACCTCCAGCTAGTCTCTCATTGGTTCTCCCTATTCCTGTTCATCTTCCGCAGAAATTGCAAACTGGGCCAAACAGGAGGTTAAAGGCACTGACTCTCCAAGTCGGGAGAGTGTTATTAAAGCGTCTGGAATGTTGCACCCGAGTACCAGGGGACGGAAACTGAGACATATTGGAACACGTCTCCCGATCACACGGTTGATCATACTCTGGGTTCCTCATGCATGTTTTAGCTGAAGGAAGAATACCTTAAACCTGGAGAGTTGAGCCCCGTGGAATGGGTACCATGCAATATGACTTCAAAGGGTCTTCATTTGCTCACCGAACTTCTCCAATCCTATCACTGCTGCGTTTATGCCCCTGCACACACGCTTGATTCTCTTTCGGAGACATAGCAATCCATAGGTTTTAAGATACTTCCTAGTCAGGTACATTCTTAGGCGTTTAATATGGGGTGTTGAGTCCATTTCATTGAGCAAGGAGTAGCTCTTGTCTATTCCATATTTGGCTTAAGGAACTTTATCTGTGCTCATTTCAATCTCTGGTTTTATGCAGCACCCCAACTCACCTTTCCCCTTAAGCAAGCATAAGTTGGGTTTCTAAATTTGAGACCCTGTTCTGTTTTGGAAATCAGTTCCTGTGTAGCCCAGTTTACATTCCGTGTATTAGTGATATCTTATGATGTTTCTTTTTCTGTGTGACTTTTTTCAGTTAGAATCATCATACCTGAATCCACTCATTATGCTGCTACGGGCCTGATGACATAGATTTCATTGCTGAGTGATACTGCATTGTACGTAAGTACCACAACTTCTTTATCCATTTTTCACTTTCTGCGATATTGAACTTGTACCGTAAACCAGGTTCTTGTAAACAGAGCCGTCCCAACCTTTGGGGTGGCTGTGTCTTTTTGATTTTAATTTCCCTAAGCTATAGGACCATAAGTGCAAGTGCCCTAGGCTCTGTTGCTTTGTTTTTTAGATGTTTCAGGAAACACCATACACTTCTCCCGAGTGGCTGTTGGCAATTTTCATCCCGCCCATCAGCATAACAAGGCTCCCAGTTCTCCATGGCCTGTCCTGCCTTTCTGGATTTTACACTTTTTTCAGATGGCCCTTTTGACCGGGGGGAAGTGAGACTTCATTGTAGAGCAGATTTCCTTTGCAAGCTTGCTTGGTTGGCCAAAAAGTGCGTATGCGTTTTTTCCTGAGGAAAAAACGCATACGCCCTTTTTGGCCAAGTGCATCATTGTGGACGTTCTGCCTCTTTTCCTATGCTTTAAATGCAATTCCAGTCTACCTCCTGAAATCGGTTTCCTGCAATTCTGCCCCGCTTTCAAGTCCTCTTGGCAGCCTTACTTCAGTATATTTTTGGACGATAGCTGTCATTTATAACTCTGCAGGTTTGTGAATTACAGTGCCCCTGAGCTCCTTTCTTCAACTCGCTTTCTCGTGAGCTGGCCGCAACACCGCAGGATGGCTTCAGGCCCTATTCTGGTTCCGGCACGGCACGCTGAGCCTTTGGTTATTTCCTCTTCCTGGTGGGAAATGAGAGTTAAATTTGCCCGTCCAGACACCTCCATCTAGTCTGTCATTGGTTCTCCCTTTCCTGTTCATCTTCCGCAGAAATTGCAAACTGGGCCAAACAGAAGGTTAAAGGCACTGACTCTCCAAGTCGGGAGAGTGTTAGTAAAGCGTCTGGAATGTTGCACCCGAGTACCAGGGGACGAAAACTGAGACATATTGGAACACGTCTCCCGATCACACGGTTGATCATACTCTGGGTTCCACATGCATGTTTTAGCTGAAGGAAGAATACCTTAAACCTGGAGAGTTGAGACCCGTGGAATGGGTACCATGCAATATGACTTCAAAGGGTCTTCATTTGCTCACCGAACCTCTCCAATCCTATCACTGCTGCGTTTATGCCCCTGTACACACGCTTGATTCTCTTTCAGAGACATAGCAATCCATAGGTTTTATGATACTTCCTAGTCAGGTACACACATAGGCATTTAATATGAGGTGTTGAATCCAATTCGTTGAGCAAGGAGTAGCTCTTGTCTATTCCATATTTGGCTTAAGGAACTTTATCTGTGCTCATTTCAATCTCTGGTTTTACGTATCACCCCAACTCACCTTTCCCCTTAAGCAAGCATAAGTTGGGTTTCTAAATTTGAGACCCTGTTCTGTTTTGTAATTCAGTTCCTGTGTAGCCAAGTTTACATTCCGTGTATTAGTGATATCTTATGATGTTTCTTTTCCTGTGTGACTTATTTCAGTTAGAATCATCATACCTGAATCCACTCATTATGCTGCTACGGGCCTGATGACATAGATTTCCTTGCTGAGTGATACTGCATTGTACGTAAGTAGCACAACTTCTTTATCCATTTTTCACTTTCTGCGATATTGAACTTGTACCGTAAACCAGGTTCTTGTAAACAGAGCCGTCCCAACATTTGGGGTGGCTGTGTCTTTTGATTTTAATTTCCCTAAGCTATAGGACCATAAGTGGAAGTGCCCTAGGCTCTGTTGCTTTGTTTTTTAGATGTTTCAGGAAACACCATACACTTCTCCAGAGTGGCTGTTGGCAATTTACATCCCGCCCATCAGCATAACAAGGCTCCCAGTTCTCCATGGCCTGTCCTGCCTTTCTGGATTTTACACTTTTTTCAGATGGCCCTTTTGACCGGGGGGAAGTGAGACTTCACTGTAGTGCAGATTTCCTTTGCAAGCTTGCTTGGTTGGCCAAAAAGGGCATATGCGTTTTTTCCTGAATATATTCAGGAAAAAACGCATACGCCCTTTTTGGCCAAGTGCATCATTGTGGACGTTCTGCCTCTTTTCCTATGCTTTAAATGCAATTCCAGTCTACCTCCTGAAATCGGTTTCCTGCAATTCTGCCCCGCTTTCAAGTCCTCTTGGCGGCCTTACTTCAGTATATTTTTGGACGATAGCTGTCATTTATAACTCTGCAGGTTTGTGAATTACAGTGCCCCTGAGCTCCTTTCTTCAAGTCGCTTTCTCGTGAGCTGGCCACAACACCGCAGGATGGCTTCAGGCCCTAATCTGGTTCCGGCACGGCACGCTGAGCCTTTGGTTAATTCCTCTTCCTGGTGGGAAATGAGAGTTAAATTTGCCCGTCCAGACACCTCCAGCTAGTCTGTCATTGGTTCTCCCTATTCCTGTTCATCTTCCGCAGAAATTGCAAACTGGGCCAAACAGGAGGTTAAAGGCACTGACTCTCCAAGTCGGGAGAGTGTTAGTAAAGCGTCTGGAATGTTGCACCCGAGTACCAGGGGACGAAAACTGAGACATATTGGAACACGTCTCCCGATCACACGGTTGATCATACTCTGGGTTCCACATGCATGTTTTAGCTGAAGGAAGAATACCTTAAACCTGGAGAGTTGAGACCCGTGGAATGGGTTCCATGCAATATGACTTCAAAGGGTCTTCATTTGCTCACCGAACCTCTCCAGTCCTATCACTGCTGCGTTTATGCCCCTGTACACACGCTTGATTCTCTTTCGGAGACATAGCAATCCATAGGTTTTAAGATACTTCCTAGTCAGGTACACTCTTAGGCATTTAATATGGGGTGTTGAGTCCATTTCGTTGAGCAAGGAGTAGCTCTTGTCTATTCCATATTTGGCTTAAGGAACTTTATCTGTGCTCATTTCAATCTCTGGTTTTATGCAGCACCCCAACTCACCTTTCCCCTTATCAAGCATAAGTTGGTTTTCCAAATTTGAGACCCTGTTCTGTTTTGTAATTCAGTTCCTGTGTAGCCAAGTTTACATTCCGTGTATTAGTGATATCTTATGATGTTTCTTTTTCTGTGAGACTTATTTCAGTTAGAATCATCGTACCTGAATCCACTCATTATGCTGCTATGGGCCTGATGACATAGATTTCCTTGCTGAGTGATACTGCATTGTACGTAAGTACCACAACTTCTTTATCCATTTTTCACTTTCTGCGATATTGAACTTGTACCGTAAACCAGGTTCTTGTAAACAGAGCCGTCCCAACCTTTGTGGTGGCTGTGTCTTTTTGATTTTAATTTCCCTAAGCTATAGGACCATAATTGGAAGTGCCCTAGGCTCTGTTGCTTTGTTTTTTAGATGTTTCAGGAAACACCATACACTTCTCCAGAGTGGCTGTTGGCAATTTACATCCCGCCCATCAGCATAACAAGGCTCCCAGTTCTCCATGGCCTGTCCTGCCTTTCTGCATTTTATACATTTTTCAGATGGCCCTTTTGACCGGGGGGAATTGAGACTTCATTGTAGTGCAGATTTCCTTTGCAAGCTTGCTTGGTTGGCCAAAAAGGGCGTATGCGTTTTTTCCTGAATATATTCAGGAAAAAACGCATACGCCCTTTTTGGCCAAGTGCATCATTGTGGACGTTCTGCCTCTTTTCCTATGCTTTAAATGCAATTCCAGTCTACCTCCTGAAATCGGTTTCCTGCAATTCTGCCCCGCTTTCAAGTCCTCTTGGCAGCCTTACTTCAGTATATTTTTGGACGATAGCTGTCATTTATAACTCTGCAGTTTTGTGAATTACAGTGCCCCTGAGCTCCTTTCTTCAACTCGCTTTCTCGTGAGCTGGCCGCAACACCGCAGGATGGCTTCAGGCCCTAATGTGGTTCCGGCACGGCATGCTGAGCCTTTGGTTAATTCCTCTTCCTGGTGGGAAATGAGAGTTCAATTTGCCCGTCCAGACACCCCCAGCTAGTCTCTCATTGGTTCTCCCTATTCCTGTTCATCTTCCGCAGAAATTGCAAACTGGGCCAAACAGGAGGTTAAAGGCACTGACTCTCCAAGTCGGGAGAGTGTTAGTAAAGCGTCTGGAATGTTGCACCTGAGTACCAGGGGACGAAAACTGAGACATATTGGAACACGTCTCCCGATCACACGGTTGATCATACTCTGGCTTCCAAATGCATGTTTTAGCTGAAGGAAGAATACCTTAAACCTGGAGAGTTGAGACCCGTGGAATGGGTACCATGCAATATGACTTCAAAGGGTCTTCATTTGCTCACCGAACCTCTCCAATCCTATCACTGCTGCGTTTATGCCCCTGTACACACACTTGATTCTCTTTCAGAGACATAGCAATCCATAGGTTTTAAGATACTTCCTAGTCAGGTACACTCTTAGGCATTTAATATGGGGTGTTGAGTCCATTTCGTTGAGCAAGGAGTAGCTCTTGTCTATTCCATATTTGGCTTAAGGAACTTTATCTGTGCTCATTTCAATCTCTGGTTTTATGCAGCACCCCAACTCACCTTTCCCCTTAAGCAAGCATAAGTTGGGTTTCTAAATTAGAGACCCTGTTCTGTTTTGTAATTCAGTTCCTGTGTAGCCAAGTTTACATTCCGTGTATTAGTGATATCTTATGATGTTTCTTTTTCTGTGTGACTTATTTCAGTTAGAATCATCGTACCTGAATCCACTCATTATGCTGCTACGGGCCTGATGACATAGATTTCATTGCTGAGTGATATTGCATTGTACGTAAGTACCACAACTTCTTTATCCATTTTTCACTTTCTGCGATATTGAACTTGTACCGTAAACCAGGTTCTTGTAAACAGAGCCGTCCCAACCTTTGGGGTGGCTGTGTCTTTTGATTTTAATTTCCCTAAGCTATAGGACCATAAGTGGAAGTGCCCTAGGCTCTGTTGCTTTGTTTTTTAGATGTTTCAGGAAACACCATACACTTCTCCCGAGTGGCTGTTGGCAATTTACATCCCGCCCATCAGCATAACAAGGCTCCCAGTTCTCCATGGCCTGTCCTGCCTTTCTGGATTTTACACTTTTTTCAGATGGCCCTTTTGACCGGGGGGAAGTGAGACTTCATTGTAGTGCAGATTTCCTTTGCAACCTTGCTTGGTTGGCCAAAAAGGGCGTATGCGTTTTTTCCTGAATATATTCAGGAAAAAACGCATACGCCCTTTTTGGCCAAGTGCATCATTGTGGACGTTCTGCCTCTTTTCCTATGCTTTAAATGCAATTCCTGTCTACCTCCTGAAATCGGTTTCCTGCAATTCTGCCCCGCTTTCAAGTCCTCTTGGCAGCCTTACTTCAGTATATTTTTGGACGATAGCTGTCATTTATAACTCTGCAGGTTTGTGAATTACAGTGCCCCTGAGCTCCTTTCTTCAACTCGTTTTCTCGTGAGCTGGCCGCAACACCGCAGGATGGCTTCAGGCCCTAATCTGGTTCCGGCACTGCACGCTGAGCCTTTGGTTAATTCCTCTTCCTGGTGGGAAATGAGAGTTAAATTTGCCCGTCCAGACACCTCCAGCTAGTCTGTCATTGGTTCTCCCTATTCCTGTTCATCTTCCGCAGAAATTGCAAACTGGGCCAAACAGGAGGTTAAAGGCACTGACTCTCCAAGTCGGGAGAGTGTTAGTAAAGCGTCTGGAATGTTGCACCCGAGTACCAGGGGACGAAAACTGAGACGTATTGGAACACGTCTCCCGATCACACGGTTGATCATACTCTGGGTTCCACATGCATGTTTTAGCTGAAGGAAGAATACCTTAAACCTGGAGAGTTGAGACCCGTGGAATGGGTACCATGCAATATGACTTCAAAGGGTCTTCATTTGCTCACCGAACCTCTCCAATCCTATCACTGCTGCGTTTATGCCCCTGTACACACACTTGATTCTCTTTCAGAGACATAGCAATCCATAGGTTTTAAGATACTTCCTAGTCAGGTACACTCTTAGGCATTTAATATGGGGTGTTGAGTCCATTTCGTTGAGCAAGGAGTAGCTCTTGTCTATTCCATATTTGGCTTAAGGAACTTTATCTGTGCTCATTTCAATCTCTGGTTTTATGCAGCACCCCAACTCACCTTTCCCCTTAAGCAAGCATAAGTTGGTTTTCTAAATTTGAGACCCTCTTCTGTTTTGTAATTCAGTTCCTGTGTAGCCAAGTTTACATTCCGTGTATTAGTGATATCTTATGATGTTTCTTTTCCTGTGTGACTTATTTCAGTTAGAATCATCGTACCTGAATCCACTCATTATGCTGCTACGGGCCTGATGACATAGATTTCATTGCTGAGTGATACTGCATTGTACGTAAGTACCACAACTTCTTTATCCATTTTTCACTTTCTGCGATATTGAACTTGTACCGTAAACCAGGTTCTTGTAAACAGAGCCGTCCCAACCTTTGGGGTGGCTGTGTCTTTTGATTTTAATTTCCCTAAGCTATAGGACCATAAGTGGAAGTGCCCTAGGCTCTGTTGCTTTGTTTTTTAGATGTTTCAGGAAACACCATACAGTTCTCCGGAGTGGCTGTTGGCAATTTACATCCCGCCCATCAGCATAACTAGGCTCCCAGTTCTCCATGGCCTGTCCTGCCTTTCTGGATTTTACACTTTTTTCAGATGGCTCTTTTGACTGGGGGGAAGTGAGACTTCATTGTAGTGCATATTTCCTTTGCAAGCTTGCTTGGTTGGCCAAAAAGGGCGTATGCGTTTTTTCCTGAATATATTCAGGAAAAAACGCATACACCCTTTTTGGCCAAGTGCATCATTGTGGACGTTCTGCCTCTTTTCCTATGCTTTAAATGCAATTCCAGTCTACCTCCTGAAATCGGTTTCCTGCAATTCTGCCCCGCTTTCAAGTCCTCTTGGCAGCCTTACTTCAGTATATTTTTGGACGATAGCTGTCATTTATAACTCTGCAGGTTTGTGAATTACAGTGCCCCTGAGCTCCTTTCTTCAACTCGCTCTCTCGTGAGCTGGCCGCAACACCGCAGGATGGCTTCAGGCCCTAATCTGGTTCCGGCACGGCACGCTGAGCCTTTGGTTAATTCCTCTTCCTGGTGGGAAATGAGAGTTAAATTTGCCCGTCCAGACACCTCCAGCTAGTCTCTCATTGGTTCTCCCTATCCCTGTTCATCTTCCGCAGAAATTGCAAACTGGGCCAAACAGGAGGTTAAAGGCACTGACTCTCCAAGTCGGGAGAGTGTTAGTAAAGCGTCTGGAATGTTGCACCCGAGTACCAGGGGACGAAAACTGAGACATATTGGAACACGTCTCCCGATCACACGGTTGATCATACTCTGGGTTCCACATGCATGTTTTAGCTGAAGGAAGAATACCTTAAACCTGGAGAGTTGAGACCCGTGGAATGGGTTCCATGCAATATGACTTCAAAGGGTCTTCATTTGCTCACCGAACCTCTCCAGTCCTATCACTGCTGCGTTTATGCCCCTGTACACACGCTTGATTCTCTTTCGGAGACATAGCAATCCATAGGTTTTAAGATACTTCCTAGTCAGGTATATTTTTATGTGTTTAATATGGGGTGTTGAATCCATTTCGTTGAGCAAGGAGTAGCTCTTGTCTATTACATATTTGGCTTAAGGAACTTTATCTGTGCTCATTTCAATCTCTGGTTTTATACGGCACCCCAACTCACCTTTCCCCTTAAGCAAGCATAAGTTGGTTTTCTAAATTTGAGACCCTCTTCTGTTTTGTAATTCAGTTCCTGTGTAGCCAAGTTTACATTCCGTGTATTAGTGATATCTTATGATGTTTCTTTTTCTGTGTGACTTATTTCAGTTAGAATCATCATACCTGAATCCACTCATTATGCTGCTACGGGCCTGATGACATAGATTTCATTGCTGAGTGATACTGCATTGTACGTAAGTACCACAACTTCTTTATCCATTTTTCACTTTCTGCGATATTGAACTTGTACCGTAAACCAGGTTCTTGTAAACAGAGCCGTCCCAACCTTTGGGGTGGCTGTGTCTTTTGATTTTAATTTCCCTAAGCTATAGGACCATAAGTGGAAGTGCCCTAGGCTCTGTTGCTTTGTTTTTTAGATGTTTCAGGAAACACCATACACTTCTCCCGAGTGGCTGTTGGCAATTTACATCCCGCCCATCAGCATAACAAGGCTCCCAGTTCTCCATGGCCTGTCCTGCCTTTCTGGATTTTACACTTTTTTCAGATGGCCCTTTTGACCGGGGGGAAGTGAGACTTCATTGTAGTGCAGATTTCCTTTGCAAGCTTGCTTGGTTGGCCAAAAAGGGCGTATGCGTTTTTTCCTGAATATATTCAGGAAATAACGCATACGCCCTTTTTGGCCAAGTGCATCATTGTGGACGTTCTGCCTCTTTTCCTATGCTTTAAATGCAATTCCAGTCTACCTCCTGAAATCGGTTTCCTGCAATTCTGCCCCGCTTTCAAGTCCTCTTGGCAGCCTTACTTCAGTATATTTTTGGACGATAGCTGTCATTTATAACTCTGCAGGTTTGTGAATTACAGTGCCCCTGAGCTCCTTTCTTCAACTCGCTTTCTCGTGAGCTGGCCGCAACACCGCAGGGTGGCTTCAGACCCTAATCTGGTTCCGGCACGGCACGCTGAGCCTTTGGTTAATTCCTCTTCCTGGTGGGAAATGAGAGTTAAATTTGCCCGTCCAGACACCTCCAGCTAGTCTGTCATTGGTTCTGCCTATTCCTGTTCATCTTCCGCAGAAATTGCAAACTGGGCCAAACAGGAGGTTAAAGGCACTGACTCTCCAAGTCAGTGTTAGTAGTAAAGCGGGAGAGTGTTAGTAAAGCGTCTGGAATGTTGCACCCGAGTACCAGGGGACGAAAACTGAGACATATTGGAACACGTCTCCCGATCACACGGTTGATCATACTCTGGGTTCCACATGCATGTTTTAGCTGAAGGAAGAATACCTTAAACCTGGAGAGTTGAGACCCGTGGAATGGGTACCATGCAATATGACTTCAAAGGGTCTTCATTTGCTCACCGAAACTCTCCATATCTATCACTGCTGCGTTTATGCCCCTGTACACACGCTTGATTCTCTTTCGGAGACATAGCAATCCATAGGTTTTAAGATAATTCCTAGTCAGGTACACTCTTAGGCGTTTAATATGGGGTGTTGAGTCCATTTCCTTGAGCAAGGAGTAGCTCTTGTCTATTCCATACTTGGCTTAAGGAACTTTATCTGTGCTCATTTCAATCTCTGGTTTTATGCAACTCCCCAACTCACCTTTCCCCTTAAGCAAGCATAAGTTGGTTTTCTAAATTTGAGTCACTGTTCTGTTTTGCAATTCAGTTCCTGTGTAGCCAAGTTTATATTCCGTGTATTAGTGATATCTTATGATGTTTCTTTTTCTGTGTGACTTATTTCAGTTAGAATCATCATACCTGAATCCACTCATTATGCTGCTACGGGCCTGATGACATAGATTTCATTGCTGTGTGATATTGCATTGTACGTAAGTACCAAAACTTCTTTATCCATTTTTCACTTTCTGCGATATTGAACTTGTACCGTAAACCAGGTTCTTGTAAACAGAGCCGTCCCAACCTTTGGGGTGGCTGTGTCTTTTGATTTTAATTTCCCTAAGCTATAGGACCATAAGTGGAAGTGCCCTACGCTCTGTTGCTTTGTTTTTTAGATGTTTCAGGAAACACCATACACTTCTCCGGAGTGGCTGTTGGCAAGTTACATCCTGCCCATCAGCATAACAAGGCTCCCAGTTCTCCATGGCCTGTCCTGCCTTTCTGGATTTTACACTTTTTTCAGATGGCCCTTTTGACCGGGGGGAAGTGAGACTTCATTGTAGTGCAGATTTCCTTTGCAAGCTTGCTTGGTTGGCCAAAAAGTGCGTATGCGTTTTTTCCTGAATATATTCAGGAAAAAACGCATACGCCCTTTTTGGCCAAGTGCATCATTGTGGACGTTCTGCCTCTTTTCCTATGCTTTAAATGCAATTCCAGTCTACCTCCTGAAATCGGTTTCCTGCAATTCTGCCCCGCTTTCAAGTCCTCTTGGCAGCCTTACTTCAGTATATTTTTGGACGATAGCTGTCATTTATAACTCTGCAGGTTTGTGAATTACAGTGCCCCTGAGCTCCTTTCTTCAACTCGCTTTCTCGTGAGCTGGCCGCAACACCACAGGAAGGCTTCAGGCCCTAATCTGGTTCCGGCACGGCACGCTGAGCCTTTGGTTAATTCCTCTTCCTGGTGGGAAATGAGAGTTAAATTTGCCCGTCCAGACACCTCCAGCTAGTCTCTCATTGGTTCTCCCTATTCCTGTTCATCTTCCGCAGAAATTGCAAACTGGGCCAAACAGGAGGTTAAAGGCACTGACTCTCCAAGTCGGGAGAGTGTTCGTAAAGCCTCTGGCATGTTGCACCCGAGTACCAGGGAACGAAAAGTGAGACACATTTGAATATGTTTCTCGATCACATGGTGGATCATACTCTGGGTTCCACATGCATGTTTTAGCTGAAGGAAGAATACCTTAAACCTGGAGAGTTGAGACCCGTGGAATGGGTACCATGCAATATGACTTCAAAGGTCTTCATTTGCTCACCGAACCTCACCAATCTTATGAGCCCCAAGTGTCCAGCCTTATGTGTCACCCAGCTCTGGGTGTAGATGTGGTAAATGCAGGTTGCATCAGAAGCCTTGAATGAATTACTTAAGTATTTCTCTCTATTTCACTGTCATTGTGTTTTGTTTAAGAAATTTATTTTTATTATGGGATTTACCTGATTTTCACTGCTTTAATGCCGCTGTACACACTCTTGATTCTCTTACAGAGATATATAAATCCATAGGTTTTATGATTCTTACTAGTCAGGTATATTCCTAGGCGTTGAATATGGGGTGTTGAGTCCATTTCGTTGAGCAAGGAGTAGCTCTTGTCTATTCCATATTTGGCTTAAGGAACTTTATCTGTGCTCATTTCAATCTCTGGTTTTATGCAGCACCCCAACTCACCTTTCCCCTTAAGCAAGCATAAGTTGGTTTTCTAAATTTGAGACCCTGTTCTGTTTTGGAATTCAGTTCCTGTGTAGCCAAGTTTTCATTCCGTGTATTAGTGATACCTTATGATGTTTCTTTTTCTGTGTGACTTATTTCAGTTAGATTCATCGTACTTAGTCCACTCATTATGCTGCTACGGTCCTGATGACATAGATTTCATTGCTGAGTGATATTGCATTGTACGAAAGTACCACAACTTCTTTATCCATTTTTCACTTTCTGCGATATTGAACTTGTACCGTATATGAGGTTCTTGTAAACAGAGCCATCCCAAACTTTGGGGTGGCTGTGTCTTTTTGATTTTAATTGTCCTAAACTATAGTTCCATAAGTGAAAGTGCCCTAGGCTCTGTTGCTTTGTTTTTTAGATGTTTCAGGAAACACCAAACACTTCTCCAGAGTGGCTGTTGGCAATTTACATCCCACCCATCAGCATAACAAGGCTCCCAGTTCTCCATGGCCTGTCCTGCCTTTCTGGATTTTACACTTTTTTCAGATGGCCCTTTTGACCGGGGGGAAGTGAGACTTCATTGTAGTGCAGATTTCCTTTGCAAGCTTGCTTGGTTGGCCAAAAAGGGCGTATGCGTTTTTTCCTGAATATATTCAGGAAAAAACGCATACGCCCTTTTTGGCCAAGTGCATCATTGTGGACGTTCTGCCTCTTTTCCTATGCTTTAAATGCAATTCCAGTCTACCTCCTGAAATCGGTTTCCTGCAATTCTGCCCCGCTTTCAAGTCCTCTTGGCAGCCTTACTTCAGTATATTTTTGGACGATAGCTGTCATTTATAACTCTGCAGGTTTGTGAATTACAGTGCCCCTGAGCTCCTTTCTTCAACTCGCTTTCTCGTGAGCTGGCCGCAACACCGCAGGATGGCTTCAGGCCCTAATCTGGTTGCGGCACGGCACACTGAGCCTTTGGTTAATTCCTCTTCCTGGTGGGAAATGAGAGTTAAATTTGCCCGTCCAGACACCTCCAGCTAGTCTGTCATTGGTTCTCCCTATTCCTGTTCATCTTCCGCAGAAATTGCAAACTGGGCCAAACAGGAGGTTAAAGGCGCTGACTCTCCAAGTCGGGAGAGTGTTAGTAAAGCGTCTGGAATGTTGCACCCGAGTACCAGGGGACGAAAACTGAGACATATTGGAACACGTCTCCCGATCACACGGTTGATCATACTCTGGGTTCCACATGCATGTTTTAGCTGAAGGAAGAATACCTTAAACCTGGAGAGTTGAGACCCGTGGAATGGGTTCCATGCAATATGACTTCAAAGGGTCTTCATTTGCTCACCGAACCTCTCCAGTCCTATCACTGCTGCGTTTATGCCCCTGTACACACGCTTGATTCTCTTTCGGAGACATAGCAATCCATAGGTTTTAAGATACTTCCTAGTCAGGTACACTCTTAGGCATTTAATATGGGGTGTTGAGTCCATTTCGTTGAGCAAGGAGTAGCTCTTGTCTATTCCATATTTGGCTTAAGGAACTTTATCTGTGCTCATTTCAATCTCTGGTTTTATGCAGCACCCCAACTCACCTTTCCCCTTATCAAGCATAAGTTGGTTTTCCAAATTTGAGACCCTGTTCTGTTTTGTAATTCAGTTCCTGTGTAGCCAAGTTTACATTCCGTGTATTAGTGATATCTTATGATGTTTCTTTTTCTGTGAGACTTATTTCAGTTAGAATCATCGTACCTGAATCCACTCATTATGCTGCTATGGGCCTGATGACATAGATTTCCTTGCTGAGTGATACTGCATTGTACGTAAGTACCACAACTTCTTTATCCATTTTTCACTTTCTGCGATATTGAACTTGTACCGTAAACCAGGTTCTTGTAAACAGAGCCGTCCCAACCTTTGTGGTGGCTGTGTCTTTTTGATTTTAATTTCCCTAAGCTATAGGACCATAATTGGAAGTGCCCTAGGCTCTGTTGCTTTGTTTTTTAGATGTTTCAGGAAACACCATACACTTCTCCAGAGTGGCTGTTGGCAATTTACATCCCGCCCATCAGCATAACAAGGCTCCCAGTTCTCCATGGCCTGTCCTGCCTTTCTGCATTTTATACATTTTTCAGATGGCCCTTTTGACCGGGGGGAATTGAGACTTCATTGTAGTGCAGATTTCCTTTGCAAGCTTGCTTGGTTGGCCAAAAAGGGCGTATGCGTTTTTTCCTGAATATATTCAGGAAAAAACGCATACGCCCTTTTTGGCCAAGTGCATCATTGTGGACGTTCTGCCTCTTTTCCTATGCTTTAAATGCAATTCCAGTCTACCTCCTGAAATCGGTTTCCTGCAATTCTGCCCCGCTTTCAAGTCCTCTTGGCAGCCTTACTTCAGTATATTTTTGGACGATAGCTGTCATTTATAACTCTGCAGTTTTGTGAATTACAGTGCCCCTGAGCTCCTTTCTTCAACTCGCTTTCTCGTGAGCTGGCCGCAACACCGCAGGATGGCTTCAGGCCCTAATGTGGTTCCGGCACGGCATGCTGAGCCTTTGGTTAATTCCTCTTCCTGGTGGGAAATGAGAGTTCAATTTGCCCGTCCAGACACCCCCAGCTAGTCTCTCATTGGTTCTCCCTATTCCTGTTCATCTTCCGCAGAAATTGCAAACTGGGCCAAACAGGAGGTTAAAGGCACTGACTCTCCAAGTCGGGAGAGTGTTAGTAAAGCGTCTGGAATGTTGCACCTGAGTACCAGGGGACGAAAACTGAGACATATTGGAACACGTCTCCCGATCACACGGTTGATCATACTCTGGCTTCCAAATGCATGTTTTAGCTGAAGGAAGAATACCTTAAACCTGGAGAGTTGAGACCCGTGGAATGGGTACCATGCAATATGACTTCAAAGGGTCTTCATTTGCTCACCGAACCTCTCCAATCCTATCACTGCTGCGTTTATGCCCCTGTACACACACTTGATTCTCTTTCAGAGACATAGCAATCCATAGGTTTTAAGATACTTCCTAGTCAGGTACACTCTTAGGCATTTAATATGGGGTGTTGAGTCCATTTCGTTGAGCAAGGAGTAGCTCTTGTCTATTCCATATTTGGCTTAAGGAACTTTATCTGTGCTCATTTCAATCTCTGGTTTTATGCAGCACCCCAACTCACCTTTCCCCTTAAGCAAGCATAAGTTGGGTTTCTAAATTAGAGACCCTGTTCTGTTTTGTAATTCAGTTCCTGTGTAGCCAAGTTTACATTCCGTGTATTAGTGATATCTTATGATGTTTCTTTTTCTGTGTGACTTATTTCAGTTAGAATCATCGTACCTGAATCCACTCATTATGCTGCTACGGGCCTGATGACATAGATTTCATTGCTGAGTGATATTGCATTGTACGTAAGTACCACAACTTCTTTATCCATTTTTCACTTTCTGCGATATTGAACTTGTACCGTAAACCAGGTTCTTGTAAACAGAGCCGTCCCAACCTTTGGGGTGGCTGTGTCTTTTGATTTTAATTTCCCTAAGCTATAGGACCATAAGTGGAAGTGCCCTAGGCTCTGTTGCTTTGTTTTTTAGATGTTTCAGGAAACACCATACACTTCTCCCGAGTGGCTGTTGGCAATTTACATCCCGCCCATCAGCATAACAAGGCTCCCAGTTCTCCATGGCCTGTCCTGCCTTTCTGGATTTTACACTTTTTTCAGATGGCCCTTTTGACCGGGGGGAAGTGAGACTTCATTGTAGTGCAGATTTCCTTTGCAACCTTGCTTGGTTGGCCAAAAAGGGCGTATGCGTTTTTTCCTGAATATATTCAGGAAAAAACGCATACGCCCTTTTTGGCCAAGTGCATCATTGTGGACGTTCTGCCTCTTTTCCTATGCTTTAAATGCAATTCCTGTCTACCTCCTGAAATCGGTTTCCTGCAATTCTGCCCCGCTTTCAAGTCCTCTTGGCAGCCTTACTTCAGTATATTTTTGGACGATAGCTGTCATTTATAACTCTGCAGGTTTGTGAATTACAGTGCCCCTGAGCTCCTTTCTTCAACTCGTTTTCTCGTGAGCTGGCCGCAACACCGCAGGATGGCTTCAGGCCCTAATCTGGTTCCGGCACTGCACGCTGAGCCTTTGGTTAATTCCTCTTCCTGGTGGGAAATGAGAGTTAAATTTGCCCGTCCAGACACCTCCAGCTAGTCTGTCATTGGTTCTCCCTATTCCTGTTCATCTTCCGCAGAAATTGCAAACTGGGCCAAACAGGAGGTTAAAGGCACTGACTCTCCAAGTCGGGAGAGTGTTAGTAAAGCGTCTGGAATGTTGCACCCGAGTACCAGGGGACGAAAACTGAGACGTATTGGAACACGTCTCCCGATCACACGGTTGATCATACTCTGGGTTCCACATGCATGTTTTAGCTGAAGGAAGAATACCTTAAACCTGGAGAGTTGAGACCCGTGGAATGGGTACCATGCAATATGACTTCAAAGGGTCTTCATTTGCTCACCGAACCTCTCCAATCCTATCACTGCTGCGTTTATGCCCCTGTACACACACTTGATTCTCTTTCAGAGACATAGCAATCCATAGGTTTTAAGATACTTCCTAGTCAGGTACACTCTTAGGCATTTAATATGGGGTGTTGAGTCCATTTCGTTGAGCAAGGAGTAGCTCTTGTCTATTCCATATTTGGCTTAAGGAACTTTATCTGTGCTCATTTCAATCTCTGGTTTTATGCAGCACCCCAACTCACCTTTCCCCTTAAGCAAGCATAAGTTGGTTTTCTAAATTTGAGACCCTCTTCTGTTTTGTAATTCAGTTCCTGTGTAGCCAAGTTTACATTCCGTGTATTAGTGATATCTTATGATGTTTCTTTTCCTGTGTGACTTATTTCAGTTAGAATCATCGTACCTGAATCCACTCATTATGCTGCTACGGGCCTGATGACATAGATTTCATTGCTGAGTGATACTGCATTGTACGTAAGTACCACAACTTCTTTATCCATTTTTCACTTTCTGCGATATTGAACTTGTACCGTAAACCAGGTTCTTGTAAACAGAGCCGTCCCAACCTTTGGGGTGGCTGTGTCTTTTGATTTTAATTTCCCTAAGCTATAGGACCATAAGTGGAAGTGCCCTAGGCTCTGTTGCTTTGTTTTTTAGATGTTTCAGGAAACACCATACAGTTCTCCGGAGTGGCTGTTGGCAATTTACATCCCGCCCATCAGCATAACTAGGCTCCCAGTTCTCCATGGCCTGTCCTGCCTTTCTGGATTTTACACTTTTTTCAGATGGCTCTTTTGACTGGGGGGAAGTGAGACTTCATTGTAGTGCATATTTCCTTTGCAAGCTTGCTTGGTTGGCCAAAAAGGGCGTATGCGTTTTTTCCTGAATATATTCAGGAAAAAACGCATACACCCTTTTTGGCCAAGTGCATCATTGTGGACGTTCTGCCTCTTTTCCTATGCTTTAAATGCAATTCCAGTCTACCTCCTGAAATCGGTTTCCTGCAATTCTGCCCCGCTTTCAAGTCCTCTTGGCAGCCTTACTTCAGTATATTTTTGGACGATAGCTGTCATTTATAACTCTGCAGGTTTGTGAATTACAGTGCCCCTGAGCTCCTTTCTTCAACTCGCTCTCTCGTGAGCTGGCCGCAACACCGCAGGATGGCTTCAGGCCCTAATCTGGTTCCGGCACGGCACGCTGAGCCTTTGGTTAATTCCTCTTCCTGGTGGGAAATGAGAGTTAAATTTGCCCGTCCAGACACCTCCAGCTAGTCTCTCATTGGTTCTCCCTATCCCTGTTCATCTTCCGCAGAAATTGCAAACTGGGCCAAACAGGAGGTTAAAGGCACTGACTCTCCAAGTCGGGAGAGTGTTAGTAAAGCGTCTGGAATGTTGCACCCGAGTACCAGGGGACGAAAACTGAGACATATTGGAACACGTCTCCCGATCACACGGTTGATCATACTCTGGGTTCCACATGCATGTTTTAGCTGAAGGAAGAATACCTTAAACCTGGAGAGTTGAGACCCGTGGAATGGGTTCCATGCAATATGACTTCAAAGGGTCTTCATTTGCTCACCGAACCTCTCCAGTCCTATCACTGCTGCGTTTATGCCCCTGTACACACGCTTGATTCTCTTTCGGAGACATAGCAATCCATAGGTTTTAAGATACTTCCTAGTCAGGTATATTTTTATGTGTTTAATATGGGGTGTTGAATCCATTTCGTTGAGCAAGGAGTAGCTCTTGTCTATTACATATTTGGCTTAAGGAACTTTATCTGTGCTCATTTCAATCTCTGGTTTTATACGGCACCCCAACTCACCTTTCCCCTTAAGCAAGCATAAGTTGGTTTTCTAAATTTGAGACCCTCTTCTGTTTTGTAATTCAGTTCCTGTGTAGCCAAGTTTACATTCCGTGTATTAGTGATATCTTATGATGTTTCTTTTTCTGTGTGACTTATTTCAGTTAGAATCATCATACCTGAATCCACTCATTATGCTGCTACGGGCCTGATGACATAGATTTCATTGCTGAGTGATACTGCATTGTACGTAAGTACCACAACTTCTTTATCCATTTTTCACTTTCTGCGATATTGAACTTGTACCGTAAACCAGGTTCTTGTAAACAGAGCCGTCCCAACCTTTGGGGTGGCTGTGTCTTTTGATTTTAATTTCCCTAAGCTATAGGACCATAAGTGGAAGTGCCCTAGGCTCTGTTGCTTTGTTTTTTAGATGTTTCAGGAAACACCATACACTTCTCCCGAGTGGCTGTTGGCAATTTACATCCCGCCCATCAGCATAACAAGGCTCCCAGTTCTCCATGGCCTGTCCTGCCTTTCTGGATTTTACACTTTTTTCAGATGGCCCTTTTGACCGGGGGGAAGTGAGACTTCATTGTAGTGCAGATTTCCTTTGCAAGCTTGCTTGGTTGGCCAAAAAGGGCGTATGCGTTTTTTCCTGAATATATTCAGGAAATAACGCATACGCCCTTTTTGGCCAAGTGCATCATTGTGGACGTTCTGCCTCTTTTCCTATGCTTTAAATGCAATTCCAGTCTACCTCCTGAAATCGGTTTCCTGCAATTCTGCCCCGCTTTCAAGTCCTCTTGGCAGCCTTACTTCAGTATATTTTTGGACGATAGCTGTCATTTATAACTCTGCAGGTTTGTGAATTACAGTGCCCCTGAGCTCCTTTCTTCAACTCGCTTTCTCGTGAGCTGGCCGCAACACCGCAGGGTGGCTTCAGACCCTAATCTGGTTCCGGCACGGCACGCTGAGCCTTTGGTTAATTCCTCTTCCTGGTGGGAAATGAGAGTTAAATTTGCCCGTCCAGACACCTCCAGCTAGTCTGTCATTGGTTCTGCCTATTCCTGTTCATCTTCCGCAGAAATTGCAAACTGGGCCAAACAGGAGGTTAAAGGCACTGACTCTCCAAGTCAGTGTTAGTAGTAAAGCGGGAGAGTGTTAGTAAAGCGTCTGGAATGTTGCACCCGAGTACCAGGGGACGAAAACTGAGACATATTGGAACACGTCTCCCGATCACACGGTTGATCATACTCTGGGTTCCACATGCATGTTTTAGCTGAAGGAAGAATACCTTAAACCTGGAGAGTTGAGACCCGTGGAATGGGTACCATGCAATATGACTTCAAAGGGTCTTCATTTGCTCACCGAAACTCTCCATATCTATCACTGCTGCGTTTATGCCCCTGTACACACGCTTGATTCTCTTTCGGAGACATAGCAATCCATAGGTTTTAAGATAATTCCTAGTCAGGTACACTCTTAGGCGTTTAATATGGGGTGTTGAGTCCATTTCCTTGAGCAAGGAGTAGCTCTTGTCTATTCCATACTTGGCTTAAGGAACTTTATCTGTGCTCATTTCAATCTCTGGTTTTATGCAACTCCCCAACTCACCTTTCCCCTTAAGCAAGCATAAGTTGGTTTTCTAAATTTGAGTCACTGTTCTGTTTTGCAATTCAGTTCCTGTGTAGCCAAGTTTATATTCCGTGTATTAGTGATATCTTATGATGTTTCTTTTTCTGTGTGACTTATTTCAGTTAGAATCATCATACCTGAATCCACTCATTATGCTGCTACGGGCCTGATGACATAGATTTCATTGCTGTGTGATATTGCATTGTACGTAAGTACCAAAACTTCTTTATCCATTTTTCACTTTCTGCGATATTGAACTTGTACCGTAAACCAGGTTCTTGTAAACAGAGCCGTCCCAACCTTTGGGGTGGCTGTGTCTTTTGATTTTAATTTCCCTAAGCTATAGGACCATAAGTGGAAGTGCCCTACGCTCTGTTGCTTTGTTTTTTAGATGTTTCAGGAAACACCATACACTTCTCCGGAGTGGCTGTTGGCAAGTTACATCCTGCCCATCAGCATAACAAGGCTCCCAGTTCTCCATGGCCTGTCCTGCCTTTCTGGATTTTACACTTTTTTCAGATGGCCCTTTTGACCGGGGGGAAGTGAGACTTCATTGTAGTGCAGATTTCCTTTGCAAGCTTGCTTGGTTGGCCAAAAAGTGCGTATGCGTTTTTTCCTGAATATATTCAGGAAAAAACGCATACGCCCTTTTTGGCCAAGTGCATCATTGTGGACGTTCTGCCTCTTTTCCTATGCTTTAAATGCAATTCCAGTCTACCTCCTGAAATCGGTTTCCTGCAATTCTGCCCCGCTTTCAAGTCCTCTTGGCAGCCTTACTTCAGTATATTTTTGGACGATAGCTGTCATTTATAACTCTGCAGGTTTGTGAATTACAGTGCCCCTGAGCTCCTTTCTTCAACTCGCTTTCTCGTGAGCTGGCCGCAACACCACAGGAAGGCTTCAGGCCCTAATCTGGTTCCGGCACGGCACGCTGAGCCTTTGGTTAATTCCTCTTCCTGGTGGGAAATGAGAGTTAAATTTGCCCGTCCAGACACCTCCAGCTAGTCTCTCATTGGTTCTCCCTATTCCTGTTCATCTTCCGCAGAAATTGCAAACTGGGCCAAACAGGAGGTTAAAGGCACTGACTCTCCAAGTCGGGAGAGTGTTCGTAAAGCCTCTGGCATGTTGCACCCGAGTACCAGGGAACGAAAAGTGAGACACATTTGAATATGTTTCTCGATCACATGGTGGATCATACTCTGGGTTCCACATGCATGTTTTAGCTGAAGGAAGAATACCTTAAACCTGGAGAGTTGAGACCCGTGGAATGGGTACCATGCAATATGACTTCAAAGGTCTTCATTTGCTCACCGAACCTCACCAATCTTATGAGCCCCAAGTGTCCAGCCTTATGTGTCACCCAGCTCTGGGTGTAGATGTGGTAAATGCAGGTTGCATCAGAAGCCTTGAATGAATTACTTAAGTATTTCTCTCTATTTCACTGTCATTGTGTTTTGTTTAAGAAATTTATTTTTATTATGGGATTTACCTGATTTTCACTGCTTTAATGCCGCTGTACACACTCTTGATTCTCTTACAGAGATATATAAATCCATAGGTTTTATGATTCTTACTAGTCAGGTATATTCCTAGGCGTTGAATATGGGGTGTTGAGTCCATTTCGTTGAGCAAGGAGTAGCTCTTGTCTATTCCATATTTGGCTTAAGGAACTTTATCTGTGCTCATTTCAATCTCTGGTTTTATGCAGCACCCCAACTCACCTTTCCCCTTAAGCAAGCATAAGTTGGTTTTCTAAATTTGAGACCCTGTTCTGTTTTGGAATTCAGTTCCTGTGTAGCCAAGTTTTCATTCCGTGTATTAGTGATACCTTATGATGTTTCTTTTTCTGTGTGACTTATTTCAGTTAGATTCATCGTACTTAGTCCACTCATTATGCTGCTACGGTCCTGATGACATAGATTTCATTGCTGAGTGATATTGCATTGTACGAAAGTACCACAACTTCTTTATCCATTTTTCACTTTCTGCGATATTGAACTTGTACCGTATATGAGGTTCTTGTAAACAGAGCCATCCCAAACTTTGGGGTGGCTGTGTCTTTTTGATTTTAATTGTCCTAAACTATAGTTCCATAAGTGAAAGTGCCCTAGGCTCTGTTGCTTTGTTTTTTAGATGTTTCAGGAAACACCAAACACTTCTCCAGAGTGGCTGTTGGCAATTTACATCCCACCCATCAGCATAACAAGGCTCCCAGTTCTCCATGGCCTGTCCTGCCTTTCTGGATTTTACACTTTTTTCAGATGGCCCTTTTGACCGGGGGGAAGTGAGACTTCATTGTAGTGCAGATTTCCTTTGCAAGCTTGCTTGGTTGGCCAAAAAGGGCGTATGCGTTTTTTCCTGAATATATTCAGGAAAAAACGCATACGCCCTTTTTGGCCAAGTGCATCATTGTGGACGTTCTGCCTCTTTTCCTATGCTTTAAATGCAATTCCAGTCTACCTCCTGAAATCGGTTTCCTGCAATTCTGCCCCGCTTTCAAGTCCTCTTGGCAGCCTTACTTCAGTATATTTTTGGACGATAGCTGTCATTTATAACTCTGCAGGTTTGTGAATTACAGTGCCCCTGAGCTCCTTTCTTCAACTCGCTTTCTCGTGAGCTGGCCGCAACACCGCAGGATGGCTTCAGGCCCTAATCTGGTTGCGGCACGGCACACTGAGCCTTTGGTTAATTCCTCTTCCTGGTGGGAAATGAGAGTTAAATTTGCCCGTCCAGACACCTCCAGCTAGTCTGTCATTGGTTCTCCCTATTCCTGTTCATCTTCCGCAGAAATTGCAAACTGGGCCAAACAGGAGGTTAAAGGCGCTGACTCTCCAAGTCGGGAGAGTGTTAGTAAAGCGTCTGGAATGTTGCACCCGAGTACCAGGGGACGAAAACTGAGACATATTTGAACACGTCTCCCGATCACACGGTTGATTATACTCTGGGTTCCACATGCATGTTTTCGCTGAAGGAAGAATACCTTAAACCTGGAGAGTTGAGACCCGTGGAATGGGTACCATGCAATATGACTTCAAAGGGTCTTCATTTGCTCACCGAACTTCTCCAATCCTATCACTGCTGCGTTTATGCCCCTGTACACACGCTTGATTCTCTTTCGGAGACATAGCAATCCATAGGTTTTAAGATACTTCCTAGTCAGGTATATTCTTAGGCGTTTAATATGGGGTGTTGAATCCATTTCGTTGAGCAAGGAGTAGCTCTTGTCTATTCCATATTTGGCTTAAGGAACTTTATCTGTGCTCATTTCAATCTCTGGTTTTATGCAGCACCCCAACTCACCTTTCCCCTTAAGCAAGCATAAGTTTGTTTTCTAAATTTGAGACCCTGTTCTGTTTTGGAATTCAGTTCCTATGTAGCCAAGTTTACATTCCGTGTATTAGTGATATCTTATGATGTTTCTTTTTCTGTGTGACTTATTTCAGTTAGAATCATCATACCTGAATCCACTCACTATGCTGCTACGGGCCTGATGACATAGATTTCATTGCTGAGTGATACTGCATTGTACGTAAGTACCACAACTTCTTTATCCATTTTTCACTTTCTGCGATAGTGAACATGTACTGTAAACCAGGTTCTTGTAAACAGAGCCGTCCCAACCTTTGGGGTGGCAGTGTCTTTTTTATTTTAATTTCCCTAAGCTATAGGACCATAAGTGGAAGTGCCCTAGGCTCTGTTGCTTTGTTTTTTAGATGTTTCAGGAAACACCATACAGTTCTCTCGAGTGGCTGTTGGCAATTTACATCCCGCCCATCAGCATAACAAGGCTCCCAGTTCTCCATGGCCTATCCTGTGTTTCTGGATTTTACACTTTTTTCAGATGGCCCTTTTGACCGGGGGGAAGTGAGACTTCATTGTAGTGCCCATTTCCTTTGCAAGCTTGCTTGGTTGGCCAAAAAGGGCGTATGCGTTTTTTCCTGAATATATTCAGGAAAAAACGCATACGCCCTTTTTGGCCAAGTGCATCATTGTGGACGTTCTGCCTCTTTTCCTATGCTTTAAATGCAATTCCAGTCTACCTCCTGAAATCGGTTTCCTGCAATTCTGCCCCGCTTTCAAGTCCTCTTGGCAGCCTTACTTCAGTATATTTTTGGACGATAGCTGTCATTTATAACTCTGCAGGTTTGTGAATTACAGTGCCCCTGAGCTCCTTTCTTCAACTCGCTTTCTCGTGAGCTGGCCGCAACACCGCAGGATGGCTTCAGGCCCTAATCTGGTTCCGGCACGGCACGCTGAGCCTTTGGTTAATTCCTCTTCCTGGTGGGAAATGAGAGTTAAATTTGCCCGTCCAGACACCTCCAGCTAGTCTGTCATTGGTTCTCCCTATTCCTGTTCATCTTCCGCAGAAATTGCAAACTGGGCCAAACAGGAGGTTAAAGGCACTGACTCTCCAAGTCGGGAGAGTGTTAGTGAAGCGTTTGGAATGTTGCACCCGAGTACCTGGGGACGAAAACTGAGACATACTTGAACACGTCTCCCGATCACACGGTTGATCATACTCAGGGTTCCACATGCATGTTTTAGCTGAAGGAAGAATACCTTAAACCTGGAGAGTTGAGACCCGTGGAATGGGTACCATGCAATATGACTTCAAAGGGTCTTCATTTGCTCACCGAACCTCTCCAATCCTATCACTGCTGCGTTTATGCCCCTGTACACACGCTTGATTCTCTTTCGGAGACATAGCAATCCATAGGTTTTAAGATAGTTCCTAGTCAGGTACACTCTTAGGCATTTAATATGGGGTGTTGAGTCCATTTCGTTGAGCAAGGAGTAGCTCTTGTCTATTCCATATTTGGCTTAAGGAACTTTATCTGTGCTCATTTCAATCTCTGGTTTTATGCAGCACCCCAACTCACCTTTCCCCTTAAGCAAGCATAAGTTGGTTTTCTAAATTTGAGACCCTGTTCTGTATTGTAATTCAGTTCCTATGTAGCCAAGTTTACATTCCGTGTATTAGTGATATCTTATGATGTTTCTTTTTCTGTGTGACTTATTTCAGTTAGAATCATCATACCTGAATCCACTCACTATGCTGCTACGGGCCTGATGACATAGATTTCCTTGCTCAGTGATACTGCATTGTACGTAAGTACCACAACTTCTTTATCCATTTTTCACTTTCTGCGATATTGAACTTGTACCGTAAACAAGGTTCTTGTAAACAGAGCCGTCCCAACCTTTGGGGTGGCTGTGTCTTTTTGATTTTAATTTCCCTAAGCTATAGGACCATAAGTGGAAGTGCCCTAGGCTCTGTTGCTTTGTTTTTTAGATGTTTCAGGAAACACCATACACTTCTCTCGAGTGGCTGTTGGCAATTTATATCCCACCCATCAGCATAACAAGGCTCCCAGTTCTCCATGGCCTGTCCTGCCTTTCTGGATTTTACACTTTTTTCAGATGGCCCTTTTGACCGGGGGGAAGTGAGACTTCATTGTAGTGCAGATTTCCTTTGCAAGCTTGCTTGGTTGGCCAAAAAGCGCGTATGCGTTTTTTCCTGAATATATTCAGGAAAAAACGCATACGCCCTTTTTGGCCAAGTGCATCATTGTGGACGTTCTGCCTCTTTTCCTATGCTTTAAATGCAATTCCAGTCTACCTCCTGAAATCGGTTTCCTGCAATTCTGCCCCGCTTTCAAGTCCTCTTGGCAGCCTTACTTCAGTATATTTTTGGACGATAGCTGTCATTTATAACTCTGCAGGTTTGTGAATTACAGTGCCCCTGAGCTCCTTTCTTCAACTCGCTTTCTCGTGAGCTGGCCGCAACACCGCAGGATGGCTTCAGGCCCTAATCTGGTTCCGGCACGGCACGCTGAGCCTTTGGTTAATTCCTCTTCCTGGTGGGAAATGAGAGTTAAATTTGCCCGTCCAGACACCTCCAGCTAGTCTGTCATTGGTTCTCCCTATTCCTGTTCATCTTCCGCAGAAATTGCAAACTGGGCCAAACAGGAGGTTAAAGGCACTGACTTTCCAAGTCGGGAGAGTGTTAGTAAAGCGTCTGGAATGTTGCACCCGAGTACCAGGGGACGAAAACTGAGACATATTGGAACACGTCTCCCGATCACACGGTTGATCATACTCTGGGTTCCACATGCATGTTTTAGCTGAAGGAAGAATACCTTAAACCTGGAGAGTTGAGACCCGTGGAATGGGTACCATGCAATATGACTTCAAAGGGTCTTCATTTGCTCACCGAACCTCTCCAATCCTATCACTGCTGCGTTTATGCCCCTGCACACACGCTTGATTCTCTTTCGGAGACATAGCAATCCATAGGTTTTAAGATACTTCCTAGTCAGGTACACTCTTAGGCATTTAATAAGGGGTTTTGAGTCCATTTAGTTGAGCAAGGAGTAGCTCTTGTCTATTCCATATTTGGCTTAAGGAACTTTATCTGTGCTCATTTCAATCTCTGGTTTTATGCAGCACCCCAACTCACCTTTCCCCTTAAGCAAGCATAAGTTGGGTTTCTAAATTTGAGACCCTGTTCTGTTTTGTAATTCAGTTCCTGTGTAGCCAAGTTTACATTCCGTGTATTAGTGATATCTTATGATGTTTCTTTTTCTGTGTGACTTATTTCAGTTAGAATCATCGTACCTGAATCCACTCATTATGCTGCTACGGGCCTGATGACATAGATTTCATTGCTGAGTGATATTGCATTGTACGTAAGTACCACAACTTCTTTATCCATTTTTCACTTTCTGCGATATTGAACTTGTACCGTAAATGTGTTTCTTGTAAACAGAGCCGTCCCAACATTTTGGGTGGCTCTGTCTTTTTGATTTTAATTTCCCTAAGCTATAGGACCATAAGTGGAAGTGCCCTAGGCTCTGTTGCTTTCTTTTTTAGATGTTTCAGGAAACACCATACAGTTCTCTGGAATGGCTGTTGGCAATTTAAATCACGCCCATCAGCATAACAAGGCTCCCAGTTCTCCATGGCCTGTCCTGCCTTTCTGGATTTCACACTTTTTTCAGATGGCCCTTTTGACCGGGGGAAAGTGAGACTTCATTGTAGTGCAGATTTTCTTTTCAAGCTTGCTTGGTTGGCCAAAAAGGGCGTATGCGTTTTTTCCTGAATATATTCAGGAAAAAACCATACGCCCTTTTTGGCCAAGTGCATCATTGTGGACGTTCTGCCTCTTTTCCTATGCTTTAAATGCAAATCCAGTCTACCTCCTGAAATCGGTTTCTTGCAATTCTGCCCCGCTTTCAAGTCCTCTTGGCAGCCTTACTTCAGTATATTTTTGGACGATAGCTGTCATTTATAACTCTGCAGGTTTGTGAATTACAGTGCCCCTGAGCTCCTTGCTTCAACTCGCTTTCTTGTGAGCTGGCCGCAACACCGCAGGATTGCTTCAGGCCCTAATGTGGTTAAGGCACGGCACATTGAGCCTTTGGTTAATTCCTCTTCCTGGTGGGAAATGAGAGTTAAATTTGCCCGTCCAGACACCTCCAGCTAGTCTCTCAATGGTTCTCCCTATTCCTGTTCATCTTCCGCAGAAATTGCAAACTGGGCCAAACAGGAGGTTAAAGGCACTGACTCTCCAAGTCGGGAGAGTGTTAGTAAAGCGTCTGGAATGTTGCACCCGAGTACCAGGGGACGAAAACTGAGACATATTGGAACACGTCTCCCGATCACACGGTTGATCATACTCTGGGTTCCACATGCATGTTTTAGCTGAAGGAAGAATACCTTAAACCTGGAGAGTTGAGACCCGTGGAATGGGTACCATGCAATATGACTTCAAAGGGTCTTCATTTGCTCACCGAACCTCTCTAGTCCTATCACTGCTGCGTTTATGCCCCTGTACACACGCTTGATTCTCTTTCGGAGACATAGCAATCCATAGGTTTTAAGATACTTCCTAGTCAGGTACACTCTTAGGCATTTAATATGGGGTGTTGAGTCCATTTCGTTGAACAAGGAGTAGCTCTTGTCTATTCCTTATTTGGCTTAAGGAACTTTATCTGTGCTCATTTCAATCTCTGGTTTTATGCAGAACCCCAACTCACCTTTCCCCTTAAGGAAGCATAAGTTGGTTTTCTAAATTTGAGACCCTGTTCTGTTTTGTAATTCAGTTCCTGTGTAGCCAAGTTTACATTCCGTGTATTAGTGATATCTTATGATGTTTCTTTTTCTGTGTGAATCATTTCAGTTAGAATCATCATACCTGAATCCACTCATTATGCTGCTACGGGCCTGATGACATAGATTTCATTGCTGAGTGATACTGCATTGTACGTAAGTACCACAACTTCTTTATCCATTTTTCACTTTCTGCGATATTGAACTTGTACCGTAAACCAGGTTCTTGTAAACAGAGCCGTCCCAACCTTTGGGGTGGCTGTGTCTTTTTGATTTTAATTTCCCTAAGCTATAGGACCATAAGTGGAAGTGCCCTAGGCTCTGTTGCTTTGTTTTTTAGATGTTTCAGGAAACACCATACACTTCTCCCGAGTGGCTGTTGGCAATTGTCATCCCGCCCATCAGCATAACAAGGCTCCCAGTTCTCCATGGCCTGTCCTGCCTTTCTGGATTTTACACTTTTTTCAGATGGCCCTTTTGACCAGGGGGAAGTGAGACTTCATTGTAGTGCAGATTTCCTTTGCAAGCTTGCTTGGTTGGCCAAAAAGTGCGTATGCGTTTTTTCCTGAATATATTCAGGAAAAAACGCATATGCCCTTTTTGGCCAAGTGCATCATTGTGGACGTTCTGCCTCTTTTCCTATGCTTTAAATGCAATTCCAGTCTACCTCCTGAAATCGGTTTCCTGCAATTCTGCCCCGCTTTCAAGTCCTCTTGGCAGCCTTACTTCAGTATATTTTTGGACGATAGCTGTCATTTATAACTCTGCAGGTTTGTGAATTACAGTGCCCCTGAGCTCCTTTCTTCAACTCGCTTTCTCGTGAGCTGGCCGCAACACCGCAGGATGGCTTCAGGCCCTAATCTGGTTCCGGCACGGCACGCTGAGCCTTTGGTTAATTCCTCTTCCTGGTGGGAAATGAGAGTTAAATTTGCCCGTCCAGACACCTCCAGCTAGTCTGTCATTGGTTCTCCCTATTCCTGTTCATCTTCCGCAGAAATTGCAAACTGGGCCAAACAGGAGGTTAAAGGCGCTGACTCTCCAAGTCGGGAGAGTGTTAGTAAAGCGTCTGGAATGTTGCACCCGAGTACCAGGGGACGAAATGTGAGACATATTTGAACACGTCTCCCGATCACACGGTTGATCATACTCTGGGTTCCACATGCATGTTTTAGCTGAAGGAAGAATACCTTAAACCTGGAGAGTTGAGACCCGTGGAATGGGTACCATGCAATATGACTTCAAAGCATCTTCATTTGCTCACCGAACCTCTCCAATCCTATCACTGCTGCGTTTATGCCCCTGCACACACGCTTGATTCTCTTTCGGAGACATAGCAATCCATAGGTTTTAAGATACTTCCTAGTCAGGTACACTCTTAGGCGTTTAATATGGGGTGTTGAGTCCATTTCGTTGAGCAAGGAGTAGCTCTTGTCTATTCCATATTTGGCTTAAGGAACTTTATCTGTGCTCATTTCAATCTCTGGTTTTATGCAGCACCCCAACTCACCTTTCCCCTTAAGCAAGCATAAGTTGGGTTTTAAATTTGAGACCCTGTTCTGTTTTGTAATTCAGTTCCTGTGTAGCCAAGTTTACATTCCGTGTATTAGTGATATCTTATGATGGTTCTTTTTCTGTGTGACTTATTTCAGTTAGAATCATCATACCTGAATCCACTGATTATGCTGCTACGGGCCTGATGACATAGATTTCCTTGCTGAGTGATATTGCATTGTACGTAAGTACCACAACTTCTTTATCCATTTTTCACTTTCTGCGATATTGAACTTGTACCGTAAACCAGGTTCTTGTAAACAGAGCCGTCCCAACCTTTGGGGTGGCTGTGTCTTTTTGATTTTAATTTCCCTAAGCTATAGGACCATAAGTGGAAGTGCCTTAGGCTCTGTTGCTTGTTTTTTAGATGTTTCAGGAAACACCATACACTTCTCCCGAGTGGCTGTTGGCAATTTACATCCCACCCATCAGCATAACAAGGCTCCAGTTCTCCATGGCCTGTCCTGCCTTTCTGGATTTTACACTTTTTTCAGATGGCCCTTTTGACCGGGGGGAAGTGAGACTTCATTGTAGTGCAGATTTCCTTTGCAAGCTTGCTTGGTTGGCCAAAAAGGGCGTATGCGTTTTTTCCTGAATATATTCAGGAAAAAACGCATACGCCCTTTTTGGCCAAGTGCATCATTGTGGACGTTCTGCCTCTTTTCCTATGCTTTAAATGCAATTCCAGTCTACCTCCTGAAATCGGTTTCCTGCAATTCTGCCCCGCTTTCAAGTCCTCTTGGCAGCCTTACTTCAGTATATTTTTGGACGATAGCTGTCATTTATAACTCTGCAGGTTTGTGAATTACAGTGCCCCTGAGCTCCTTTCTTCAACTCGCTTTCTCGTGAGCTGGCCGCAACACCGCAGGATGGCTTCAGGCCCTAATCTGGTTCCGGCACGGCACGCTGAGCCTTTGGTTAATTCCTCTTCCTGGTGGGAAATGAGAGTTAAATTTGCCCGTCCAGACACCTCCAGCTAGTCTCTCATTGGTTCTCCCTATTCCTGTTCATCTTCCGCAGAAATTGCAAACTGGGCTAAACAGGAGGTTAAAGGCACTGACTCTCCAAGTCGGGAGAGTGTTAGTAAAGCATCTGGAATGTTGCACCCGAGTACCAGGGGACGAAAACTGAGACATATTGGAACACGTCTCCCGATCACACGGTTGATCATACTCTGGGTTCCACATGCATGTTTTAGCTGAAGGAAGAATACCTTAAACCTGGAGAGTTGAGACCCGTGGAATGGGTACCATGCAATATGATTTCAAAGGGTCTTCATTTGCTCACCGAACCTCTCCAATCCTATCACTGCTGCGTTTATGCCCCTGCACACACGCTTGATTCTCTTTCGGAGACATAGCAATCCATAGGTTTTAAGATACTTCCTAGTCAGGTACATTCTTAGGCGTTTAATATGGGGTGTTGAGTCCATTTCATTGAGCAAGGTGTAGCTCTTGTCTATTCCATATTTGGCTTAAGGAACTTTATCTGTGCTCATTTCAATCTCTGGTTTTATGCAGCACCCCAACTCACCTTTCCCCTTAAGCAAGCATAAGTTGGGTTTCTAAATTTGAGACCCTGTTCTGTTTTGTAATTCAGTTCCTGTGTAGCCAAGTTTACATTCCGTGTATTAGTGATATCTTATGATGTTTCTTTTTCTGTGTGACTTATTTCAGTTAGAATCATCATACCTGAATCCACTCATTATGCTGCTACGGGCCTGATGACATAGATTTCATTGCTGAGTGATACTGCATTGTACGTAAGTACCACAACTTCTTTATCCATTTTTCACTTTCTGCGATATTGAACTTGTACCGTAAACCAGGTTCTTGTAAACAGAGCCGTCCCAACCTTTGGGGTGGCTGTGTCTTTTTGATTTTAATTTCCCTAAGCTATAGGACCATAAGTGGAAGTGCCCTAGGCTCTGTTGCTTTGTTTTTTAGATGTTTCAGGAAACACCATACACTTCTCCCGAGTGGCTGTTGGCAATTGACATCCCGCCCATCAGCATAACAAGGCTCCCAGTTCTCCATGGCCTGTCCTGCCTTTCTGGATTTTACACTTTTTTCAGATGGCCCTTTTGACCAGGGGGAAGTGAGACTTCATTGTAGTGCAGATTTCCTTTGCAAGCTTGCTTGGTTGGCCAAAAAGTGCGTATGCGTTTTTTCCTGAATATATTCAGGAAAAAACGCATATGCCCTTTTTGGCCAAGTGCATCATTGTGGACGTTCTGCCTCTTTTCCTATGCTTTAAATGCAATTCCAGTCTACCTCCTGAAATCGGTTTCCTGCAATTCTGCCCCGCTTTCAAGTCCTCTTGGCAGCCTTACTTCAGTATATTTTTGGACGATAGCTGTCATTTATAACTCTGCAGGTTTGTGAATTACAGTGCCCCTGAGCTCCTTTCTTCAACTCGCTTTCTCGTGAGCTGGCCGCAACACCGCAGGATGGCTTCAGGCCCTAATCTGGTTCCGGCACGGCACGCTGAACCTTTGGTTAATTCCTCTTCCTGGTGGGAAATGAGAGTTAAATTTGCCCGTCCAGACACCTCCAGCTAGTCTGTCATTGGTTCTCCCTATTCCTGTTCATCTTCCGCAGAAATTGCAAACTGGGCCAAACAGGAGGTTAAAGGCGCTGACTCTCCAAGTCGGGAGAGTGTTAGTAAAGCGTCTGGAATGTTGCACCCGAGTACCAGGGGACGAAATGTGAGACATATTTGAACACGTCTCCCGATCACACGGTTGATCATACTCTGGGTTCCACATGCATGTTTTAGCTGAAGGAAGAATACCTTAAACCTGGAGAGTTGAGACCCGTGGAATGGGTACCATGCAATATGACTTCAAAGCATCTTCATTTGCTCACCGAACCTCTCCAATCCTATCACTGCTGCGTTTATGCCCCTGCACACACGCTTGATTCTCTTTCGGAGACATAGCAATCCATAGGTTTTAAGATACTTCCTAGTCAGGTACACTCTTAGGCGTTTAATATGGGGTGTTGAGTCCATTTCGTTGAGCAAGGAGTAGCTCTTGTCTATTCCATATTTGGCTTAAGGAACTTTATCTGTGCTCATTTCAATCTCTGGTTTTATGCAGCACCCCAACTCACCTTTCCCCTTAAGCAAGCATAAGTTGGGTTTTAAATTTGAGACCCTGTTCTGTTTTGTAATTCAGTTCCTGTGTAGCCAAGTTTACATTCCGTGTATTAGTGATATCTTATGATGGTTCTTTTTCTGTGTGACTTATTTCAGTTAGAATCATCATACCTGAATCCACTGATTATGCTGCTACGGGCCTGATGACATAGATTTCCTTGCTGAGTGATATTGCATTGTACGTAAGTACCACAACTTCTTTATCCATTTTTCACTTTCTGCGATATTGAACTTGTACCGTAAACCAGGTTCTTGTAAACAGAGCGGTCCCAACCTTTGGGGTGGCTGTGTCTTTTTGATTTTAATTTCCCTAAGCTATAGGACCATAAGTGGAAGTGCCTTAGGCTCTGTTGCTTGTTTTTTAGATGTTTCAGGAAACACCATACACTTCTCCCGAGTGGCTGTTGGCAATTTACATCCCACCCATCAGCATAACAAGGCTCCAGTTCTCCATGGCCTGTCCTGCCTTTCTGGATTTTACACTTTTTTCAGATGGCCCTTTTGACCGGGGGGAAGTGAGACTTCATTGTAGTGCAGATTTCCTTTGCAAGCTTGCTTGGTTGGCCAAAAAGGGCGTATGCGTTTTTTCCTGAATATATTCAGGAAAAAACGCATACGCCCTTTTTGGCCAAGTGCATCATTGTGGACGTTCTGCCTCTTTTCCTATGCTTTAAATGCAATTCCAGTCTACCTCCTGAAATCGGTTTCCTGCAATTCTGCCCCGCTTTCAAGTCCTCTTGGCAGCCTTACTTCAGTATATTTTTGGACGATAGCTGTCATTTATAACTCTGCAGGTTTGTGAATTACAGTGCCCCTGAGCTCCTTTCTTCAACTCGCTTTCTCGTGAGCTGGCCGCAACACCGCAGGATGGCTTCAGGCCCTAATCTGGTTCCGGCACGGCACGCTGAGCCTTTGGTTAATTCCTCTTCCTGGTGGGAAATGAGAGTTAAATTTGCCCGTCCAGACACCTCCAGCTAGTCTCTCATTGGTTCTCCCTATTCCTGTTCATCTTCCGCAGAAATTGCAAACTGGGCCAAACAGGAGGTTAAAGGCACTGACTCTCCAAGTCGGGAGAGTGTTAGTAAAGCATCTGGAATGTTGCACCCGAGTACCAGGGGACGAAAACTGAGACATATTGGAACACGTCTCCCGATCACACGGTTGATCATACTCTGGGTTCCACATGCATGTTTTAGCTGAAGGAAGAATACCTTAAACCTGGAGAGTTGAGACCCGTGGAATGGGTACCATGCAATATGACTTCAAAGCATCTTCATTTGCTCACCGAACCTCTCCAATCTTATCACTGCTGCGTTTATGCCCCTGCACACACGCTTGATTCTCTTTCGGAGACATAGCAATCCATAGGTTTTAAGATACTTCCTAGTCAGGTACACTCTTAGGCATTTAATATGGGGTGTTGAGTCCATTTCGTTGAACAAGGAGTAGCTCTTGTCTATTCCTTATTTGGCTTAAGGAAATTTATCTGTGCTCATTTCAATCTCTGGTTTTATGCAGCACCCCAACTCACCTTTCCCCTTAAGGAAGCATAAGTTGGTTTTCTAAATTTGAGACCCTGTTCTGTTTTGTAATTCAGTTCCTGTGTAGCCAAGTTTACATTCCGTGTATTAGTGATATCTTATGATGTTTCTTTTTCTGTGTGAATCATTTCAGTTAGAATCATCATACCTGAATCCACTCATTATGCTGCTACGGGCCTGATGACATAGATTTCATTGCTGAGTGATACTGCATTGTACGTAAGTACCACAACTTCTTTATCCATTTTTCACTTTCTGCGATATTGAACTTGTACCGTAAACCAGGTTCTTGTAAACAGAGCCGTCCCAACCTTTGGGGTGGCTGTGTCTTTTTGATTTTAATTTCCCTAAGCTATAGGACCATAAGTGGAAGTGCCTTAGGCTCTGTTGCTTGTTTTTTAGATGTTTCAGGAAACACCATACACTTCTCCCGAGTGGCTGTTGGCAATTTACATCCCACCCATCAGCATAACAAGGCTCCAGTTCTCCATGGCCTGTCCTGCCTTTCTGGATTTTACACTTTTTTCAGATGGCCCTTTTGACCGGGGGGAAGTGAGACTTCATTGTAGTGCAGATTTCCTTTGCAAGCTTGCTTGGTTGGCCAAAAAGGGCGTATGCGTTTTTTCCTGAATATATTCAGGAAAAAACGCATACGCCCTTTTTGGCCAAGTGCATCATTGTGGACGTTCTGCCTCTTTTCCTATGCTTTAAATGCAATTCCAGTCTACCTCCTGAAATCGGTTTCCTGCAATTCTGCCCCGCTTTCAAGTCCTCTTGGCAGCCTTACTTCAGTATATTTTTGGACGATAGCTGTCATTTATAACTCTGCAGGTTTGTGAATTACAGTGCCCCTGAGCTCCTTTCTTCAACTCGCTTTCTCGTGAGCTGGCCGCAACACCGCAGGATGGCTTCAGGCCCTAATCTGGTTCCGGCACGGCACGCTGAGCCTTTGGTTAATTCCTCTTCCTGGTGGGAAATGAGAGTTAAATTTGCCCGTCCAGACACCTCCAGCTAGTCTCTCATTGGTTCTCCCTATTCCTGTTCATCTTCCGCAGAAATTGCAAACTGGGCCAAACAGGAGGTTAAAGGCACTGACTCTCCAAGTCGGGAGAGTGTTATTAAAGCGTCTGGAATGTTGCACCCGAGTACCAGGGGACGGAAACTGAGACATATTGGAACACGTCTCCCGATCACACGGTTGATCATACTCTGGGTTCCTCATGCATGTTTTAGCTGAAGGAAGAATACCTTAAACCTGGAGAGTTGAGCCCCGTGGAATGGGTACCATGCAATATGACTTCAAAGGGTCTTCATTTGCTCACCGAACTTCTCCAATCCTATCACTGCTGCGTTTATGCCCCTGCACACACGCTTGATTCTCTTTCGGAGACATAGCAATCCATAGGTTTTAAGATACTTCCTAGTCAGGTACATTCTTAGGCGTTTAATATGGGGTGTTGAGTCCATTTCATTGAGCAAGGAGTAGCTCTTGTCTATTCCATATTTGGCTTAAGGAACTTTATCTGTGCTCATTTCAATCTCTGGTTTTATGCAGCACCCCAACTCACCTTTCCCCTTAAGCAAGCATAAGTTGGGTTTCTAAATTTGAGACCCTGTTCTGTTTTGGAAATCAGTTCCTGTGTAGCCCAGTTTACATTCCGTGTATTAGTGATATCTTATGATGTTTCTTTTTCTGTGTGACTTTTTTCAGTTAGAATCATCATACCTGAATCCACTCATTATGCTGCTACGGGCCTGATGACATAGATTTCATTGCTGAGTGATACTGCATTGTACGTAAGTACCACAACTTCTTTATCCATTTTTCACTTTCTGCGATATTGAACTTGTACCGTAAACCAGGTTCTTGTAAACAGAGCCGTCCCAACCTTTGGGGTGGCTGTGTCTTTTTGATTTTAATTTCCCTAAGCTATAGGACCATAAGTGCAAGTGCCCTAGGCTCTGTTGCTTTGTTTTTTAGATGTTTCAGGAAACACCATACACTTCTCCCGAGTGGCTGTTGGCAATTTTCATCCCGCCCATCAGCATAACAAGGCTCCCAGTTCTCCATGGCCTGTCCTGCCTTTCTGGATTTTACACTTTTTTCAGATGGCCCTTTTGACCGGGGGGAAGTGAGACTTCATTGTAGAGCAGATTTCCTTTGCAAGCTTGCTTGGTTGGCCAAAAAGTGCGTATGCGTTTTTTCCTGAGGAAAAAACGCATACGCCCTTTTTGGCCAAGTGCATCATTGTGGACGTTCTGCCTCTTTTCCTATGCTTTAAATGCAATTCCAGTCTACCTCCTGAAATCGGTTTCCTGCAATTCTGCCCCGCTTTCAAGTCCTCTTGGCAGCCTTACTTCAGTATATTTTTGGACGATATCTGTCATTTATAACTCTGCAGTTTTGTGAATTACAGTGCCCCTGAGCTCCTTTCTTCAACTCGCTTTCTCGTGAGCTGGCCGCAACACCGCAGGATGGCTTCAGGCCCTAATGTGGTTCCGGCACGGCATGCTGAGCCTTTGGTTAATTCCTCTTCCTGGTGGGAAATGAGAGTTCAATTTGCCCGTCCAGACACCCCCAGCTAGTCTCTCATTGGTTCTCCCTATTCCTGTTCATCTTCCGCAGAAATTGCAAACTGGGCCAAACAGGAGGTTAAAGGCACTGACTCTCCAAGTCGGGAGAGTGTTAGTAAAGCGTCTGGAATGTTGCACCTGAGTACCAGGGGACGAAAACTGAGACATATTGGAACACGTCTCCCGATCACACGGTTGATCATACTCTGGCTTCCAAATGCATGTTTTAGCTGAAGGAAGAATACCTTAAACCTGGAGAGTTGAGACCCGTGGAATGGGTACCATGCAATATGACTTCAAAGGGTCTTCATTTGCTCACCGAACCTCTCCAATCCTATCACTGCTGCGTTTATGCCCCTGTACACACACTTGATTCTCTTTCAGAGACATAGCAATCCATAGGTTTTAAGATACTTCCTAGTCAGGTACACTCTTAGGCATTTAATATGGGGTGTTGAGTCCATTTCGTTGAGCAAGGAGTAGCTCTTGTCTATTCCATATTTGGCTTAAGGAACTTTATCTGTGCTCATTTCAATCTCTGGTTTTATGCAGCACCCCAACTCACCTTTCCCCTTAAGCAAGCATAAGTTGGGTTTCTAAATTAGAGACCCTGTTCTGTTTTGTAATTCAGTTCCTGTGTAGCCAAGTTTACATTCCGTGTATTAGTGATATCTTATGATGTTTCTTTTTCTGTGTGACTTATTTCAGTTAGAATCATCGTACCTGAATCCACTCATTATGCTGCTACGGGCCTGATGACATAGATTTCATTGCTGAGTGATATTGCATTGTACGTAAGTACCACAACTTCTTTATCCATTTTTCACTTTCTGCGATATTGAACTTGTACCGTAAACCAGGTTCTTGTAAACAGAGCCGTCCCAACCTTTGGGGTGGCTGTGTCTTTTGATTTTAATTTCCCTAAGCTATAGGACCATAAGTGGAAGTGCCCTAGGCTCTGTTGCTTTGTTTTTTAGATGTTTCAGGAAACACCATACACTTCTCCGGAGTGGCTGTTGGCAATTTACATCCCGCCCATCAGCATAACTAGGCTCCCAGTTCTCCATGGCCTGTCCTGCCTTTCTGGATTTTACACTTTTTTCAGATGGCTCTTTTGACTGGGGGGAAGTGAGACTTCATTGTAGTGCATATTTCCTTTGCAAGCTTGCTTGGTTGGCCAAAAAGGGCGTATGCGTTTTTTCCTGAATATATTCAGGAAAAAACGCATACACCCTTTTTGGCCAAGTGCATCATTGTGGACGTTCTGCCTCTTTTCCTATGCTTTAAATGCAATTCCAGTCTACCTCCTGAAATCGGTTTCCTGCAATTCTGCCCCGCTTTCAAGTCCTCTTGGCAGCCTTACTTCAGTATATTTTTGGACGATAGCTGTCATTTATAACTCTGCAGGTTTGTGAATTACAGTGCCCCTGAGCTCCTTTCTTCAACTCGCTCTCTCGTGAGCTGGCCGCAACACCGCAGGATGGCTTCAGGCCCTAATCTGGTTCCGGCACGGCACGCTGAGCCTTTGGTTAATTCCTCTTCCTGGTGGGAAATGAGAGTTAAATTTGCCCGTCCAGACACCTCCAGCTAGTCTCTCATTGGTTCTCCCTATCCCTGTTCATCTTCCGCAGAAATTGCAAACTGGGCCAAACAGGAGGTTAAAGGCACTGACTCTCCAAGTCGGGAGAGTGTTAGTAAAGCGTCTGGAATGTTGCACCCGAGTACCAGGGGACGAAAACTGAGACATATTGGAACACGTCTCCCGATCACACGGTTGATCATACTCTGGGTTCCACATGCATGTTTTAGCTGAAGGAAGAATACCTTAAACCTGGAGAGTTGAGACCCGTGGAATGGGTTCCATGCAATATGACTTCAAAGGGTCTTCATTTGCTCACCGAACCTCTCCAGTCCTATCACTGCTGCGTTTATGCCCCTGTACACACGCTTGATTCTCTTTCGGAGACATAGCAATCCATAGGTTTTAAGATACTTCCTAGTCAGGTATATTTTTATGTGTTTAATATGGGGTGTTGAATCCATTTCGTTGAGCAAGGAGTAGCTCTTGTCTATTACATATTTGGCTTAAGGAACTTTATCTGTGCTCATTTCAATCTCTGGTTTTATACGGCACCCCAACTCACCTTTCCCCTTAAGCAAGCATAAGTTGGTTTTCTAAATTTGAGACCCTCTTCTGTTTTGTAATTCAGTTCCTGTGTAGCCAAGTTTACATTCCGTGTATTAGTGATATCTTATGATGTTTCTTTTTCTGTGTGACTTATTTCAGTTAGAATCATCATACCTGAATCCACTCATTATGCTGCTACGGGCCTGATGACATAGATTTCATTGCTGAGTGATACTGCATTGTACGTAAGTACCACAACTTCTTTATCCATTTTTCACTTTCTGCGATATTGAACTTGTACCGTAAACCAGGTTCTTGTAAACAGAGCCGTCCCAACCTTTGGGGTGGCTGTGTCTTTTGATTTTAATTTCCCTAAGCTATAGGACCATAAGTGGAAGTGCCCTAGGCTCTGTTGCTTTGTTTTTTAGATGTTTCAGGAAACACCATACACTTCTCCCGAGTGGCTGTTGGCAATTTACATCCCGCCCATCAGCATAACAAGGCTCCCAGTTCTCCATGGCCTGTCCTGCCTTTCTGGATTTTACACTTTTTTCAGATGGCCCTTTTGACCGGGGGGAAGTGAGACTTCATTGTAGTGCAGATTTCCTTTGCAAGCTTGCTTGGTTGGCCAAAAAGGGCGTATGCGTTTTTTCCTGAATATATTCAGGAAATAACGCATACGCCCTTTTTGGCCAAGTGCATCATTGTGGACGTTCTGCCTCTTTTCCTATGCTTTAAATGCAATTCCAGTCTACCTCCTGAAATCGGTTTCCTGCAATTCTGCCCCGCTTTCAAGTCCTCTTGGCAGCCTTACTTCAGTATATTTTTGGACGATAGCTGTCATTTATAACTCTGCAGGTTTGTGAATTACAGTGCCCCTGAGCTCCTTTCTTCAACTCGCTTTCTCGTGAGCTGGCCGCAACACCGCAGGGTGGCTTCAGACCCTAATCTGGTTCCGGCACGGCACGCTGAGCCTTTGGTTAATTCCTCTTCCTGGTGGGAAATGAGAGTTAAATTTGCCCGTCCAGACACCTCCAGCTAGTCTGTCATTGGTTCTGCCTATTCCTGTTCATCTTCCGCAGAAATTGCAAACTGGGCCAAACAGGAGGTTAAAGGCACTGACTCTCCAAGTCAGTGTTAGTAGTAAAGCGGGAGAGTGTTAGTAAAGCGTCTGGAATGTTGCACCCGAGTACCAGGGGACGAAAACTGAGACATATTGGAACACGTCTCCCGATCACACGGTTGATCATACTCTGGGTTCCACATGCATGTTTTAGCTGAAGGAAGAATACCTTAAACCTGGAGAGTTGAGACCCGTGGAATGGGTACCATGCAATATGACTTCAAAGGGTCTTCATTTGCTCACCGAAACTCTCCATATCTATCACTGCTGCGTTTATGCCCCTGTACACACGCTTGATTCTCTTTCGGAGACATAGCAATCCATAGGTTTTAAGATAATTCCTAGTCAGGTACACTCTTAGGCGTTTAATATGGGGTGTTGAGTCCATTTCCTTGAGCAAGGAGTAGCTCTTGTCTATTCCATACTTGGCTTAAGGAACTTTATCTGTGCTCATTTCAATCTCTGGTTTTATGCAACTCCCCAACTCACCTTTCCCCTTAAGCAAGCATAAGTTGGTTTTCTAAATTTGAGTCACTGTTCTGTTTTGCAATTCAGTTCCTGTGTAGCCAAGTTTATATTCCGTGTATTAGTGATATCTTATGATGTTTCTTTTTCTGTGTGACTTATTTCAGTTAGAATCATCATACCTGAATCCACTCATTATGCTGCTACGGGCCTGATGACATAGATTTCATTGCTGTGTGATATTGCATTGTACGTAAGTACCAAAACTTCTTTATCCATTTTTCACTTTCTGCGATATTGAACTTGTACCGTAAACCAGGTTCTTGTAAACAGAGCCGTCCCAACCTTTGGGGTGGCTGTGTCTTTTGATTTTAATTTCCCTAAGCTATAGGACCATAAGTGGAAGTGCCCTACGCTCTGTTGCTTTGTTTTTTAGATGTTTCAGGAAACACCATACACTTCTCCGGAGTGGCTGTTGGCAAGTTACATCCTGCCCATCAGCATAACAAGGCTCCCAGTTCTCCATGGCCTGTCCTGCCTTTCTGGATTTTACACTTTTTTCAGATGGCCCTTTTGACCGGGGGGAAGTGAGACTTCATTGTAGTGCAGATTTCCTTTGCAAGCTTGCTTGGTTGGCCAAAAAGTGCGTATGCGTTTTTTCCTGAATATATTCAGGAAAAAACGCATACGCCCTTTTTGGCCAAGTGCATCATTGTGGACGTTCTGCCTCTTTTCCTATGCTTTAAATGCAATTCCAGTCTACCTCCTGAAATCGGTTTCCTGCAATTCTGCCCCGCTTTCAAGTCCTCTTGGCAGCCTTACTTCAGTATATTTTTGGACGATAGCTGTCATTTATAACTCTGCAGGTTTGTGAATTACAGTGCCCCTGAGCTCCTTTCTTCAACTCGCTTTCTCGTGAGCTGGCCGCAACACCGCAGGAAGGCTTCAGGCCCTAATCTGGTTCCGGCACGGCACGCTGAGCCTTTGGTTAATTCCTCTTCCTGGTGGGAAATGAGAGTTAAATTTGCCCGTCCAGACACCTCCAGCTAGTCTCTCATTGGTTCTCCCTATTCCTGTTCATCTTCCGCAGAAATTGCAAACTGGGCCAAACAGGAGGTTAAAGGCACTGACTCTCCAAGTCGGGAGAGTGTTCGTAAAGCCTCTGGCATGTTGCACCCGAGTACCAGGGAACGAAAAGTGAGACACATTTGAATATGTTTCTCGATCACATGGTGGATCATACTCTGGGTTCCACATGCATGTTTTAGCTGAAGGAAGAATACCTTAAACCTGGAGAGTTGAGACCCGTGGAATGGGTACCATGCAATATGACTTCAAAGGTCTTCATTTGCTCACCGAACCTCACCAATCTTATGAGCCCCAAGTGTCCAGCCTTATGTGTCACCCAGCTCTGGGTGTAGATGTGGTAAATGCAGGTTGCATCAGAAGCCTTGAATGAATTACTTAAGTATTTCTCTCTATTTCACTGTCATTGTGTTTTGTTTAAGAAATTTATTTTTATTATGGGATTTACCTGATTTTCACTGCTTTAATGCCGCTGTACACACTCTTGATTCTCTTACAGAGATATATAAATCCATAGGTTTTATGATTCTTACTAGTCAGGTATATTCCTAGGCGTTGAATATGGGGTGTTGAGTCCATTTCGTTGAGCAAGGAGTAGCTCTTGTCTATTCCATATTTGGCTTAAGGAACTTTATCTGTGCTCATTTCAATCTCTGGTTTTATGCAGCACCCCAACTCACCTTTCCCCTTAAGCAAGCATAAGTTGGTTTTCTAAATTTGAGACCCTGTTCTGTTTTGGAATTCAGTTCCTGTGTAGCCAAGTTTTCATTCCGTGTATTAGTGATACCTTATGATGTTTCTTTTTCTGTGTGACTTATTTCAGTTAGATTCATCGTACTTAGTCCACTCATTATGCTGCTACGGTCCTGATGACATAGATTTCATTGCTGAGTGATATTGCATTGTACGAAAGTACCACAACTTCTTTATCCATTTTTCACTTTCTGCGATATTGAACTTGTACCGTATATGAGGTTCTTGTAAACAGAGCCATCCCAAACTTTGGGGTGGCTGTGTCTTTTTGATTTTAATTGTCCTAAACTATAGTTCCATAAGTGAAAGTGCCCTAGGCTCTGTTGCTTTGTTTTTTAGATGTTTCAGGAAACACCAAACACTTCTCCAGAGTGGCTGTTGGCAATTTACATCCCACCCATCAGCATAACAAGGCTCCCAGTTCTCCATGGCCTGTCCTGCCTTTCTGGATTTTACACTTTTTTCAGATGGCCCTTTTGACCGGGGGGAAGTGAGACTTCATTGTAGTGCAGATTTCCTTTGCAAGCTTGCTTGGTTGGCCAAAAAGGGCGTATGCGTTTTTTCCTGAATATATTCAGGAAAAAACGCATACGCCCTTTTTGGCCAAGTGCATCATTGTGGACGTTCTGCCTCTTTTCCTATGCTTTAAATGCAATTCCAGTCTACCTCCTGAAATCGGTTTCCTGCAATTCTGCCCCGCTTTCAAGTCCTCTTGGCAGCCTTACTTCAGTATATTTTTGGACGATAGCTGTCATTTATAACTCTGCAGGTTTGTGAATTACAGTGCCCCTGAGCTCCTTTCTTCAACTCGCTTTCTCGTGAGCTGGCCGCAACACCGCAGGATGGCTTCAGGCCCTAATCTGGTTGCGGCACGGCACACTGAGCCTTTGGTTAATTCCTCTTCCTGGTGGGAAATGAGAGTTAAATTTGCCCGTCCAGACACCTCCAGCTAGTCTGTCATTGGTTCTCCCTATTCCTGTTCATCTTCCGCAGAAATTGCAAACTGGGCCAAACAGGAGGTTAAAGGCGCTGACTCTCCAAGTCGGGAGAGTGTTAGTAAAGCGTCTGGAATGTTGCACCCGAGTACCAGGGGACGAAAACTGAGACATATTTGAACACGTCTCCCGATCACACGGTTGATTATACTCTGGGTTCCACATGCATGTTTTCGCTGAAGGAAGAATACCTTAAACCTGGAGAGTTGAGACCCGTGGAATGGGTACCATGCAATATGACTTCAAAGGGTCTTCATTTGCTCACCGAACTTCTCCAATCCTATCACTGCTGCGTTTATGCCCCTGTACACACGCTTGATTCTCTTTCGGAGACATAGCAATCCATAGGTTTTAAGATACTTCCTAGTCAGGTATATTCTTAGGCGTTTAATATGGGGTGTTGAATCCATTTCGTTGAGCAAGGAGTAGCTCTTGTCTATTCCATATTTGGCTTAAGGAACTTTATCTGTGCTCATTTCAATCTCTGGTTTTATGCAGCACCCCAACTCACCTTTCCCCTTAAGCAAGCATAAGTTTGTTTTCTAAATTTGAGACCCTGTTCTGTTTTGGAATTCAGTTCCTATGTAGCCAAGTTTACATTCCGTGTATTAGTGATATCTTATGATGTTTCTTTTTCTGTGTGACTTATTTCAGTTAGAATCATCATACCTGAATCCACTCACTATGCTGCTACGGGCCTGATGACATAGATTTCATTGCTGAGTGATACTGCATTGTACGTAAGTACCACAACTTCTTTATCCATTTTTCACTTTCTGCGATAGTGAACATGTACTGTAAACCAGGTTCTTGTAAACAGAGCCGTCCCAACCTTTGGGGTGGCAGTGTCTTTTTTATTTTAATTTCCCTAAGCTATAGGACCATAAGTGGAAGTGCCCTAGGCTCTGTTGCTTTGTTTTTTAGATGTTTCAGGAAACACCATACAGTTCTCTCGAGTGGCTGTTGGCAATTTACATCCCGCCCATCAGCATAACAAGGCTCCCAGTTCTCCATGGCCTATCCTGTGTTTCTGGATTTTACACTTTTTTCAGATGGCCCTTTTGACCGGGGGGAAGTGAGACTTCATTGTAGTGCCCATTTCCTTTGCAAGCTTGCTTGGTTGGCCAAAAAGGGCGTATGCGTTTTTTCCTGAATATATTCAGGAAAAAACGCATACGCCCTTTTTGGCCAAGTGCATCATTGTGGACGTTCTGCCTCTTTTCCTATGCTTTAAATGCAATTCCAGTCTACCTCCTGAAATCGGTTTCCTGCAATTCTGCCCCGCTTTCAAGTCCTCTTGGCAGCCTTACTTCAGTATATTTTTGGACGATAGCTGTCATTTATAACTCTGCAGGTTTGTGAATTACAGTGCCCCTGAGCTCCTTTCTTCAACTCGCTTTCTCGTGAGCTGGCCGCAACACCGCAGGATGGCTTCAGGCCCTAATCTGGTTCCGGCACGGCACGCTGAGCCTTTGGTTAATTCCTCTTCCTGGTGGGAAATGAGAGTTAAATTTGCCCGTCCAGACACCTCCAGCTAGTCTGTCATTGGTTCTCCCTATTCCTGTTCATCTTCCGCAGAAATTGCAAACTGGGCCAAACAGGAGGTTAAAGGCACTGACTCTCCAAGTCGGGAGAGTGTTAGTGAAGCGTTTGGAATGTTGCACCCGAGTACCTGGGGACGAAAACTGAGACATACTTGAACACGTCTCCCGATCACACGGTTGATCATACTCAGGGTTCCACATGCATGTTTTAGCTGAAGGAAGAATACCTTAAACCTGGAGAGTTGAGACCCGTGGAATGGGTACCATGCAATATGACTTCAAAGGGTCTTCATTTGCTCACCGAACCTCTCCAATCCTATCACTGCTGCGTTTATGCCCCTGTACACACGCTTGATTCTCTTTCGGAGACATAGCAATCCATAGGTTTTAAGATAGTTCCTAGTCAGGTACACTCTTAGGCATTTAATATGGGGTGTTGAGTCCATTTCGTTGAGCAAGGAGTAGCTCTTGTCTATTCCATATTTGGCTTAAGGAACTTTATCTGTGCTCATTTCAATCTCTGGTTTTATGCAGCACCCCAACTCACCTTTCCCCTTAAGCAAGCATAAGTTGGTTTTCTAAATTTGAGACCCTGTTCTGTATTGTAATTCAGTTCCTATGTAGCCAAGTTTACATTCCGTGTATTAGTGATATCTTATGATTTTTCTTTTTCTGTGTGACTTATTTCAGTTAGAATCATCATACCTGAATCCACTCACTATGCTGCTACGGGCCTGATGACATAGATTTCCTTGCTCAGTGATACTGCATTGTACGTAAGTACCACAACTTCTTTATCCATTTTTCACTTTCTGCGATATTGAACTTGTACCGTAAACAAGGTTCTTGTAAACAGAGCCGTCCCAACCTTTGGGGTGGCTGTGTCTTTTTGATTTTAATTTCCCTAAGCTATAGGACCATAAGTGGAAGTGCCCTAGGCTCTGTTGCTTTGTTTTTTAGATGTTTCAGGAAACACCATACACTTCTCTCGAGTGGCTGTTGGCAATTTATATCCCACCCATCAGCATAACAAGGCTCCCAGTTCTCCATGGCCTGTCCTGCCTTTCTGGATTTTACACTTTTTTCAGATGGCCCTTTTGACCGGGGGGAAGTGAGACTTCATTGTAGTGCAGATTTCCTTTGCAAGCTTGCTTGGTTGGCCAAAAAGCGCGTATGCGTTTTTTCCTGAATATATTCAGGAAAAAACGCATACGCCCTTTTTGGCCAAGTGCATCATTGTGGACGTTCTGCCTCTTTTCCTATGCTTTAAATGCAATTCCAGTCTACCTCCTGAAATCGGTTTCCTGCAATTCTGCCCCGCTTTCAAGTCCTCTTGGCAGCCTTACTTCAGTATATTTTTGGACGATAGCTGTCATTTATAACTCTGCAGGTTTGTGAATTACAGTGCCCCTGAGCTCCTTTCTTCAACTCGCTTTCTCGTGAGCTGGCCGCAACACCGCAGGATGGCTTCAGGCCCTAATCTGGTTCCGGCACGGCACGCTGAGCCTTTGGTTAATTCCTCTTCCTGGTGGGAAATGAGAGTTAAATTTGCCCGTCCAGACACCTCCAGCTAGTCTGTCATTGGTTCTCCCTATTCCTGTTCATCTTCCGCAGAAATTGCAAACTGGGCCAAACAGGAGGTTAAAGGCACTGACTTTCCAAGTCGGGAGAGTGTTAGTAAAGCGTCTGGAATGTTGCACCCGAGTACCAGGGGACGAAAACTGAGACATATTGGAACACGTCTCCCGATCACACGGTTGATCATACTCTGGGTTCCACATGCATGTTTTAGCTGAAGGAAGAATACCTTAAACCTGGAGAGTTGAGACCCGTGGAATGGGTACCATGCAATATGACTTCAAAGGGTCTTCATTTGCTCACCGAACCTCTCCAATCCTATCACTGCTGCGTTTATGCCCCTGCACACACGCTTGATTCTCTTTCGGAGACATAGCAATCCATAGGTTTTAAGATACTTCCTAGTCAGGTACACTCTTAGGCATTTAATAAGGGGTTTTGAGTCCATTTAGTTGAGCAAGGAGTAGCTCTTGTCTATTCCATATTTGGCTTAAGGAACTTTATCTGTGCTCATTTCAATCTCTGGTTTTATGCAGCACCCCAACTCACCTTTCCCCTTAAGCAAGCATAAGTTGGGTTTCTAAATTTGAGACCCTGTTCTGTTTTGTAATTCAGTTCCTGTGTAGCCAAGTTTACATTCCGTGTATTAGTGATATCTTATGATGTTTCTTTTTCTGTGTGACTTATTTCAGTTAGAATCATCGTACCTGAATCCACTCATTATGCTGCTACGGGCCTGATGACATAGATTTCATTGCTGAGTGATATTGCATTGTACGTAAGTACCACAACTTCTTTATCCATTTTTCACTTTCTGCGATATTGAACTTGTACCGTAAATGTGTTTCTTGTAAACAGAGCCGTCCCAACATTTTGGGTGGCTCTGTCTTTTTGATTTTAATTTCCCTAAGCTATAGGACCATAAGTGGAAGTGCCCTAGGCTCTGTTGCTTTCTTTTTTAGATGTTTCAGGAAACACCATACAGTTCTCTGGAATGGCTGTTGGCAATTTAAATCACGCCCATCAGCATAACAAGGCTCCCAGTTCTCCATGGCCTGTCCTGCCTTTCTGGATTTCACACTTTTTTCAGATGGCCCTTTTGACCGGGGGAAAGTGAGACTTCATTGTAGTGCAGATTTTCTTTTCAAGCTTGCTTGGTTGGCCAAAAAGGGCGTATGCGTTTTTTCCTGAATATATTCAGGAAAAAACCATACGCCCTTTTTGGCCAAGTGCATCATTGTGGACGTTCTGCCTCTTTTCCTATGCTTTAAATGCAAATCCAGTCTACCTCCTGAAATCGGTTTCTTGCAATTCTGCCCCGCTTTCAAGTCCTCTTGGCAGCCTTACTTCAGTATATTTTTGGACGATAGCTGTCATTTATAACTCTGCAGGTTTGTGAATTACAGTGCCCCTGAGCTCCTTGCTTCAACTCGCTTTCTTGTGAGCTGGCCGCAACACCGCAGGATTGCTTCAGGCCCTAATGTGGTTAAGGCACGGCACGCTGAGCCTTTGGTTAATTCCTCTTCCTGGTGGGAAATGAGAGTTAAATTTGCCCGTCCAGACACCTCCAGCTAGTCTCTCAATGGTTCTCCCTATTCCTGTTCATCTTCCGCAGAAATTGCAAACTGGGCCAAACAGGAGGTTAAAGGCACTGACTCTCCAAGTCGGGAGAGTGTTAGTAAAGCGTCTGGAATGTTGCACCCGAGTACCAGGGGATAGAAACTGACACATATTGGAACACGTCTCCCGATCACACGGTTGATCATACTCTGGGTTCCACATGCATGTTTTACCTGAGGAAGAATACCTGAAACCTGGAGAGTTGAGACCCGTGGAATGGGTACCATGCAATATGATTTCAAAGGGTCTTCATTTGCTCACCGAACCTCTCCAGTCCTATCACTGCTGCGTTTATGCCCCTGTACACTCGCTTGATTCTCTTTCGGAGACATAGCAATCCATTGGTTTTAAGATACTTCCTAGTCAGGTACATTCTTAGGCGTTTAATATGGGGTGTTGAGTCCATTTCCTTGAGCAAGGAGTAGCTCTTGTCTATTCCATATTTGGCTTAAGGAACTTTATCTGTGCTCATTTCAATCTCTGGTTTTATGCAGCACCCCAACTCACCTTTCCCCTTAAGCAAGCATAAGTTGGTTTTCTAAATTTGAGACCCTGTTCTGTTTTGCAATTCAGTTCCTGTGTAGCCAAGTTTACATTCCGTGTATTAGTGATACCTTATGATGTTTCTTTTTCTGTGTGACTTATTTCAGTTAGATTCATCTTACTTAGTCCACTCATTATGCTGCTACGGGCCTGATGACATAGATTTCATTGCTGAGTGATATTGCATTGTACGTAAGTACCACAACTTCTTTATCCATTTTTCACTTTCTGCGATATTGAACTTGTACCGTATATGAGGTTCTTGTAAACAGAGCCATCCCAAACTTTGGGGTGGCTGTGTCTTTTTGATTTTAATTGCCCTAAACTATAGTACCATAAGTGGAAGTGCCCTAGGCTCTGTTGCTTTGTTTTTTAGATGTTTCAGGAAACACCAAACACTTCTCCAGAGTGGCTGTTGGCAATTTACATCCTGCCCATCAGCATAAGATGGCTCCCAGTTCTCCATGGCCTGTCATGCCTTTATGGATTTTACACTTTTTTCAGATGGCCCTTTTGACCAGGGGGAATTGAGACTTCATTGTAGTGCAGATTTCCTTTGCAAGCTTGCTTGGTTGGCCAAAAAGGGCGTATGCGTTTTTTCCTGAATATATTCAGGAAAAAACACATACGCCCTTTTTGGGCAAGTCAGGTTTTTGAATTGCAGTGGCCCTTAGCTCCATTTTTCAGCTCTTACTTTTGTGATCTTGCCCCATAACCACAGGATTCCTTGAAGCCCTATTCTTCTTCTGGGGCACCTTGCTGTGCCTTTGGTTCATTCTTCTTACTGATGTGAAATTAGAGTGACATGTGCCCATTGAAACCGCTACAGCTAGTTTCTCACTGGTTCCCCCTATTCCCATTCATCCTCCGCACTAACTGAAGACTGTGCAATACCAGAACTTAAAGGCATTGACTCTCCATGTGGGGATGTTGTTAGTAAAGCGGCTGGAATGTCGATCCGGAGCCCCAGGAGAGGAAAAATGTGGTGCGTTTTAGAAACCTTTCCCGATCATATGGTATAACAGTCGCTGGGTTTCCCAAGCATGGTTTAGCTGTAGGAAGATTCCCTTCAACCTGGAGTGTTGGGACCCTTGGAATGAGTAGCATGAAGTATTGCATTAAACTTTCGGCAGTTGCTCACTGAAGCTCACCAATCCTCTCAGCCCCAAGTGTCCAGCCTTATGTCTTATCCAGCTGTGGGTTTATATGTGGTCAATCCAGGTTGCGTCACAGCCCCTGAGCGAATTTTGTAAGAATTTTTCTCTCTTTCATTGTTTCTGCGTTTTGTTTTTAAAATTTATTTCTATAATGGGGTTTAGCTCATTTTCACTGCTGTGTTTGTGCCGCTCTGCACACACTTGATTCCCTTATGGAGATATATCAATACATGGGTTTTAAGATTCTTATTACTCAGATATATTTCTCTGCGGTGTATAGGGTGTGTTGAGGCCAGTTCATTGAGCAAGGTGTAGATCTTGTCTAATACCTATTTGGTTTCTTGAACGGTATCTGTGCTAATTTCAAACTCTGGTTTTATGCATCACCCCACCTCTCCTTTCCCCTTAAGCTGACATAAGTGTGTTTTCTAAATGTGAGACACTGTTCTGTTCTGTAATTCATTTCTTGTGCAGCCATATTTACCCTCCCTCTATAAGTGATATCTTATGATATGTTTCTTTTTCTGTTTGACTTATTTCAAGTAGTATTATCGGACCTAAATCCACTCTTTATCCTTCTACTAGCCTTATTACATTGATTTCATGGTGAAGAGATATTCCATTGTACATAAGTACCACATCTTCTTTATCCATTGTTCTCTTTCCTGGGATATTTAAGGTGTACTGAAGTTGAGGTTCTTGTAAACAGAGTAGCCCTAAACTGTGGTGTGCTTGTGTCTTGTTGATTTTTAGACTTCCCTAGATATACTCCCATGATTGGAAGTGTCCTATGCTCTGTAGCTCTGTTTTTAGATGATTTAGGAACCACCATACACTTCTCCAGAGTGGCTCTCGGCAGTTCACACACTGCCCATCAGCATATAAAGGCTCCCTGTTCTCCATGGCCTGTCCTGCATTTCTGGTTTTTACAATTTTTTAGGATGGCCCTTTTGACCGGTGGGAAATGAGACTTCTTTGTTGTGCACATTTGCATTGCTTGCTTGCTTCGTTGCCCATAAAGTGCGTATGCGTTTTTTCCTGGATATAATCAGGAAAAATCGCATACGCCCTTTTGGGCCAACTGCATCATTGTCGAAATTCTGCCGCTTTTCATGTGCGTTAAAGACGAGTCCAATCTATCTCTTGAAATCTGTTTCTTGCAATTCTGTCTTGCATTCAGATCCTCTTCTTTGCCTTACCTCAACATATTTTTGGACGTTAGTTTTCATTTATAACTCTGCAGGTTTGTGAATTGCAGTGACCCTGAGCTCCATGTTTTAAGTTGCTCTTTTGTGAGCTGGCCTCAAACCCGCAGGATTGCTTCAGGCCCTATTTTGGCTCCGGCGAGGCAGGCTGAGCCTTTTTTTAATTCTTATTCTTAATGGGAAATTAGAGTGATATGTGCCCGTCCAAACCCCTACAACTCTTCTCTCATTGGTTCCCCCTCTTCCCGTTCATCCTCCTCACAATTTGCAAAATGTGTGAAACAGAAGTTTAAATGTGCTGATTCTCCAAGTGGGGAGCTTCTAAGTAACGTGGCTGGAATGGTGAACAGGAGCACCAGGAGAGGATAAATGAGGTGCATTTTAGACACATCTCCCGATCACATGGTGTACAGTCCTCTGGGTTTTCCATGCATGTTTTAGCTGTAGGAAGATCCCTTGAACCTGCAGATTTGGGACCCATTGAATGGGTACCAGGTAGTATTACTTTAAAGGGTGTGCATTTCCTCACCCAACCTCACATTTCTCTTAGTGCAAACAGTTTCCAGCCTTATGTCTCATCCTGCTGTGGGTCTAGATGTGTTCAATCCATGTTGCATCACCGTCCCTGAGGAAAAGTTGTAAGAGGTTTTCTCTGTCTCTCTGTCGTTTATTTTTTTCAATTTATTACTATATTGGTTACAGCTGATTTTCAAAGCTCTGTTTCTTGCTGCTGTACATCCACTTGATTCACGTACAGAGAGACATCAATAAATTCTTTTTCAGATTCTTACCAGTCGTATATATTCTTTTCCGGTGACTTGAGTGTGCTGAGTGCAGTTCTTTTAGCTACCGTGTAGGCCTTGTTGATTATCAGTTTGGTATTTGGAATGGTATCTTTGCTAATTTCAACCTCCTGGATGATGCCTCACCCCTCCCCACCTTTCCCGTTTAGCAGCCTTATGCGTGTTTTCTACATATTTGACTATGTTTTTGTTTTGTAATTTATTTCATGTGTAGCCATTTTGGATTCCACCTTTAAGTGATATCTTATGATATGTGTCTTCTTCTTTTTGAATTCTGTCACTTAGAATGATCATACGTAACTCCTCCAGAGTTGTTACAGCTGGCCATATTTCATTGATTTCCAGGCTGAATAATATTCCACTCTACCTAAGTACCACATCTCTATCCATTTTTTCCCTCCAGAGACATTTAAGTTATATCTTAGTCGAGGATCTTTTAAACAGAGAGGGGGTAAACATTGGGGTGCCTGTGTCCTCTCGATTTTTGTTTTTCCCAAGATATACGCCCATGAGTGCAAGTGCCCTATGCTCTGTAGCTCATTGTTTAGATGCTTTAGTAAACACAATACACTTCTCCAGAATGGCCGTTGGCAATATACATTTCCACTATAAGTCTCACAGGGCTCCCTCTTCTCCTTGCCCTGTCCTGCATTTCTGTTGTTTACGCTTTATGAGGATGGCTCTTCTGACTGATGCGAAGTGATGTCTTTTGTAGTATTGACTTCCAGTGCCCACCTGTTTGGTTGGCTAAAAAGGTGTACGCTCTTTTCTTGAATATATACACAAAAAAACGCATACACCCTTTTTGGCCAACTGCAATGTTGGCAATGTTCAGCTCCTTTTCTTGTGCTTAATGGCGAGTCCTTTCTACCTCCTCAAATCCCTTTCCTGCCATTCTCCCTTGCTTACAAGTCCTTTTCTCTGACTTTCCTCAAGACATTTTTCAGTGATGGATATTTTCAACTCTGCAGTTTTGTGAATTTTACTGCCCCTGAGTTCTATTGTTCAACTTGTGTTTATGGGAACTGGCCACAAAGCAGCGGGATTTCCTCAAGCCCTATACTGTTTCCATGGGCAACCCTAGCCTTTGGTCAATTCGTCTTCCTGATTGGAAATTAGAGTGACATGTGCCTGTCTGAACACGTAGGACTTGTCTCTCATTGTTCCTCATCCTTCCGCTTCATCCTCTGGACAAATTCCAAACTGTACGCAACAGGATGTTGACAGTGCTGACATCTCCAAGTGGGGAGACTGTTAGTAAAGACGCTGGAGGGGTGAACCCGAGCACCAGGAGATGAGGAGATGAGATGCCTTTTCCAAACTCTTCCCGATCAGACGGTATACCATCCTCTGGGTGTGACAGACATGTTTTAGCAGTAGGAAGAGTCCCATTCATGTAAGGAGAACACCAGGGCTTTTTCAAAATCAGTGTCTCCCCGAAACCCAAACTGGGGAATTTTTTAAGCTACGGCTACACATATGTTCATTAAGGGCCTTGGGAAGTAGGCAGAGTCCAAACTTTAGATGATTGAAGTCTTCAGGGTCAGAAGCACTCACCACCAGCTTCCCTTAGGTTACACTTTAACTGTCATTGATAGATGATGTCAATAAAAATATCTATTCTTTTTCAGATTATTTCCCCTTATAGGTTATTGCAAAATGTTGAGTGTAGTTCCCTGTGCTATACAGTAGTTCCTTGTTGATGATCTATTTTATACATAGCAGTGTGTATGTGTTAATCCCAAACTGTTAATTTATCCCTCCTCCCACCTTTCCCCTTTGGTAATAATAAATTATAAGATTTTATACTTCTCAGAAATGGGGGAGCTGAAAGAGAGGTATCATTTTCAATGGAAAAGCATTTAAAACAAGATTGAAGGTTTAACCAAGATTATTAGATGTACATCCTTGGAAAGAAATCACTTCATTTCTCTAATATTGAGCTGACAAATAAGACAAACCTTTTCACTGAACTTGCTTATAATAAAGTGATGGAAATATCCAATGGAAGTGTTAGAAACATCTTATTTTACCCGAGCCTTATACACTGTTCTATGTTAACTACACTTTGGCTCACACATCTGTTCATTGAGGTTACAATAGTCTCAATTTCTGTTACTGATCCTCCAGAGTGGACCCCAACAAGTGTCCCCCTGCCCAGTGTCATTGGGGCCAACAGATCGAGACTGAGTTTGGTTCACAAGCAAAGGAAACTTTATATTTTGATCAGAGAATGGAGAGGTGAGAGCATGTACTACCCCGTGGGCTGTGGGCTGGGCTGCTGTGTAGAGATCCTGTCAGAGTCAGTGGGAGGGAGGGGGCGGAGCTCTCGAGGGCCGGGTTGGCTGTAGCTCAGGCTCTATATCGCGGAGTCTGCACTGGGCCCCAGGAGCTGAGGTGTCGACCCAGCCATTCTGCACTAGGAAATCTGGTCTGAAGTGCCGGGTGTGGAACCTCTGCATGCGGGACCCTAGGAGCACGTGAAATTAGACAAAGCACAAAGGATAAAAAAGGTTAGACTTGACTTTATTGCCCAGATTCTATTTTTATCTCCCAGGGATTTTTAATGGGCTTTGCTGGGGACAAACCCCCCCTCTGCCTTTTGTCCCGTTCCTCATTCTTGGAGTGCTGAGGGTGCAGACCCTTCTTCTGTAACTGCTGAGTGCTGAGTTGGGAGCCCTCATACCCTGGGGCGAGGGTCAGAGCTTCTCCCCAGCAGCCTCCAGGTGACGTTGATTGTCCCCAGGCCCCCTGCCTCCCTGCTCGTCCACCTGAGCACCAGCATTGGAAGTGTTATAGATTCTAATGACCTTTAAGGGTCCAGGAAAGAGATGTGCAGAGACGCTGTGGGGGCCGGTTTCACCCCGCCCCACATTTGTTCGGCCACCTTAGGCCGACCGTTTCTGCCAGCCTAGATGCTCTGACCAGTAGTCTGCGCTTTCTTCAATTAGGCCCCTGAATTAACGTACAAACAGCACCAGGTGTCAGAGCCCTGCCCGCTCAACTCCCAGACAGTCCAGGGTCAGTGGTGATCAAGGACCATGATGGCCACTGAGTCAACAGCCTTTTGAAGTAAACAAGAGTCCAGCCGGTCTTACTGGCCACCATCATCACGGTGTCTGTAGGCTTTTCTATGGTGACAGTGTGATATACGGTTCCCCCGCCAAGATTATTAGCTCCCCTCTGGGTGCAGTAAGTCCTGCAAGCAGTAGTCTACTCTTTTGGGACACACTCTTGTTGTTTTATGAGAGAAACTCCAGGTCAAGTGATGTTCACACGAGTCGTCATGGTGCCCTGTTGCCCCCGGTTATCTCTCTGGATGTTGGAGTTGGAGGGCCTCCTCACTCGAGGTCGGTGTGCCCACGGAGCAAACCCTGCAACTTCAGGGCATGGTTGGTGGTTAGGACCACCACGTGGGGTCCTTTTCCCTTAGGAGGGAGGTGGCCTTTTGGGCTGCTGATTTCCAGGGTTTTAGATACCGCCAGTATCTTGGCCAGATGTGGCAGTGGGCCAAGCCCCTTGGTGACCATAGTTTATCCTACCTGGATGGCATTCTTGCATTGTTCCATTTCAAGTGGTCCCAGGTTTTGCACTAATTCTCCAATGGCGATTCACCTTTCACCGGGAATGTAAAGGTCAAAGGGTTTAGCTAAATTAGGGAGTTCCAGGGCAAGGGTCTGAATTGACTGCTCTTTCCATTCTTGAAAGGCCACTTCTGGATTCTATTCAAAAGGATCATCATCTTTTCCTTTCAGTGTTTCATATAGAGGCCCAGCTAGTAGACTGTAGTTAGGGATCCAGAAGCAGCAAACCCTGGCCTCCCCAGGAACCCCTAAGCTGTCTTCTAGTTTTAGAAAGGGGTAAGGCTGAAAATGGTTTCTTCCCTTTCCTGGGATGGACTTCTCCAACCTTCTGTGAGAATGAAGCCCAGGCAGGTCACGGCAGTCTGTGATATTTGAGCTTTTTCTTGGACAACTTCTATCCTTTATTGGCTTGGTAGTTCAGAGGCCTCCTTAGTAGGGCTGGCGATCAGAATGTCATCTGCATATTGAAGGAGGGTTTCCTTTTCCAGAGGTAGAACTTTTAGGTCTTTAGCTAAGCTTTCCCCAAAGATGGGGTGGGAATTTTTGCACCCTTGGGGCCAGACGGCCCGGAAGTATTGTTTTAGTTGTATGTTGAGTCCTGCCACTCACAAGCCAAAATTTCTTGTGACTCTGGGACTAATGGAATACAAAAGAAGGCATCATTGAAGACTAATACAGAATACCATGTCCTGGTGGTTGGTAGAATGACCAGCAGGGTGTAGGAATTAGGAGCAACTGGAGGTATATCCTCGGTGGCTTCACTGACTGTCCTGACATCCTTTACCAGGTCCCCAGCAGCCCATGGGGCTCTCGTGGTCAGACCAATCCCAGAATATGGAGCTCACCTGGGCAGGTACCCCACCCCCACCCCAGCCCACAGGGCTCTCGTGGTCAGGCCCCTCCCAGGATACAGAGCTACCCTTGCAGGTACCGTGGCAGGGCTGGGCACACAGGAACCGTGCACTTAACCCTCATTGCAGAGCACCCCCAGCTCACCTGTCGCTCAGAGCTGACACAGAGCACCTCAGAGCAGGACTTGAACTAACAAACAGCAGCTGCGACAGGTCTGTGACCCTGGGCATCACTCCGTGAGGCCTCCCTCCACCTGGTCTTCCAGAGACTTCCACTGCACCCGGGGCACCAGGCCTCTGTCTCCAACCACCACCCACCCCTCCTCTCCCTGACTCCTGGGTTCCTCTCATTAGGAGAGGGTTTTCTTGAAGTTGTCTCCCACTCATGGGCCAGATAAAATGATTAGAAAACAAGCCAAAGCTGCAGCCCCTTGTCTATCCTGACTCTCAGGAGCCCACACCTGTTCCTTGGACCTGGCCGGTTCAGCAAGTTCCATTTTCTGCAACTGTGAGCCCCTGAGGGGTGATGATTGGCTGACCTGGGCAGCCTTACCGTGCCGGCCAGCCCTCCCCAGGTGTGCCTGGGTTGAGATCACTATAAATACCACTCCAGGCAGCAAGAGCCCCTGCAGCCATGCCTGACGCCATTTCCTCTGCCCTGTCAGCAGTCTCGGGGCTGGGCTGGTGGGAGGGAGTGAGAGGCCACGGCTTTGTGGGTGGCCCAGTGTGAGTGGGGCTCTGCTGGACTTTCTGCAGCAGTTGCCAGGCTGCCACCTGCTAAAGAAGAGGATGTGTCACCCATACCTGCTGCTGGAATTTCTCCCTGGGCAGAGGTGAGGAAGGAAACAAGCAGTGGGGGCAGGGACAGGACGGGTATCTCAGGCAGGGAAATGGAAATCTTCCAGAAGAGCACCCAGGGCCAGGACCATCCTGGCTGGCCTGCAGGCACCAAGTCGGCCGGCATGCTGTCACTCGTGTGGCTCTATGGCCCTCCCTCTAGGCTTTCAAGTCCTTGTATATATTCAGGTGTTTTACCTGGGATGGGTGGGAATAGTTCAGCAGCAACTGGCCTGGGGCTCAGCTCACGTTTACTCACAGATGCCTCGGCACGGTGCCCCAGCTTTGCAATGAGGACGCTTGTTGCGTGGGGGCTGCTGGCTGAATGGGAGACGATTCCCACCACTGACCAACTTCAGAATTGTTTACAACTGGAGCAAGTGCCCTGATACGGTTTTCCTCTGTGGAACTGGTGGGTTCTGTGTTTTCTTTCTCTTTTTCGTTTTGGGTTCAAGGTAGATTTTATTCCTCTTTTTTGTATTTACAGATATAAGCATGGAAATAATTTATTCATATAAATACATGTATGTGAAGGGAATAATTGTTTTTTCTATTTTTAAATTTTATTTCCTTTTAATTTTGAATTTTATTTTATATTTTTATACAGCAGGTTCTTATTGGTTATCTATTTTATACATATAAATGTATACATGCCAATCCCAGTCTCTCAACTCCTCCCACCACCCCCCCCAACAGCTTTCCCCCCTTGTTGTCCATACGTTTGTTGTCTACATCTGTTGCTCTATTTATGCCTTGCAAAATGGTTAATCTGTACAGGTTTTCTAGGTTCCACATATATGCATGAATATACAAGATTTGTTTTTCTCTTTCTGACTTACTTCACTCTGTATGACAGTCTCTAGATGCATCGACGTCTCTACAAATGACCCAATTTCATTCCTTTTCGTGGCTTAGTAATATTCCATTTTATATATGTACCACGGCTTTATGCATTCGTCTGTCTGTGGGCATTTAGGTTGCTTCCATTACCTCGATATTGTAAATAGTGATGCAATGAACATTGCGGTGAATGTCTCTTTTTGATTTATGGTTTTGTCTGGGTATATGTCCAGTACTGGGATTGCTGTATCATATGGTAATTCTATTGTTAGTTTCTTAAGAAATTCCATATTGTTCTCCATAGTGACTGTATCAATTTATATTCCCAACAATAGTGGAAGAGGGTTCCTTTTCTCCACACCCTTTCCAGCATTTTTTGCTTGTAGATTTTCTATGATGCCTATTCTACCAGGTGTGAGGTGATACCTCATTGTTGAATCCATTTCGTTGAGCAAGGGGTAGGTCTTGTCTATTCCATATTTGGCTTATGGAACGGTATCTGTGCTAATTTCAAACTCTGGTTTAATGCAGCACCCCAACTCACCTTCCCCCTTAAGCAAGCATAAGTTAGTTTTCTAAACTTGAGACCCTGTTCTGTTTTGTAATTCAGTTCATGTGTAGCCAAGTTCACATTCCGTGTATTAGTGATACCTTATGATGTTTCTTTTTCTGTATGAATTATTTCACTTAGAATCATCGTGCCTCAATCCACTCATTATGCTGGTACGGGCCTGGTGACATAGATTTCATTGCTGAGTGGTATTCTGTTGTACATAAGTACCGCAACTTCTTTATCCATTATTTGCTCTCCGGGATATTTAACTTGTGCCGTAGAAGAGATTCCAGTAAAAAGAACCGTCCCAACTTTTGGGGTGGCTGTGTCTTTTTGATTTTAAATTAACTAAGCTATAGGACCATAAGTGGAAGTGCCCTAGGCTCTGTTGCTTTGTTTTTTAGATGTTTCAGGAAACACCATACACTTCTCCCGAGTGGCTGTTGGCAATTGACATCCCGCCCATCAGCATAACAAGGCTCCCAGTTCTCCATGGCCTGTCCTGCCTTTCTGGATTTTACACTTTTTTCAGATGGCCCTTTTGACCGGGGGGAAGTGAGACTTCATTGTAGTGCAGATTTCCTTTGCAAGCTTGCTTGGTTGGCCAAAAAGGGCGTATGCGTTTTTTCCTGAATATATTCAGGAAAAAACGCATACGCCCTTTTTGGCCAAGTGCATCATTGTGGACGTTCTGCCTCTTTTCCTATGCTTTAAATGCAATTCCAGTCTACCTCCTGAAATCGGTTTCCTGCAATTCTGCCCCGCTTTCAAGTCCTCTTGGCAGCCTTACTTCAGTATATTTTTGGACGATAGCTGTCATTTATAACTCTGCAGGTTTGTGAATTACAGTGCCCCTGAGCTCCTTTCTTCAACTCGCTTTCTCGTGAGCTGGCCGCAACCCTGCAGGATGGCTTCAGGCCCTAATCTGGTTCCGGCACGGCACGCTGAGCCTTTGGTTAATTCCTCTTCCTGGTGGGAAATGAGAGTTAAATTTGCCCGTCCAGACACCTCCAGCTAGTCTGTCATTGGTTCTCCCTATTCCTGTTCATCTTCCGCAGAAATTGCAAACTGGGCCAAACAGGAGGGTAAAGGCACTGACTCTCCAAGTCGGGAGAGTGTTAGTAAAGCGTCTGGAATGTTGCACCCGAGTACCAGGGGACGAAAACTGACACATATTGGAACACGTCTCCCGATCACACGGTTGATCATACTCTGGGTTCCACATGCATGTTTTAGCTGAAGGAAGAATACCTTAAACCTGGAGAGTTGAGACCCGTGGAATGGGTACCATGCAATATGACTTCAAAGGGTTTTAATTTGCTCACCGAACCTCTCCAATCCTATCACTGCTGCGTTTATGCCCCTGTACACACGCTTGATTCTCTTTCGGAGACATAGCAGTCCATAGGTTTTAAGACAATTCCTAGTCAGGTACATTCTTAGGCGTTTAATATGGGGTGTTGAGTCCATTTCGTTGAGCAAGGAGTAGCTCTTGTCTATTCCATATTTGGCTTAAGGAACTTTATCTGTGCTCATTTCAATCTCTGGTTTTATGCAGCACCCCAACTCACCTTTCCCCTTAAGCAAGCATAAGTTGGTTTTCTAAATTTGAGACCCTGTTCTGTTTTGTAATTCAGTTCCTGTGTAGCCAAGTTTACATTCCGTGTATTAGTGATATCTTATGATGTTTCTTTTTCTGTGTGACTTATTTCAGTTAGAATCATCATACCTGAATCCACTCATTATGCTGCTAGGGGCCTGATGACATAGATTTCATTGCTGAGTGATATTGCATTGTACGTAAGTACCACAACTTCTTTATCCATTTTTCACTTTCTATGATATTGAACTTGTACCGTAAACCAGGTTCTTGTAAACAGAGCCGTCCCAACCTTTGGGGTGGCTGTGTCTTTTGATTTTAATTTCCCTAAGCTATAGGACCATAAGTGGAAGTGCCCTAGGCTCTGTTGCTTTGCTTTTTAGATGTTTCAGGAAACACCATACACTTCTCCCGAGTGGCTGTTGGCAATTTACATCCCGCCCATCAGCATAATAAGGCTCCCGGTTCTCCATGGCCTGTCCTGCCTTTCTGGAGTTTACACATTTTTCAGATGGCCCTTTTGACCGGGGGGAAGTGAGACTTCATTGTAGTGCAGATTTCCTTTGCAAGCTTGCTTGGTTGGCCAAAAAGGGCGTATGCGTTTTTTCCTGAATATATTCAGGAAAAAACGCTTACGCCCTTTATGGCCAAGTGCATCATTGTGGACGTTCTGCCTCTTTTCCTATGCTTTAAATGCAATTCCAGTCTACCTCCTGAAATCGGTTTCCTGCAATTCTGCCCCGCTTTCAAGTCCTCTTGGCAGCCTTACTTCAGTATATTTTTGGACGATAGCTGTCATTTATAACTCTGCAGGTTTGTGAATTACAGTGCCCCTGAGCTCCTTTCTTCAACTCGCTTTCTCGTGAGCTGGCCGCAACACCTCAGGATGGCTTCAGGCCCTAATCTGGTTCCGGCACGGCACGCTGAGCCTTTGGTTAATTCCTCTTCCTGGTGGGAAATGAGAGTTCAATTTGCCCGTCCAGACACCTCCAGCTAGTCTCTCATTGGTTCTCCCTATTCCTGTTCATCTTCCGCAGAAATTGCAAACTGGGCCAAACAGGAGGGTAAAGGCACTGACTCTCCAAGTCGGGAGAGTGTTAGTAAAGCGTCTGGAATGTTGCACCCGAGTACCAGGGGACGAAAACTGAGACATATTGGAACACGGCTCCCGATCACACGGTTGATCATACTCTGCGTTCCACATGCATGTTTTAGCTGAAGGAAGAATACCTTAAACCTGGAGAGTTGAGACCCGTGGAATGGGTACCATGCAATATGAGTTCAAAGGGTCTTCATTTGCTCACCGAACCTCTCCAATCCTATCACTGCTGCGTTTATGCCCCTGTACACACACTTGATTCTCTTTCAGAGACATAGCAATCCATAGGTTTTAAGATACTTCCTAGTCAGGTACACTCTTAGGCATTTAATATGGGGTGTTGAGTCCATTTCGTTGAGCAAGGAGTAGCTCTTGTCTATTCCATATTTGGCTTAAGGAACTTTATCTGTGCTCATTTCAATCTCTGGTTTTATGCAGCACCCCAACTCACCTTTCCCCTTAAGCAAGCATAAGTTGGTTTTCTAAATTTGAGACCCTGTTCTGTTTTGCAATTCAGTTCCTGTGTAGCCAAGTTTACATTCCGTGTATTAGTGATATCTTATGATGTTTCTTTTTCTGTGTGACTTATTTCAGTTAGAATCATCATACCTGAATCCACTCATTATGCTGCTACGGGCCTGATGACATAGATATCATTGCTGAGTGATATTGCATTGTACGTAAGTACCACAACTTCTTTATCCATTTTTCACTTTCTGCGATATTGAACTTGTACCGTAAACCAGGTTCTTGTAAACAGAGCCGTCCCAACCTTTGGGGTGGCTGTGTCTTTTTGATTTTAATTTCCCTAAGCTATAGGACCATAAGTGGAAGTGCCCTAGGCTCTGTTGCTTTGATTTTTAGATGTTTCAGGAAACACCATACACTTCTCCCGAGTGGCTGTTGGCAATTTACATCCCGCCCATCAGCATAACAAGGCTCCCAGTTCTCCATGGCCTGTCCTGCCTTTCTGGATTTTACACTTTTTTCAGATGGCCCTTTTGACCGGGGGGAAGTGAGACTTCATTGTAGTGCAGATTTCCTTTGCAAGCTTGCTTGGTTGGCCAAAAAGGGCGTATGCGTTTTTTCCTGAATATATTCAGGAAAAAACGCATACGCCCTTTTTGGCCAAGTGCATCATTGTGGACGTTCTGCCTCTTTTCCTATGCTTTAAATGCAATTCCAGTCTACCTCCTGAAATCGGTTTCCTGCAATTCTGCCCCGCTTTCAAGTCCTCTTGGCAGCCTTACTTCAGTATATTTTTGGACGATAGCTGTCATTTATAACTCTGCAGGTTTGTGAATTACAGTGCCCCTGAGCTCCTTTCTTCAAGTCGCTTTCTCGTGAGCTGGCCACAACACCGCAGGATGGCTTCAGGCCCTAATCTGGTTCCGGCACGGCACCCTGAGCCTTTGGTTAATTCCTCTTCCTGGTGCGAAATGAGAGTTAAATTTGCCCGTCCAGACACCTCCAGCTAGTCTGTCATTGGTTCTCCCTATTCCTGTTCATCTTCCGCAGAAATTGCAAACTGGGCCAAACAGGAGGTTAAAGGCACTGACTCTCCAAGTCGGGAGAGTGTTAGTAAAGCGTCTGGAATGTTGCACCCGAGTACCAGGGGACGAAAACTGAGACATATTGGAACACGTCTCCCGATCACACGGTTGATCATACTCTGGCTTCCAAATGCATGTTTTAGCTGAAGGAAGAATCCCTTAAACCTGGAGAGTTGAGACCCGTGGAATGGGTTCCATGCAATATGACTTCAAAGGGTCTTCATTTGCTCACCGAACCTCTCCAGTCCTATCACTGCTGCGTTTATGCCCCTGTACACACGCTTGATTCTCTTTCGGAGACATAGCAATCCATAGGTTTTAAGATAGTTCCTAGTCAGGTACACTCTTAGGCATTTAATATGGGGTGTTGAGTCCATTTCGCTGAGCAAGGAGTAGCTCTTGTCTATTCCATATTTGGCTTAAGGAACTTTATCTGTGCTCATTTCAATCTCTGGTTTTATGCAGCACCCCAACTCACCTTTCCCCTTAAGCAAGCATAAGTTGGTTTTCTAAATTTGAGACCCTGTTCTGTTTTGCAATTCAGTTCCTGTGTAGCCAAGTTTACATTCCGTGTATTAGTGATATCTTATGATGTTTCTTTTTCTGTGTGACTTATTTCAGTTAGAATCATCATACCTGAATCCACTCATTATGCTGCTACGGGCCTGATGACATAGATATCATTGCTGAGTGATATTGCATTGTACGTAAGTACCACAACTTCTTTATCCATTTTTCACTTTCTGCGATATTGAACTTGTACCGTAAACCAGGTTCTTGTAAACAGAGCCGTCCCAACCTTTGGGGTGGCTGTGTCTTTTTGATTTTAATTTCCCTAAGCTATAGGACCATAAGTGGAAGTGCCCTAGGCTCTGTTGCTTTGATTTTTAGATGTTTCAGGAAACACCATACACTTCTCCCGAGTGGCTGTTGGCAATTTACATCCCGCCCATCAGCATAACAAGGCTCCCAGTTCTCCATGGCCTGTCCTGCCTTTCTGGATTTTACACTTTTTTCAGATGGCCCTTTTGACCGGGGGGAAGTGAGACTTCATTGTAGTGCAGATTTCCTTTGCAAGCTTGCTTGGTTGGCCAAAAAGGGCGTATGCGTTTTTTCCTGAATATATTCAGGAAAAAACGCATACGCCCTTTTTGGCCAAGTGCATCATTGTGGACGTTCTGCCTCTTTTCCTATGCTTTAAATGCAATTCCAGTCTACCTCCTGAAATCGGTTTCCTGCAATTCTGCCCCGCTTTCAAGTCCTCTTGGCAGCCTTACTTCAGTATATTTTTGGACGATAGCTGTCATTTATAACTCTGCAGGTTTGTGAATTACAGTGCCCCTGAGCTCCTTTCTTCAACTCGCTTTCTCGTGAGCTGGCCACAACACCGCAGGATGGCTTCAGGCCCTAATCTGGTTCCGGCACGGCACGCTGAGCCTTTGGTTAATTCCTCTTCCTGGTGCGAAATGAGAGTTAAATTTGCCCGTCCAGACACCTCCAGCTAGTCTGTCATTGGTTCTCCCTATTCCTGTTCATCTTCCGCAGAAATTGCAAACTGGGCCAAACAGGAGGTTAAAGGCACTGACTCTCCAAGTCGGGAGAGTGTTAGTAAAGCGTCTGGAATGTTGCACCCGAGTACCAGGGGACGAAAACTGACACATATTGGAACACGTCTCCCGATCACACGGTTGATCATACTCTGGCTTCCAAATGCATGTTTTAGCTGAAGGAAGAATACCTTAAACCTGGAGAGTTGAGACCCGTGGAATGGGTTCCATGCAATATGACTTCAAAGGGTCTTCATTTGCTCACCGAACCTCTCCAGTCCTATCACTGCTGCGTTTATGCCCATGTACACACGCTTGATTCTCTTTCGGAGACATAGCAATCCATAGGTTTTAAGATACTTCCTAGTCAGGTACACTCTTAGGCATTTAATATGGGGTGTTGAGTCCATTTCGTTGAGCAAGGAGTAGCTCTTGTCTATTCCATATTTGGCTTAAGGAACTTTATCTGTGCTCATTTCAATCTCTGGTTTTATGCAGCACCCCAACTCACCTTTCCCCTTATCAAGCATAAGTTGGTTTTCCAAATTTGAGACCCTGTTCTGTATTGTAATTCAGTTCCTGTGTAGCCAAGTTTACATTCCGTGTATTAGTGATATCTTATGATGTTTCTTTTTCTGTGTGACTTATTTCAGTTAGAATCATCATACCTGAATCCACTCATTATGCTGCTACGGGCCTGATGACATAGATTTCCTTGCTGAGTGATACTGCATTGTACGTAAGTACCACAACTTCTTTATCCATTTTTCACTTTCTGCGATATTGAACTTGTACCGTAAACCAGGTTCTTGTAAACAGAGCCGTCCCAACCTTTGGGGTGGCTGTGTCTTTTTGATTTTAATTTCCCTAAGCTATAGGACCATAAGTGGAAGTGCCCTAGGCTCTGTTGCTTTGATTTTTAGATGTTTCAGGAAACACCATACACTTCTCCCGAGTGGCTGTTGGCAATTTACATCCCGCCCATCAGCATAACAAGGCTCCCAGTTCTCCATGGCCTGTCCTGCCTTTCTGGATTTTACACTTTTTTCAGATGGCCCTTTTGACCGGGGGGAAGTGAGACTTCACTGTAGTGCAGATTTCCTTTGCAAGCTTGCTTGGTTGGCCAAAAAGGGCGTATGCGTTTTTTCCTGAATATATTCAGGAAAAAACGCATACGCCCTTTTTGGCCAAGTGCATCATTGTGGACGTTCTGCCTCTTTTCCTATGCTTTAAATGCAATTCCAGTCTACCTCCTGAAATCGGTTTCCTGCAATTCTGCCCCGCTTTCAAGTCCTCTTGGCAGCCTTACTTCAGTATATTTTTGGACGATAACTGTCATTTATAACTCTGCAGGTTTGTGAATTACAGTGCCCCTGAGCTCCTTTCTTCAACTCGCTTTCTCGTGAGCTGGCCGCAACACCACAGGATTGCTTCAAGCCCTAATCTGGTTCCGGCACGGCACGCTGAGCCTTTGGTTAATTCCTCTTCCTGGTGGGAAATGAGAGTTAAATTTGCCCATCCAGACACCTCCAGCTAGTCTCTCATTGGTTCTCCCTATTCCTGTTCATCTTCCGCAGAAATTGCAAACTGGGCCAAACAGGAGGTTAAAGGCACTGACTCTCCAAGTCGGGAGAGTGTTAGTAAAGCGTCTGGAATGTTGCACCCGAGTACCTGGGGACGAAAACTGAGACATACTTGAACACGTCTCCCGATCACACGGTTGATCATACTCAGGGTTCCACATGCATGTTTTAGCTGAAGGAAGAATACCTTAAACCTGGAGAGTTGAGACCCGTGGAATGGGTACCATGCAATATGACTTCAAAGGGTCTTCATTTGCTCACCGAACCTCTCCAATCCTATCACTGCTGCGTTTATGCCCCTGTACACTCGCTTGATTCTCTTTCGGAGACATAGCAGTCCATAGGTTTTAAGATACTTCCTAGTCAGGTACATTCTTAGGCGTTTAATATGGGGTGTTGAGTCCATTTCGTTGAGCAAGGAATAGCTCTTGTCTATTCCATATTTGGCTTAAGGAACTTTATCTGTGCTCATTTCAATCTCTGGTTTTATGCAGCACCCCAACTCACCTTTTCCCTTAAGCAAGCATAAGTTGGTTTTCTAAATTTGAGACCCTGTTCTGTTTTGGAATTCAGTTCCTGTGTACCAAGGTTACATTCCGTGTATTAGTGATATCTTATGATGTTTCTTTTTCTGTGTGACTTATTTCAGTTAGAATCATCATACCTGAATCCACTCATTATGCTGCTACGGGCCTGATGACATAGATTTCCTTGCTGAGTGATATTGCATTGTACGTAAGTACCACAACTTCTTTATCCATTTTTCACTTTCTGCGATACTGAACTTGTACCGTAAACCAGGTTCTTGTAAACCTAGGTGTGCCAAACTTTGGGGTGGCTGTGTCTTTTGATTTTAATTTCCCTAAGCTATAGGACCATAAGTGGAAGTGCCCTAGGCTCTGTTGCTTTGTTTTTTAGATGTTTCAGGAAACACCATACACTTCTCCCGAGTGGCTGTTGGCAATTTACATCCCGCCCATCAGCATAAAAAGGCTCCCAGTTCTCCATGGCCTATCCTGTGTTTCTGGATTTTACACTTTTTTCAGATGGCCCTTTTGACCGGGGGGAAGTGAGACTTCATTGTAGTGCCCATTTCCTTTGCAAGCTTGCTTGGTTGGCCAAAAAGGGCGTATGCGTTTTTTCCTGAATATATTCAGGAAAAAACGCATACGCCCTTTTTGGCCAAGTGCATCATTGTGGACGTTCTGCCTCTTTTCCTATGCTTTAAATGCAATTCCAGTCTACCTCCTGAAATCGGTTTCCTGCAATTCTGCCCCGCTTTCAAGTCCTCTTGGCAGCCTTACTTCAGTATATTTTTGGACGATAGCTGTCATTTATAACTCTGCAGGTTTGTGAATTACAGTGCCCCTGAGCTCCTTTCTTCAACTCGCTTTCTCGTGAGCTGGCCGCAACACCGCAGGATGGCTTCAGGCCCTAATCTGGTTCCAGCACGGCACGCTGAGCCTTTGGTTAATTCCTCTTCCTGGTGGGAAATGAGAGTTAAATTTGCCCGTCCAGACACCTCCAGCTAGTCTCTCATTGGTTCTCCCTATTCCTGTTCATCTTCCGCAGAAATTGCAAACTGGGCCAAACAGGAGGTTAAAGGCACTGACTCTCCAAGTCGGGAGAGTGTTAGTAAAGCGTCTGGAATGTTGCACCCGAGTACCAGGGGACGAAAACTAAGACATATTTGAACACGTCTCCCGATCACACGGTTGATCATACTCTGGGTTCCACATGCATGTTTTAGCTGAAGGAAGAATACCTTAAACCTGGAGAGTTGAGACCCGTGGAATGGGAAACATGCAATATGATTTCAAAGGGTCTTCATTTGCTCACCGAACCTCTCCAGTCCTATCACTGCTGCGTTTATGCCCCTGTACACACGCTTGATTCTCTTTCGGAGACATAGCAATCCATAGGTTTTAAGATACTTCCTAGTCAGGTACATTCTTAGGCGTTTAATATGGGGTGTTGAGTCCATTTCCTTGAGCAAGGAGTAGCTCTTGTCTATTCCATACTTGGCTTAAGGAACTTTATCTGTGCACATTTCAATCTCTGGTTTTATGCAGCACCCCAACTCACCTTTCCCCTTAAGCAAGCATAAGTTGGTTTTCTAAATTTGAGACCCTGTTCTGTTTTGCAATTCAGTTCCTGTGTAGCCAAGTTTTCATTCCGTGTATTAGTGATATCTTATGATGTTTCTTTTTCTGTGTGACTTATTTCAGTTAGAATCATCATACCTGAATCCACTCATTATGCTGCTACGGGCCTGATGACATAGATTTCATTGCTGTGTGATATTGCATTGTACGTAAGTACCACAACTTCTTTATCCATTTTTCACTTTCTGCGATATTGAACTTGTACCGTAAACCAGGTTCTTGGCAACAGAGCCGTCCCAACATTTGGGGTTGCTGTGGCTTTTTGATTTTAATTTCCCTAAGCTATAGGACCATAAGTGGAAGTGCCCTAGGCTCTGTTGCTTTGTTTTTTAGATGTTTCAGGAAACACCATACACTTCTCCCGAGTGGCTGTTGGCAATTTACATCCCGCCCATCAGCATAACAAGGCTCCCAGTTCTCCATGGCCTGTCCTGCCTTTCTGGAGTTTACACTTTTTTCAGATGGCCCTTTTGACCGGGGGGAAGTGAGACTTCATTGTAGTGCAGATTTCCTTTGCAAGCTTGCTTGGTTGGCCAAAAAGGGCGTATGCGTTTTTTCCTGAATATATTCAGGATAAAACGCATACGCCCTTTTTGGCCAAGTGCATCATTGTGGACGTTCTGCCTCTTTTCCTATGCTTTAAATGCAATTCCAGTCTACCTCCTGAAATCGGTTTCCTGCAATTCTGCCCCGCTTTCAAGTCCTCTTGGCAGCCTTACTTCAGTATATTTTTGGACGATAGCTGTCATTTATAACTCTGCAGGTTTGTGAATTACAGTGCCCCTGAGCTCCTTTCTTCAACTCGCTTTCTTGTGAGCTGGCCGCAACACCACAGGATGGCTTCAGGCCCTAATCTGGTTCCGGCACGGCACGCTGAGCCTTTGGTTAATTCCTCTTCCTGGTGGGAAATGAGAGTTAAATTTGCCCGTCCAGACACCTCCAGCTAGTCTGTCATTGGTTCTCCCTATTCCTGTTCATCTTCCGCAGAAATTGCAAACTGGCCCAAACAGGAGGTTAAAGGCGCTGACTCTCCAAGTCGGGAGAGTGTTAGTAAAGCGTCTGGAATGTTGCACCCGAGTACCAGGGGACGAAAACTGACACATATTGGAACACGTCTCCCGATCACACGGTTGATCATACTCTGGGTTCCACATGCATGTTTTAGCTGAAGGAAGAATACCTTAAACCTGGAGAGTTGAGACCCGTGGAATGGGTACCATGCAATATGACTTCAAAGGGTCTTCATTTGCTCACCGAACCTCTCCAATCCTATCACTGCTGTGTTTATGCCCCTGTACACTCGCTTGATTCTCTTTCGGAGACATAGCAGTCCATAGGTTTTAAGATACTTCCTAGTTAGGTACATTCTTAGGCGATTAATATGGGGTGTTGAGTCCATTTCGTTGAGCAAGGAATAGCTCTTGTCTATTCCATATTTGGCTTAAGGAACTTTATCTGTGCTCATTTCAATCTCTGGTTTTATGCAGCACCCCAACTCACCTTTCCCCTTAAGGAAGCATAAGTTGGGTTTCTTAATTTGAGACCCTGTTGTGTTTTGTAATTCAGTTCCTGTGTAGCCAAGTTTACATTCCGTGTATTAGTGATATCTTATGATGTTTCTCTTTCTGTGTGACTTATTTCAGTTAGAATCATCATACCTGAATCCACTCATTATGCTGCTACGGGCCTGATGACATAGATTTCCTTGCTGAGTTATATTGCATTGTACGTAAGTACCACAACTTCTTTATCCATTTTTCACTTTCTGCGATATTGAACTTGTACCGTAAACCAGGTTCTTGTAAACAGAGCCGTGCCAAACTTTGGCGTGGCTGTGTCTTTTTGATTTTAATTTCCCTAAGCTATAGGACCATAAGTGGAAGTGCCTTAGGCTCTGTTGCTTTGTTTTTTAGATGCTTCAGGAAACACCATACACTTCTCCCGAGTGGCTGTTGGCAATTGACATCCCGCCCATCAGCATAACAAGACTCCCAGTTCTCCATGGCCTGTCCTGCCTTTCTGGATTTTACACTTTTTTCAGATGGCCCTTTTGACCGGGGGGAAGTGAGACTTCATTGTAGTGCCCATTTCCTTTGCAAGCTTGCTTGGTTGGCCAAAAAGGGCGTATGCGTTTTTTCCTGAATATATTCAGGAAAAAACGCATACGCCCTTTTTGGCCAAGTGCATCATTGTGGACGTTCTGCCTCTTTTCCTATGCTTTAAATGCAATTCCAGTCTACCTCCTGAAATCGGTTTCCTGCAATTCTGCCCCGCTTTCAAGTCCTCTTGGCAGCCTTACTTCAGTATATTTTTGGACGATAGCTGTCATTTATAACTCTGCAGGTTTGTGAATTACAGTGCCCCTGAGCTCCTTTCTTCAACTCGCTTTCTCGTGAGCTGGCCGCAACACCGCAGGATGGCTTCAGGCCCTAATCTGGTTCCGGCACGGCACGCTGAGCCTTTGGTTAATTCCTCTTCCTGGTGGGAAATGAGAGTTAAATTTGCCCATCCAGATACCTCCAGCTAGTCTGTCATTGGTTCTCCCTATTCCTGTTCATCTTCCGCAGAAATTTCAAGCTGGGCCAAACAGGAGGTTAAAGGCACTGACTCTCCAAGTCGGGAGAGTGTTAGTAAAGCGTCTGGAATGTTGAACCAGAGTACCAGGGGACGAAAACTGAGACATATTGGAACACATCTCCCGAGCACACGGTTGATCATACTCTTGGTTCCACATGCATGTTTTAGCTGAAGGAAGAATACCTTAAACCTGGAGAGTTGAGACCCGTGGAATGGGTACCATGCAATATGACTTCAAAGGGTCTTCATTTGCTCACCAAACCTCTCCAATCCTATCACTGATGCGTTTATGCCCCTGCACACACGCTTGATTCTCTTTCAGAGACATAGCAATCCATAGGTTTTAAGATACTTCCTAGTCAGGTATATTCTTAGTTGTTTAATATGGGGTGTTGAATCCATTTCGTTGAGCAAGGAGTAGCTCTTGTCTATTCCATATTTGGCTTAAGGAACTTTATCTGTCCTCATTTCAATCTCTGGTTTTATGCAGCACCTCAACTCACCTTTCCCCTTAAGCAAGCATAAGTTGGTTTTCTAAATTTGAGACCCTGTTCTGTTTTGTAATTCAGGTCCTGTGTAGCCAAGTTTACATTCCGTGTATTAGTGATATCTTATGATGTTTCTTTTTCTGTGTGACTTATTTCAGTTAGAATCATCATACCTGAATCCACTCATTATGCTGCTACGGGCCTGATGACATAGATTTCCTTGCTGAGTGATACTGCATTGTACGTAAGTACCACAACTTCTTTACCCATTTTTCACTTTCTGCGATATTGAACTTGTACCGTAAACGTGGTTCTTGTAAACAGAGCCGTGCCAAACTTTGGTGTGATTGTGTCATTTTTATTTTAATTTCCCTAAGCTATAGGACCATAATTGGAAGTGCCTTAGGCTCTGTTGCTTTGTTTTTTAGATGTTTCAGGAAACACCATACACTTCTCCCGAGTGGCTGTTGGCAATTTACATCCCACCCAAGAGCATAACAAGGGTCCCAGTTCTCCATGGCTTGTCCTGCCTTTCTGGATTTTACACTTTTTTCAGATGGCCCTTTTGACCGGGGGGAAGTGAGACTTCATTGTAGTGCCCATTTCCTTTGCAAGCTTGCTTGGTTGGCCAAAAAGGGCGTATGCGTTTTTTCCTGAATATATTCAGGAAAAAACGCATACGCCCTTTTTGGCCAAGTGCATCATTGTGGACGTTCTGCCACTTTTCCTATGCTTTAAATGCAATTCCAGTCTACCTCCTGAAATCGGTTTCCTGCAATTCTGCCCCGCTTTCAAGTCCTCTTGGCAGCCTTACTTCAGTATAGTTTTGGACGATAGCTGTCATTTATAACTCTGCAGGTTTGTGAATTACAGTGCCCCTGAGCTCCTTTCTTCAACTCGCTTTCTCGTGAGCTGGCCGCAACACCGCAGGATGGCTTCAGGCCCTAATCTGGTTCCGGCATGGCACACTGAGCCTTTGGTTAATTCCTCTTCCTGGTGGGAAATGAGAGTTAAATTTGCCCATCCAGACACCTCCATCTAGTCTGTCATTGGTTCTCCCTATTCCTGTTCATCTTCCGCAGAAATTGCAAACTGGGCCAAACAGGAGGTTAAAGGCACTGACTCTCCAAGTCGGGAGAGTGTTAGTAAAGCGTCTGGAATGTTGCACCCGAGTACCAGGGGACGAAAACTGAGACATATTGTAACACATCTCCCGAGCACACGGTTGATCATACTCTGGGTTCCACATGCATGTTTTAGCTGAAGGAAGAATACCTTAAACCTGGAGAGTTGAGACCCGTGGAATGGGTACCATGCAATATGACTTCAAAGGGTCTTCATTTGCTCACCAAACCTCTCCAATCCTATCACTGCTGCGTTTATGCCGCTGCACACACGCTTGATTCTCTTTCGGAGACATAGCAATCCATAGGTTTTAAGATACTTCCTAGTCAGGTATATTCTTAGGTGTTTAATATGGGGTGTTGAATCCATTTCGATGAGCAAGGAGTAGCTCTTGTCTATTCCATATTTGGCTTAAGGAACTTTATCTGTGCTCATTTCAATCTCTGGTTTTATGCAGCACCCCAACTCACCTTTCCCCTTAAGCAAGCATAAGTTGGTTTTCTAAATTTGAGACCCTGTTCTGTTTTGTAATTCAGTTCCTGTGTAGCCAAGTTTACATTCCGTGTATTAGTGATATCTTATGATGTTTCTTTTTCTGTGTGACTTATTTCAGTTAGAATCATCATACCTGAATCCACTCATTATGCTACTACGGGCCTGATGACATAGATTTCATTGCTGAGTGATATTGCATTGTACGTAAGTACCACAACTTCTTTATCCATTTTTCACTTTCTGCGATATTGAACTTGTACCGTAAACCAGGTTCTTGTAAACAGAGCCGTCCCAAACTTTGGGGTGGCTGTGTCTTTTGATTTTAATTTCCCTAAGCTATAGGACCATAAGTGGAAGTGCCCTAGGCTCTGTTGCTTTGTTTTTTAGATGTTTCAGGAAACACCATACACTTCTCCCGAGTGGCTGTTGGCAATTTACATCCCGCCCATCAGCATAACAAGGCTCCCAGTTCTCCATGGCCTGTCCTGCCTTTCTGGATTTTACACTTTTTTCAGATGGCCCTTTTGACCGGGGGGAAGTGAGACTTCATTGTAGGGCAGATTTCCTTTGCAAGCTTGCTTTGTTGGCCAAAAAGGGCGTATGCGTTTTTTCCTGAATATATTCAGGAAAAAACGCATACGCCCTTTTTGGCCAAGTGCATCATTGTGGACGTTCTGCCTCTTTTCCTATGCTTTAAATGCAATTCCAGTCTACCTCCTGAAATCGGTTTCCTGCAATTCTGCCCCGCTTTCAAGTCCTCTTGGCAGCCTTACTTCAGTATATTTTTGGACGATAACTGTCATTTATAACTCTGCAGGTTTGTGAATTACAGTGCCCCTGAGCTCCTTTCTTCAACTCGCTTTCTCGTGAGCTGGCCGCAACACCACAGGATTGCTTCAAGCCCTAATCTGGTTCCGGCACGGCACGCTGAGCCTTTGGTTAATTCCTCTTCCTGGTGGGAAATGAGAGTTAAATTTGCCCGTCCAGACACCTCCAGCTAGTCTGTCATTGGTTCTCCCTATTCCTGTTCATCTTCCGCAGAAATTGCAAACTGGGCCAAACAGGAGGTTAAAGGCACTGACTCTCCAAGTCGGGAGAGTGTTAGTAAAGCGTCTGGAATGTTGCACCCGAGTACCTGGGGACGAAAACTGAGACATATTTGAACACGTCTCCCGATCACACGGTTGATCATACTCAGGGTTCCACATGCATGTTTTAGCTGAAGGAAGAATACCTTAAACCTGGAGAGTTGAGACCCGTGGAATGGGTACCATGCAATATGACTTCAAAGGGTCTTCATTTGCTCACCGAACCTCTCCAATCCTATCACTGCTGCGTTTATGCCCCTGTACACTCGCTTGATTCTCTTTCGGAGACATAGCAGTCCATAGGTTTTAAGATACTTCCTAGTCAGGTATATTCTTATGCGTTTAATATGGGGTGTTGAGTCTATTTCGTTGAGCAAGGAATAGCTCTTGTCTATTCCATATTTGGCTTAAGGAACTTTATCTGTGCTCATTTCAATCTCTGATTTTATGCATTACCCCAATCACCTTTCCCCTTAAGGAAGCATAAGTTGGTTTTCTAAATTTGAGACCCTGTTCTGTTTTGTAATTCAGTTCCTGTGTAGCCAAGTTTACATTCCGTGTATTAGTGATATCTTATGATGTTTCTCTTTCTGTGTGACTTATTTCAGTTAGAATCATCATACCTGAATCCACTCATTATGCTGCTACGGGCCTGATGACATAGATTTCCTTGCTGAGTTATATTGCATTGTACGTAAGTACCACAACTTCTTTATCCATTTTTCACTTTCTGCGATATTGAACTTGTACCGTAAACGTGGTTCTTGTAGACACAGCCGTGCCAAACTTTGGCGTGGCTGTGTCTTTTTTATTTTAATTTCCCTAAGCTATAGGACCATAAGTGGAAGTGCCCAAGGCTCTGTTGCTTTGTTTTTTAGATGTTTCAGGAAACACCATACACTTCTCCCGAGTGGCTGTTGGCAATTTACATCCCGCCCATCAGCATAACAAGGCTCCCAGTTCTCCATGGCCTGTCCTGCCTTTCTGGATTTTACACTTTTTTCAGATGGCCCTTTTGACCGGGGGGAAGTGAGACTTCATTGTAGTGCAGATTTCCTTTGCAAGCTTGCTTGGTTGGCCAAAATGGGCGTATGCGTTTTTTCCTGAATATATTCAGGAAAAAACGCATACGCCCTTTTTGGCCAAGTGCATCATTGTGGACGTTCTGCCTCTTTTCCTATGCTTTAAATGCAATTCCAGTCTACCTCCTGAAATCGGTTTCCTGCAATTCTGCCCCGCTTTCAAGTCCTCTTGGCAGCCTTACTTCAGTATATTTTTGGACGATAGCTGTCATTTATAACTCTGCAGGTTTGTGAATTACAGTGCCCCTGAGCTCCTTTCTTCAACTCGCTTTCTGGTGAGCTGGCCGCAACACCGCAGGATTGCTTTAGGCCCTAATCTGGTTCCGGCACGGCACGCTGAGCCTTTGGTTAATTCCTCTTCCTGGTGGGAAATGAGAGTTAAATTTGCCCGTCCAGACACCTCCAGCTAGTCTCTCATTGGTTCTCCCTATTCCTGTACATCTTCCGCAGAAATTGCAAACTGGGCCAAACAGGAGGTTAAAGGCGCTGACTCTCCAAGTCGGGAGAGTGTTAGTAAAGCGTCTCGAATGTTGCACCCGAGTACCAGGGGACGGAAACTGACGTATATTGGAACACGTCTCCCGATCACACGGTTGATCATACTCTGGGTTCCACATGCATGTTTTAGCTGAAGGAAGAATACCTTAAACCTGGAGAGTTGAGACCCGTGGAATGGGTACCATGCAATATGACTTCAAAGGGTCTTCATTTGCTCACCGAACCTCTCCAATCCTATCACTGCTGCGTTTATGCCCCTGTACACACGCTTGATTCTCTTTCGGAGACATAGCAATCCATAGGTTTTAAGATACTTCCTAGTCAGGTACATTCTTAGGCGTTTAATATGGGGTGTTGAGTCCATTTCGTTGAGCAAGGAGTAGCTCTTGTCTATTCCATACTTGGCTTAAGGAACTTTATCTGTGCTCATTTCAATCTCTGGTTTTATGCAGCTCCCCAACTCACCTTTCCCCTTAAGCAAGCATAAGTTGGTTTTCTAAATTTGAGTCCCTGTTCTGTTTTGCAATTCAGTTCCTGTGTAGCCAAGTTTATATTCCGTGTATTAGTGATATCTTATGATGTTTCTTTTTCTGTGTGACTTATTTCAGTTAGAATCATCATACCTGAATCCACTCATTATGCTACTACGGGGCTGATGACATAGATTTCATTGCTGAGTGATATTGCATTGTACGTAAGTACCACAACTTCTTTATCCATTTTTCACTTTCTGCGATATTGAACTTGTACCGTATATCAGGTTCTTGTAAACAGAGCCGTCCCAACCTTTGGGGTGGCTGTGTCTTTTTGATTTTAATTGCCCTAAACTATAGTACCATAAGTGGAAGTGCCCTAGGCTCTGTTGCTTTGTTTTTTAGATGTTTCAGGAAACACCAAACACTTCTCCAGAGTGGCTGTTGGCAATTTACATCCTGCCCATCAGCATAAGATGGCTCCCAGTTCTCCATGGCCTGTCCTGCCTTTCTGGATTTTACACTTTTTTCAGATGGCCCTTTTGACCAGGGGGAATTGAGACTTCATTGTAGTGCAGATTTCCTTTGCAAGCTTGCTTGGTTGGCCAAAAAGGGCGTATGCGTTTTTTCCTGAATATATTCAGGAAAAAACACATACGCCCTTTTTGGGCAAGTCAGGTTTTTGAATTGCAGTGGCCCTTAGCTCCATTTTTCAGCTCTTAGTTTTGTGATCTTGCCCCATAACCACAGGATTCCTTGAAGCCCTATTCTTCTTCTGGGGCACCTTGCTGTGCCTTTGGTTCATTCTTCTTACTGATGTGAAATTAGAGTGACATGTGCCCATTGAAACCGCTACAGCTAGTTTCTCACTGGTTCCCCCTATTCCCATTCATCCTCCGCACTAACTGAAGACTGTGCGATACCAGAACTTAAAGGCATTGACTCTCCATGTGGGGATGTTGTTAGTAAAGCGGCTGGAATGTCGATCCGGAGCCCCAGGAGAGGAAAAATGTGGTGCGTTTTAGAAACCTTTCCCGATCATATGGTATACCAGTCGCTGGGTTTCCCAAGCATGGTTTAGCTGTAGGAAGATTCCCTTCAACCTGGAGTGTTGGGACCCTTGGAATGAGTAGCATGAAGTATTGCATTAAACTTTCGGTAGTTGCTCACTGAAGCTCACCAATCCTCTCAGCCCCAAGTGTCCAGCCTTATGTCTTATCCAGCTGTGGGTTTATATGTGGTCAATCCAGGTTGCATCACAGCCCCTGAGCGAATTTTGTAAGAATTTTTCTCTCTTTCATTGTTTCTGCGTTTTGTTTTTAAAATTTATTTCTATAATGGGGTTTAGCTCATTTTCACTGCTGTGTTTGTGCCGCTCTGCACACACTTGATTCCCTTATGGAGATATATCAATACATGGGTTTTAAGATTCTTATTACTCAGATATATTTCTCTGCGGTGTATAGGGTGTGTTGAGGCCAGTTCATTGAGCAAGGTGTAGATCTTGTCTAATACCTATTTGGTTTCTTGAACGGTATCTGTGCTAATTTCAAACTCTGGTTTTATGCATCACCCCACCTCTCCTTTCCCCTTAAGCTGACATAAGTGTGTTTTCTAAATGTGAGACACTGTTCTGTTCTGTAATTCATTTCTTGTGCAGCCATATTTACCCTCCCTCTATAAGTGATATCTTATGATATGTTTCTTTTTCTGTTTGACTTATTTCAAGTAGTATTATCGGACCTAAATCCACTCTTTATCCTTCTACTAGCCTTATTACATTGATTTCATGGTGAAGAGATATTCCATTGTACATAAGTACCACATCTTCTTTATCCATTGTTCTCTTTCCTGGGATATTTAAGGTGTACTGAAGTTGAGGTTCTTGTAAACAGAGTAGCCCTAAACTGTGGTGTGCTTGTGTCTTGTTGATTTTTAGACTTCCCTAGATATACTCCCATGATTGGAAGTGTCCTATGCTCTGTAGCTCTGTTTTTAGATGATTTAGGAACCACCATACACTTCTCCAGAGTGGCTCTCGGCAGTTCACACACTGCCCATCAGCGTATAAAGGCTCCCTGTTCTCCATGGCCTGTCCTGCATTTCTGGTTTTTACAATTTTTTAGGATGGCTCTTTTGACCGGTGGGAAATGAGACTTCTTTGTTGTGCACATTTGCATTGCTTGCTTGCTTCGTTGCCCATAAAGTGCGTATGCGTTTTTTCCTGGATATAATCAGGAAAAATCGCATACGCCCTTTTGGGCCAACTGCATCATTGTCGAAATTCTGCCGCTTTTCATGTGCGTTAAAGACGAGTCCAATCTATCTCTTGAAATCTGTTTCTTGCAATTCTGTCTTGCATTCAGATCCTCTTCTTTGCCTTACCTCAACATATTTTTGGACGTTAGTTTTCATTTATAACTCTGCAGGTTTGTGAATTGCAGTGACCCTGAGCTCCATGTTTTAAGTTGCTCTTTTGTGAGCTGGCCTCAAACCCGCAGGATTGCTTCAGGCCCTATTTTGGCTCCGGCGAGGCAGGCTGAGCCTTTTTTTAATTCTTATTCTTAATGGGAAATTAGAGTGATATGTGCCCGTCCAAACCCCTACAACTCTTCTCTCATTGGTTCCCCCTCTTCCCGTTCATCCTCCTCACAATTTGCAAAATGTGTGAAACAGAAGTTTAAATGTGCTGATTCTCCAAGTGGGGAGCTTCTAAGTAACGTGGCTGGAATGGTGAACAGGAGCACCAGGAGAGGATAAATGAGGTGCATTTTAGACACATCTCCCGATCACATGGTGTACAGTCCTCTGGGTTTTCCATGCATGTTTTAGCTGTAGGAAGATCCCTTGAACCTGCAGATTTGGGACCCATTGAATGGGTACCAGGTAGTATTACTTTAAAGGGTGTGCATTTCCTCACCCAACCTCACATTTCTCTTAGCGCAAACAGTTTCCAGCCTTATGTCTCATCCTGCTGTGGGTCTAGATGTGTTCAATCCATGTTGCATCACCGTCCCTGAGGAAAAGTTGTAAGAGGTTTTCTCTGTCTCTCTGTCGTTTATTTTTTTCCAATTTATTACTATATTGGTTACAGCTGATTTTCAAAGCTCTGTTTCTTGCTGCTGTACATCCACTTGATTCACGTACAGAGAGACATCAATAAATTCTTTTTCAGATTCTTACCAGTCGTATATATTCTTTTCCGGTGACTTGAGTGTGCTGAGTGCAGTTCTTTTAGCTACCGTGTAGGCCTTGTTGATTATCAGTTTGGTATTTGGAATGGTATCTTTGCTAATTTCAACCTCCTGGATGATGCCTCACCCCTCCCCACCTTTCCCGTTTAGCAGCCTTATGCGTGTTTTCTACATATTTGACTATGTTTTTGTTTTGTAATTTATTTCATGTGTAGCCATTTTGGATTCCACCTTTAAGTGATATCTTATGATATGTGTCTTTTTCTTTTTGAATTCTGTCACTTAGAATGATCATACGTAGCTCCTCCGGAGTTGTTACAGCTGGCCATATTTCATTGATTTCCAGGCTGAATAATATTCCACTCTACCTAAGTACCACATCTCTATCCATTTTTTCCCTCCAGAGACATTTAAGTTATATCCTAGTCGAGGATCTTTTAAACAGAGAGGGGGTAAACATTGGGGTGCCTGTGTCCTCTCGATTTTTGTTTTTCCCAAGATATACGCCCATGAGTGCAAGTGCCCTATGCTCTGTAGCTCATTGTTTAGATGCTTTAGTAAACACAATACACTTCTCCAGAATGGCCGTTGGCAATATACATTTCCACTATAAGTCTCACAGGGCTCCCTCTTCTCCTTGCCCTGTCCTGCATTTCTGTTGTTTACGCTTTATGAGGATGGCTCTTCTGACTGATGCGAAGTGATGTCTTTTGTAGTATTGACTTCCAGTGCCCACCTGTTTGGTTGGCTAAAAAGGTGTACGCTCTTTTCTTGAATATATACACAAAAAAAACGCATACACCCTTTTTGGCCAACTGCAATGTTGGCAATGTTCAGCTCCTTTTCTTGTGCTTAATGGCGAGTCCTTTCTACCTCCTCAAATCCCTTTCCTGCCATTCTCCCTTGCTTACAAGTCCTTTTCTCTGACTTTCCTCAAGACATTTTTCAGTGATGGATATTTTCAACTCTGCAGTTTTGTGAATTTTACTGCCCCTGAGTTCTATTGTTCAACTTGTGTTTATGGGAACTGGCCACAAAGCAGCGGGATTTCCTCAAGCCCTATACTGTTTCCATGGGCAACCCTAGCCTTTGGTCAATTCGTCTTCCTGATTGGAAATTAGAGTGACATGTGCCTGTCTGAACACGTAGGACTTGTCTCTCATTGTTCCTCATCCTTCCACTTCATCCTCTGGACAAATTCCAAACTGTACGCAACAGGATGTTGACAGTGCTGACATCTCCAAGTGGGGAGACTGTTAGTAAAGACGCTGGAGGGGTGAACCTGAGCACCAGGAGATGAGGAGATGAGATGCCTTTTCCAAACTCTTCCCGATCAGACGGTATACCATCCTCTGGGTGTGACAGACATGTTTTAGCAGTAGGAAGAGTCCCATTCATGTAAGGAGAACACCAGGGCTTTTTCAAAATCAGTGTCTCCCCGAAACCCAAACTGGGGAATTTTTTAAGCTACGGCTACACATATGTTCATTAAGGGCCTTGGGAAGTAGGCAGAGTCCAAACTTTAGATGATTGAAGTCTTCAGGGTCAGAAGCACTCACCACCAGCTTCCCTTAGGTTACACTTTAACTGTCATTGATAGATGATGTCAATAAAAATATCTATTCTTTTTCAGATTATTTCCCCTTATAGGTTATTGCAAAATGTTGAGTGTAGTTCCCTGTGCTATACAGTAGTTCCTTGTTGATGATCTATTTTATACATAGCAGTGTGTATGTGTTAATCCCAAACTGTTAATTTATCCCTCCTCCCACCTTTCCCCTTTGGTAATAATAAATTATAAGATTTTATACTTCTCAGAAATGGGGGAGCTGAAAGAGAGGTATCATTTTCAATGGAAAAACATTTAAAACAAGATTGAAGGTTTAACCAAGATTATTAGATGTACATCCTTGGAAAGAAATCACTTCATTTCTCTAATATTGAGCTGACAAATAAGACAAACCTTTTCACTGAACTTGCTTATAATAAAGTGATGGAAATATCCAATGGAAGTGTTAGAAACATCTTATTTTACCCGAGCCTTATACACTGTTCTATGTTAACTACACTTTGGCTCACACATCTGTTCATTGAGGTTACAATAGTCTCAATTTCTGTTACTGATCCTCCAGAGTGGACCCCAACAAGTGTCCCCCTGCCCAGTGTCATTGGGGCCAACAGATCGAGACTGAGTTTGGTTCACAAGCAAAGGAAACTTTATATTTTGATCAGAGAATGGAGAGGTGAGAGCATGTACTACCCCGTGGGCTGTGGGCTGGGCTGCTGTGTAGAGATCCTGTCAGAGTCAGTGGGAGGGAGGGGGCGGAGCTCTCGAGGGCCGGGTTGGCTGTAGCTCAGGCTCTATATCGCGGAGTCTGCACTGGGCCCCAGGAGCTGAGGTGTCGACCCAGCCATTCTGCACTAGGAAATCTGGTCTGAAGTGCCGGGTGTGGAACCTCTGCATGCGGGACCCTAGGAGCACGTGAAATTAGACAAAGCACAAAGGATAAAAAAGGTTAGACTTGACTTTATTGCCCAGATTCTATTTTTATCTCCCAGGGATTTTTAATGGGCTTTGCTGGGGACAAACCCCCCCCTCTGCCTTTTGTCCCGTTCCTCATTCTTGGAGTGCTGAGGGTGCAGACCCTTCTTCTGTAACTGCTGAGTGCTGAGTTGGGAGCCCTCATACCCTGGGGCGAGGGTCAGAGCTTCTCCCCAGCAGCCTCCAGGTGACGTTGATTGTCCCCAGGCCCCCTGCCTCCCTGCTCGTCCACCTGAGCAGCAGCATTGGAAGTGTTATAGATTCTAATGACCTTTAAGGGTCCAGGAAAGAGATGTGCAGAGACGCTGTGGGGGCCGGTTTCACCCCGCCCCACATTTGTTCGGCCACCTTAGGCCGACCGTTTCTGCCAGCCTAGATGCTCTGACCAGTAGTCTGCGCTTTCTTCAATTAGGCCCCTGAATTAACGTACAAACAGCACCAGGTGTCAGAGCCCTGCCCGCTCAACTCCCAGACAGTCCAGGGTCAGTGGTGATCAAGGACCATGATGGCCACTGAGTCAACAGCCTTTTGAAGTAAACAAGAGTCCAGCCGGTCTTACTGGCCACCATCATCACGGTGTCTGTAGGCTTTTCTATGGTGACAGTGTGATATACGGTTCCCCCGCCAAGATTATTAGCTCCCCTCTGGGTGCAGTAAGTCCGGCAAGCAGTAGTCTACTCTTTTGGGACACACTCTTGTTGTTTTATGAGAGAAACTCCAGGTCAAGTGATGTTCACACGAGTCGTCATGGTGCCCTGTTGCCCCCGGTTATCTCTCTGGATGTTGGAGTTGGAGGGCCTCCTCACTCGAGGTCGGTGTGCCCACGGAGCGAACCCTGCAACTTCAGGGCATGGTTGGTGGTTAGGATCACCACGTGGGGTCCTTTTCCCTTAGGAGGGAGGTGGCCTTTTGGGCTGCTGATTTCCAGGGTTTTAGATACCGCCAGTATCTTGGCCAGATGTGGCAGTGGGCCAAGCCCCTTGGTGACCATAGTTTATCCTACCTGGATGGCATTCTTGCATTGTTCCATTTCAAGTGGTCCCAGGTTTTGCACTAATTCTCCAATGGCGATTCACCTTTCACCGGGAATGTAAAGGTCAAAGGGTTTAGCTAAATTAGGGAGTTCCAGGGCAAGGGTCTGAATTGACTGCTCTTTCCATTCTTGAAAGGCCACTTCTGGATTCTATTCAAAAGGATCATCATCTTTTCCTTTCAGTGTTTCATATAGAGGCCCAGCTAGTAGACTGTAGTTAGGGATCCAGAAGCAGCAAACCCTGGCCTCCCCAGGAACCCCTAAGCTGTCTTCTAGTTTTAGAAAGGGGTAAGGCTGAAAATGGTTTCTTCCCTTTCCTGGGATGGACTTCTCCAACCTTCTGTGAGAATGAAGCCCAGGCAGGTCACGGCAGTCTGTGATATTTGAGCTTTTTCTTGGACAACTTCTATCCTTTATTGGCTTGGTAGTTCAGAGGCCTCCTTAGTAGGGCTGGCGATCAGAATGTCGTCTGCATATTGAAGGAGGGTTTCCTTTTCCAGAGGTAGAACTTTTAGGTCTTTAGCTAAGCTTTCCCCAAAGATGGGGTGGGAATTTTTGCACCCTTGGGGCCAGACGGCCCGGAAGTATTGTTTTAGTTGTATGTTGAGTCCTGCCACTCACAAGCCAAAATTTCTTGTGACTCTGGGACTAATGGAATACAAAAGAAGGCATCATTGAAGACTAATACAGAATACCATGTCCTGGTGGTTGGTAGAATGACCAGCAGGGTGTAGGAATTAGGAGCAACTGGAGGTATATCCTCGGTGGCTTCACTGACTGTCCTGACATCCTTTACCAGGTCCCCAGCAGCCCATGGGGCTCTCGTGGTCAGACCAATCCCAGAATATGGAGCTCACCTGGGCAGGTACCCCACCCCCACCCCAGCCCACAGGGCTCTCGTGGTCAGGCCCCTCCCAGGATACAGAGCTACCCTTGCAGGTACCGTGGCAGGGCTGGGCACACAGGAACCGTGCACATAGCCCTCATTGCAGAGCACCCCCAGCTCACCTGTCGCTCAGAGCTGACACAGAGCACCTCAGAGCAGGACTTGAACTAACAAACAGCAGCTGCGACAGGTCTGTGACCCTGGGCATCACTCCGTGAGGCCTCCCTCCACCTGGTCTTCCAGAGACTTCCACTGCACCCGGGGCACCAGGCCTCTGTCTCCAACCACCACCCACCCCTCCTCTCCCTGACTCCTGGGTTCCTCTCATTAGGAGAGGGTTTTCTTGAAGTTGTCTCCCACTCATGGGCCAGATAAAATGATTAGAAAACAAGCCAAAGCTGCAGCCCCTTGTCTATCCTGACTCTCAGGAGCCCACACCTGTTCCTTGGACCTGGCCGGTTCAGCAAGTTCCATTTTCTGCAACTGTGAGCCCCTGAGGGGTGATGATTGGCTGACCTGGGCAGCCTTACCGTGCCGGCCAGCCCTCCCCAGGTGTGCCTGGGTTGAGATCACTATAAATACCACTCCAGGCAGCAAGAGCCCCTGCAGCCGTGCCTGACGCCATTTTCTCTGCCCTGTCAGCAGTCTCGGGGCTGGGCTGGTGGGAGGGAGTGAGAGGCCACGGCTTTGTGGGTGGCCCAGTGTGAGTGGGGCTCTGCTGGACTTTCTGCAGCAGTTGCCAGGCTGCCACCTGCTAAAGAAGAAGATGTGTCACCCATACCTGCTGCTGGAATTTCTCCCTGGGCAGAGGTGAGGAAGGAAAAAAGCAGTGGGGGCAGGGACAGGACGGGTATCTCAGGCAGGGAAATGGAAATCTTCCAGAAGAGCACCCAGGGCCAGGACCATCCTGGCTGGCCTGCAGGCACCAAGTCGGCCGGCATGCTGTCACTCGTGTGGCTCTATGGCCCTCCCTCTAGGCTTTCAAGTCCTTGTATATATTCAGGTGTTTTACCTGGGATGGGTGGGAATAGTTCAGCAGCAACTGGCCTGGGGCTCAGCTCACGTTTATTCACAGATGCCTCGGCACGGTGCCCCAGCTTTGCAATGAGGACGCTTGTTGCGTGGGGGCTGCTGGCTGAATGGGAGATGATTCCCCACCACTGACCAACTTCAGAATTGTTTACAACTGGAGCAAGTGCCCTGATACGGTTTTCCTCTGTGGAACTGGTGGGTTCTGTGTTTTTTTTCTCTTTTTCGTTTTGGGTTCAAGGTAGATTTTATTCCTCTTTTTTGTATTTACAGATATAAGCATGGAAATAATTTATTCATATAAATACATGTATGTGAAGGGAATAATTGTTTTTTCTATTTTTTAAATTTTATTTCTTTTTAATTTTGAATTTTATTTTATATTTTTATACAGCAGGTTCTTATTGGTTATCTATTTTATACATATAAATGTATACATACCAATCCCAGTCTCTCAACTCCTCCCACCACCCCCCCCAACAGCTTTCCCCCCTTGTTGTCCATACGTTTGTTGTCTACATCTGTTGCTCTATTTATGCCTTGCAAAATGGTTAATCTGTACAGGTTTTCTAGGTTCCACATATATGCATGAATATACAAGATTTGTTTTTCTCTTTCTGACTTACTTCACTCTGTATGACAGTCTCTAGATGCATCGACGTCTCTACAAATGACCCAATTTCATTCCTTTTCATGGCTTAGTAATATTCCATTTTATATATGTACCACGGCTTTATGCATTCGTCTGTCTGTGGGCATTTAGGTTGCTTCCATTACCTCGATATTGTAAATAGTGATGCAATGAACATTGCGGTGAATGTCTCTTTTTGATTTATGGTTTTGTCTGGGTATATGTCCAGTACTGGGATTGCTGTATCATATGGTAATTCTATTGTTAGTTTCTTAAGAAATTCCATATTGTTCTCCATAGTGACTGTATCAATTTATATTCCCAACAATAGTGGAAGAGGGTTCCTTTTCTCCACACCCTTTCCAGCATTTTTTGCTTGTAGATTTTCTATGATGCCTATTCTACCAGGTGTAAGGTGATACCTCATTGTTGAATCCATTTTGTTGAGCAAGGGGTAGGTCTTGTCTATTCCATATTTGGCTTATGGAACGGTATCTGTGCTAATTTCAAATTCTGGTTTAATGCAGCACCCCAACTCACCTTCCCCCTTAAGCAAGCATAAGTTAGTTTTCTAAACTTGAGACCCTGTTCTGTTTTGTAATTCAGTTCATGTGTAGCCAAGTTCACATTCCGTGTATTAGTGATACCTTATGATGTTTCTTTTTCTGTGTGACTTATTTCACTTAGAATCATCGTGCCTCAATCCACTCATTATGCTGGTACGGGCCTGGTGACATAGATTTCATTGCTGAGTGGTATTCTGTTGTACATAAGTACCGCAACTTCTTTATCCATTATTTGCTCTCTGGGATATTTAACTTGTGCCGTAGAAGAGATTCCAGTAAAAAGAACCGTCCCAACCTTTGGGGTGGCTGTGTCTTTTAGATTTTAAATTAACTAAGCAATAGGACCATAAGTGGAAGTGCCCTAGGCTCTGTTGCTTTGTTTTTTAGATGTTTCAGGAAACACCATACACTTCTCCTGAGTGGCTGTTGGCAATTTACATCCCGCCCATCAGCATAACAAGGCTCCCAGTTCTCCATGGCCTGTATTGCCTTTCTGGATTTTACACTTTTTTCAGATGGCCTTTTGACCGGGGGGAAGTGAGACTTCATTGTAGTGCAGATTTCCTTTGCAAGCTTGCTTGGTTGGCCAAAAAGGGCGTATGCGTTTTTTCCTGAATATATTCAGGAAAAAACGCATACGCCCTTTTTGGCCAAGTGCATCATTGTGGACGTTCTGCCTCTTTTCCTATGCTTTAAATGCAATTCCAGTCTACCTCCTGAAATCGGTTTCCTGCAATTCTGCCCCGCTTTCAAGGCCTCTTGGCAGCCTTACTTCAGTATATTTTTGGACGATAGCTGTCATTTATAACTCTGCAGGTTTGTGAATTACAGTGCCCCTGAGCTCCTTTCTTCAACTCGCTTTCTCGTGAGCTGGCCGCAACACCGCAGGATTGCTTCAGGCCCTAATCTGATTCTGGCACGGCACGCTGAGCCTTTGGTTAATTCCTCTTCCTGGTGCGAAATGAGAGTTAAATTTGCCCGTCCAGACACCTCCATCTAGTCTGTCATTGGTTCTCCCTATTCCTGTTCATCTTCCGCAGAAATTGCAAACTGGGCCAAACAGGAGGTTAAAGGCAGTGACTCTCCAAGTAGGGAGAGTGTTAGTAAAGCGTCTGGCATGTTGCACCCGAGTACCAGGGGATGAAAACTGAGACATATTGGAACACATCTCCTGATCACACGGTTGATCATACTCTGGGTTCCACGTGCATGTTTACCTGAAGGAAGAATACCTTAAACCTGGAGAGTTGAGACCGGTGGAATGGGTACCGTGCAATATGATTTCAAAGGGTCTTCATTTGCTCAGCGAACCTCTCCAATCCTATCACTGCTGCGTTTATGGCCCTGTACACATGCTTGATTCTCTTTCGGAGACATAGCAATCCATAGGTTTTAAGATACTTCCTAGTCAGGTACATTCTTAGGCGTTTAATATGGGGTGTTGAGTCCATTTCGTTGCGCAAGGAGTAGCTCTTGTCTATTCCATATTTGGCTTAAGGAACTTTATCTGTGCTCATTTCAATCTCTGGTTTTATGCAGCACCCCAACTCACCTTTCCCCTTAAGCAAGCATAAGTTGGTTTTCTAAATTTGAGACCCTGTTCTGTTTCGTAATTCAGTTCCTATGTAGCCAAGTTTACATTCCGTGTATTAGTGATATCCTATGATGTTTGTTTTTCTGTGAGACTTATTTCAGTTAGAATCACCGTACCTGAATCCACTCATTATGCTGCTACGGGCCTGATGACATAGATTTCCTTGCTGAGTGATATTGCATTGTACGTAAGTACCAAAACTTCTTTATCCATTTTTCACTTTCTGCGATATTGAACTTGTACCATAAATGAGTTTCTTATAAACAGACCCGTCCTAACCATTTGGGTGGCTCTGTCTTTTTGATTTTAATTTCCCTATGCTATAGGACCATAAATTGAAGTGCCCTAGGCTCTGTTGCTTTGTTTTTTAGATGTTTCAGGAAACACCATACACTTCTCCAGAATGGCTGTTGGCAATTTAAATCACGCCCAGCAGCATAACAAGGCTCCCAGTTCTCCATGGCCTGTCCTGCCTTTCTGGATTTTACACTTTTTTCAGATGGTCCTTTTCACCGGGGAGAAGTGAGACTTCATTGTAGTGCAGATTTCCTTTGCAAGCTTGCTTGGTTGGCCAAAAAGGGCGTATGCGTTTTTTCCTGAATATATTCAGGAAAAAACGCATACGCCCTTTTTGGCCAACTGCATCATTGTGGACGTTCTGCCTCTTTTCCTATGCTTTAAATGCAATTCCAGTGTACCTCCTGAAATCGGTTTCCTGCAATTCTGCCCCGCTTTCAAGTCCTCTTGGCAGCCTTACTTCAGTATATTTTTGGACGATAGCTGTCATTTATAACTCTGCAGGTTTGTGAATTACAGTGCCCCTGAGCTCCTTTCTTCAAGTCGCTTTCTCGTGAGCTGGCCACAACACCGCAGGATTGCTTCAGGCCCTAATCTGGTTCCGGCACGGCACGCTGAGCCTTTGGTTAATTCCTCTTCCTGGTGCGAAATGAGAGTTAAATTTGCCCGTCCAGACACCTCCATCTAGTCTGTCATTGGTTCTCCCTATTCCTGTTCATCTTCCGCAGAAATTGAAAACTGGGCCAAACAGGAGGTTAAAGGCAGTGACTCTCCAAGTAGGGAGAGTTTTAGTAAAGCGTCTGGCATGTTGCACCCGAGTACCATGGGATGAAAACTGAGACATATTGGAACACATCTCCCGATCACACGGTTGATCATACTCTGGGTTCCACGTGCATGTTTAGCTGAAGGAAGAATACCTTAAACCTGGAGAGTTGAGACCGGTGGAATGGGTACCATGCAATATGATTTCAAAGGGTCTTCATTTGCTCACCGAACCTCTCCAATCCTATCACTGCTGCGTTTATGCCCCTGTACACACGCTTGATTCTCTTTCGGAGACATAGCAATCCATAGGTTTTAAGATACTTCCTAGTCAGGTACATTCTTAGGCGTTTAATATGGGGTGTTAAGTCCATTTCGTTGAGCAAGGAGTAGCTCTTGTCTATTCCATATTTGGCTTAAGGAACTTTATCTGTGCTCATTTCAATCTCTGGTTTTATGCAGCACCCCAACTCACCTTTCCCCTTAAGCAAGCATAAGTTGGGTTTCTAAATTTGAGACCCTGTTCTGTTTTGTAATTCAGTTCTTGTGTAGCCAAGTTTACATTCCGTGTATTAGTGATACCTTATGATGTTTCTTTTTCTGTGAGACTTATTTCAGTTAGAATCATCGTACCTGAATCCACTCATTATGCTGCTATGGGCCTGATGACATAGATTTCCTTGCTGAGTGATACTGCATTGTACGTAAGTACCACAACTTCTTTATCCATTTTTCACTTTCTGCGATATTGAACTTGTACCGTAAATGAGTTTCTTATAAACAGAGCCGCCCCAACCTTTTGGTTGGCTCTGTCTTTTTGATTTTAATTTCCCTAAGCTATAGGACCATAAGTGGAAGTGCCCTAGGCTCTGTTGCTTTGTTTTTTAGAAGTTTCAGGAAACACCATACACTTCTCCAGAATGGCTGTTGGCAATTTAAATCACGCCCAGCAGCATAACAAGGCCCCCAGTTCTCCATGGCCTGTCCTGCCTTTCTGGATTTTACACTTTTTTCAGATGGCCCTTTTGACCGGGGGGAAGTGCGACTTCATTGTAGTGCAGATTTCCTTTGCAAGCTTGCTTGGTTGGCCAAAAAGGGCGTATGCGTTTTTTTCTGAATATATTCAGGAAAAAACGCATACGCCCTTTTTGGCCAAGTGCATCATTGTGGACGTTCTGCCTCTTTTCCTATGCTTTAAATGCAATTCCAGTCTACCTCCTGAAATCGGTTTCCTGCAATTCTGCCCCGCTTTCAAGTCCTCTTGGCAGCCTTACTTCAGTATATTTTTGGACGATAGCTGTCATTTATAACTCTGCAGGTTTGTGAATTACAGTGCCCCTGAGCTCCTTTCTTCAACTCGCTCTCTCGTGAGCTGGCCGCAACACCGCAAGATTGCTTCAGGCCCTAATCTGGTTCCGACACGGCACGCTCAGCCTTTGGTTAATTCCTCTTCCTGGTGGGAAATGAGAGTTAAATTTGTCCGTCCAGACAGCTCCAGCTAGTCTCTCATTGGTTCTCCCTATTCCTGTTCATCTTCCGCAGAAATTGCAAACTGGGCCAAACAGGAGGTTAAAGGCACTGACTCTGCAAGTAGGGAGAGTGTTAGTAAAGAATCTGGAATGTTGCACCCGAGTACCAGGGGACGAAAACTGACACATATTGGAACACGTCTCCCGATCACACGGTTGATCATACTCTGGGTTCCACATGCATGTTTTAGCTGAAGGAAGAATACCTTAAACCTGGAGAGTTGAGACCCGTGGAATGGGTACCATGCAATATGACTTCAAAGGGTCCTCATTTGCTCACCAAACCTCTCCAGTTTTATCACTGCTGCGTTTATGCCCCTGTACACACGCTTGATTCTCTTTCGGAGACATAGCATTCCCTAGGTTTTAAGCTACTTCGTAGTCAGGTACATTCTTAGGCGTTTAATATGGGGTGATGAGTCCGTTTCGTTGAGCAAGGAGTAGCTGTTGTCTATTCCATATTTGGCTTAAGGAACTTTATCTGTGCTCATTTCAATCTCTGGTTTTATGCAGCACCCCAACTCACCTTTCCCCTTAAGCAAGCATAAGTTGGTTTTCTAAATTTGAGACCCTGTTCTGTTTTGTAATTCAGATCCTGTGTAGCCAAGTTTACATTCCGTGTATTAGTGATATCTTATGATGTTTCTTTTTCTGTGTGACTTATTTCAGTTAGAATCATAATACCTGAATCCACTCATTATGCTGCTACGGGCCTGATGACATAGATTTCATTGCTGAGTGATACTGCATTGTACGTAAGTACCACAACTTCTTTATCCATTTTTCACTTTCTGCGATATTGAACTTGTACCGTAAACCAGGTTCTTGTAAACAGAGCCGTCCCAACCTTTGGGGTGGCTGTGTCTTTTTGATTTTAATTTCCCTAAGCTATAGGACCATAAGTGGAAGTGCCCTAGGCTCTGTTGCTTTGTTTTTTAGATGTTTCAGGAAACACCATACACTTCTCCCGAGTGGCTGTTGGCAATTGACATCCCGCCCATCAGCATAACAAGGTTCCCAGTTCTCCATGGCCTGTCCTGCCTTTCTGGAGTTTACACTTTTTTCAGATGGCCCTTTTGACCGGGGGGAAGTGAGACTTCATTGTAGTGCAGATTTCCTTTGCAAGCTTGCTTGGTTGGCCAAAAAGGGCGTATGCGTTTTTTCCTGAATATATTCAGGAAAAAACGCATACGCCCTTTTTGGCCAAGTGCATCATTGTGGACGTTCTGCCTCTTTTCCTATGCTTTAAATGCAATTCCAGTCTACCTCCTGAAATCGGTTTCCTGCAATTCTGCCCCGCTTTCAAGTCCTCTTGGCAGCCTTACTTCAGTATATTTTTGGACGATAGCTGTCATTTATAACTCTGCAGTTTTGTGAATTACAGTGCCCCTGAGCTCCTTTCTTCAACTCGCTTTCCCGTGAGCTGGCCGCAACACCGCAGGATTGCTTCAGGCCCTAATCTGGTTCCGGCACTGCACGCTGAGCCTTTGGTTAATTCCTCTTCCTGGTGGGAAAAGAGAGTTAAATTTGCCCGTCCAGACACCTCCTGCTGGTCTCTCAATTGTTCTCCCTATTCCTGTTCATCTTCCACAGAAATTGCAAACTGGGCCAAACAGGAGGTTAAAGGCACTCACTCTCCAAGTCGGGAGAGTTTTAGTAAAGCGTCTGGCATGTTGCACCTGAGTAACAGGGAACGAAATGTGAGACACATTTGAACATGTTTCTCGATCACATGGTGGATCAAACTCTGGGTTCCACATGCATGTTTTAGCTGAAGGAAGTATCCCTTAAACCTGGAGAGTTGAGACCCATGGAATGGGTACCATGCAATATGACTTCAAAGGTCTTCATTTGCTCACCGAACCTCACCAAACTTATGAGCCCCAAGTGTCCAGCCTTATGTGTCACCCAGCTCTGGGTGTAGATGTGGTAAATGCAGGTTGCATCAGAAGCCTTGAATGAATTACTTAAGTATTTCTCTCTATTTCACTGTCATTGTGTTTTGTTTAAGAAATTTATTTTTATTATGGGATTTACCTGATTTTCAGTGCTTTAATGCCGCTGTACACACTCTTGATTCTCTTACAGAGATATATAAATCCATAGGTTTTATGATTCTTACTAGTCAGGTATATGCCTAGGCGTTGAATATGGGGTGTTGAGTCCATTTCGTTGAGCAAGGAGTAGCTCTTGTCTATTCCATATTTGGCTTAAGGAACTTTATCTGTGCTCATTTCAATCTCTGGTTTTATGCAGCACCCCAACTCACCTTTCCCCTTAAGCAAGCATAAGTTGGGTTTCTAAATTTGAGACCCTGTTCTGTTTTGTAATTCAGTTCTTGTGTAGCCAAGTTTACATTCCGTGTATTAGTGATACCTTATGATGTTTCTTTTTCTGTGAGACTTATTTCAGTTAGAATCATCGTACCTGAATCCACTCATTATGCTGCTATGGGCCTGATGACATAGATTTCCTTGCTGAGTGATACTGCATTGTACGTAAGTACCACAACTTCTTTATCCATTTTTCACTTTCTGCGATATTGAACTTGTACCGTAAACCAGGTTCTTGTAAACAGAGCCGTCCCAACCTTTGTGGTGGCTGTGTCTTTTTGATTTTAATTTCCCTAAGCTATAGGACCATAATTGGAAGTGCCCTAGGCTCTGTTGCTTTGTTTTTTAGATGTTTCAGGAAACACCATACACTTCTCCAGAGTGGCTGTTGGCAATTTACATCCCGCCCATCAGCATAACAAGGCTCCCAGTTCTCCATGGCCTGTCCTGCCTTTCTGCATTTTATACATTTTTCAGATGGCCCTTTTGACCGGGGGGAAGTAAGACTTCATTGTAGTGCAGATTTCCTTTGCAAGCTTGCTTGGTTGGCCAAAAAGGGCGTATGCGTTTTTTCCTGAATATATTCAGGAAAAAACGCATACGCCCTTTTTGGCCAAGTGCATCATTGTGGACGTTCTGCCTCTTTTCCTATGCTTTAAATGCAATTCCAGTCTACCTCCTGAAATCGGTTTCCTGCAATTCTGCCCCGCTTTCAAGTCCTCTTGGCAGCCTTACTTCAGTATATTTTTGGACGATAGCTGTCATTTATAACTCTGCAGGTTTGTGAATTACAGTGCCCCTGAGCTCCTTTCTTCAAGTCGCTTTCTCGTGAGCTGGCCACAACACCGCAGGATGGCTTCAGGCCCTAATCTGGTTCCGGCACGGCACGCTGAGCCTTTGGTTAATTCCTCTTCCTGGTGGGAAATGAGAGTTAAATTTGCCCGTCCAGACACCTCCAGCTAGTCTGTCATTGGTTCTCCCTATTCCTGTTCATCTTCCGCAGAAATTGCAAACTGGGCCAAACAGGAGGTTAAAGGCACTGACTCTCCAAGTCGGGAGAGTGTTAGTAAAGCGTCTGGAATGTTGCACCCGAGTACCAGGGGACGAAAACTGAGACATATTGGAACACGTCTCCCGATCACACGGTTGATCATACTCTGGGTTCCACATGCATGTTTTAGCTGAAGGAAGAATACCTTAAACCTGGAGAGTTGAGACCCGTGGAATGGGTTCCATGCAATATGACTTCAAAGGGTCTTCATTTGCTCACCGAACCTCTCCAGTCCTATCACTGCTGCGTTTATGCCCCTGTACACACGCTTGATTCTCTTTCGGAGACATAGCAATCCATAGGTTTTAAGATACTTCCTAGTCAGGTACACTCTTAGGCATTTAATATGGGGTGTTGAGTCCATTTCGTTGAGCAAGGAGTAGCTCTTGTCTATTCCATATTTGGCTTAAGGAACTTTATCTGTGCTCATTTCAATCTCTGGTTTTATGCAGCACCCCAACTCACCTTTCCCCTTATCAAGCATAAGTTGGTTTTCCAAATTTGAGACCCTGTTCTGTTTTGTAATTCAGTTCCTGTGTAGCCAAGTTTACATTCCGTGTATTAGTGATATCTTATGATGTTTCTTTTTCTGTGAGACTTATTTCAGTTAGAATCATCGTACCTGAATCCACTCATTATGCTGCTACGGGCCTGATGACATAGATTTCCTTGCTGAGTGATACTGCATTGTACGTAAGTACCACAACTTCTTTATCCATTTTTCACTTTCTGCGATATTGAACTTGTACCGTAAACCAGGTTCTTGTAAACAGAGCCGTCCCAACCTTTGTGGTGGCTGTGTCTTTTTGATTTTAATTTCCCTAAGCTATAGGACCATAATTGGAAGTGCCCTAGGCTCTGTTGCTTTGTTTTTTAGATGTTTCAGGAAACACCATACACTTCTCCAGAGTGGCTGTTGGCAATTTACATCCCGCCCATCAGCATAACAAGGCTCCCAGTTCTCCATGGCCTGTCCTGCCTTTCTGCATTTTATACATTTTTCAGATGGCCCTTTTGACCGGGGGGAATTGAGACTTCATTGTAGTGCAGATTTCCTTTGCAAGCTTGCTTGGTTGGCCAAAAAGGGCGTATGCGTTTTTTCCTGAATATATTCAGGAAAAAACGCATACGCCCTTTTTGGCCAAGTGCATCATTGTGGACGTTCTGCCTCTTTTCCTATGCTTTAAATGCAATTCCAGTCTACCTCCTGAAATCGGTTTCCTGCAATTCTGCCCCGCTTTCAAGTCCTCTTGGCAGCCTTACTTCAGTATATTTTTGGACGATAGCTGTCATTTATAACTCTGCAGGTTTGTGAATTACAGTGCCCCTGAGCTCCTTTCTTCAACTCGCTTTCTCGTGAGCTGGCCGCAACACCGCAGGATGGCTTCAGGCCCTATTCTGGTTCCGGCACGGCACGCTGAGCCTTTGGTTATTTCCTCTTCCTGGTGGGAAATGAGAGTTAAATTTGCCCGTCCAGACACCTCCATCTAGTCTGTCATTGGTTCTCCCTTTCCTGTTCATCTTCCGCAGAAATTGCAAACTGGGCCAAACAGAAGGTTAAAGGCACTGACTCTCCAAGTCGGGAGAGTGTTAGTAAAGCGTCTGGAATGTTGCACCCGAGTACCAGGGGACGAAAACTGACACATATTGGAACACGTCTCCCGATCACACGGTTGATCATACTCTGGGTTCCACATGCATGTTTTAGCTGAAGGAAGAATACCTTAAACCTGGAGAGTTGAGACCCGTGGAATGGGTACCATGCAATATGACTTCAAAGGGTCTTCATTTGCTCACCGAACCTCTCCAATCCTATCACTGCTGCCTTTATGCCCCTGTACACACGCTTGATTCTCTTTCAGAGACATAGCAATCCATAGGTTTTAAGATACTTCCTAGTGAGGTACACACATAGGCATTTAATATGAGGTGTTGAATCCAATTCGTTGAGCAAGGAGTAGCTCTTGTCTATTCCATATTTGGCTTAAGGAACTTTATCTGTGCTCATTTCAATCTCTGGTTTTACGTATCACCCCAACTCACCTTTCCCCTTAAGCAAGCATAAGTTGGGTTTCTAAATTTGAGACCCTGTTCTGTTTTGTAATTCAGTTCCTGTGTAGCCAAGTTTACATTCCGTGTATTAGTGATATCTTATGATGTTTCTTTTCCTGTGTGACTTATTTCAGTTAGAATCATCATACCTGAATCCACTCATTATGCTGCTACGGGCCTGATGACATAGATTTCATTGCTGAGTGATACTGCATTGTACGTAAGTACCACAACTTCTTTATCCATTTTTCACTTTCTGCGATATTGAACTTGTACCGTAAACCAGGTTCTTGTAAACAGAGCCGTCCCAACCTTTGGGGTGGCTGTGTCTTTTGATTTTAATTTCCCTAAGCTATAGGACCATAAGTGGAAGTGCCCTAGGCTCTGTTGCTTTGTTTTTTAGATGTTTCAGGAAACACCATACACTTCTCCAGAGTGGCTGTTGGCAATTTACATCCCGCCCATCAGCATAACAAGGCTCCCAGTTCTCCATGGCCTGTCCTGCCTTTCTGGATTTTACACTTTTTTCAGATGGCCCTTTTGACCGGGGGGAAGTGAGACTTCACTGTAGTGCAGATTTCCTTTGCAAGCTTGCTTGGTTGGCCAAAAAGGGCGTATGCGTTTTTTCCTGAATATATTCAGGAAAAAACGCATACGCCCTTTTTGGCCAAGTGCATCATTGTGGACGTTCTGCCTCTTTTCCTATGCTTTAAATGCAATTCCAGTCTACCTCCTGAAATCGGTTTCCTGCAATTCTGCCCCGCTTTCAAGTCCTCTTGGCGGCCTTACTTCAGTATATTTTTGGACGATAGCTGTCATTTATAACTCTGCAGGTTTGTGAATTACAGTGCCCCTGAGCTCCTTTCTTCAAGTCGCTTTCTCGTGAGCTGGCCACAACACCGCAGGATGGCTTCAGGCCCTAATCTGGTTCCGGCACGGCACGCTGAGCCTTTGGTTAATTCCTCTTCCTGGTGGGAAATGAGAGTTAAATTTGCCCGTCCAGACACCTCCAGCTAGTCTGTCATTGGTTCTCCCTATTCCTGTTCATCTTCCGCAGAAATTGCAAACTGGGCCAAACAGGAGGTTAAAGGCACTGACTCTCCAAGTCGGGAGAGTGTTAGTAAAGCGTCTGGAATGTTGCACCCGAGTACCAGGGGACGAAAACTGAGACATATTGGAACACGTCTCCCGATCACACGGTTGATCATACTCTGGGTTCCACATGCATGTTTTAGCTGAAGGAAGAATACCTTAAACCTGGAGAGTTGAGACCCGTGGAATGGGTTCCATGCAATATGACTTCAAAGGGTCTTCATTTGCTCACCGAACCTCTCCAGTCCTATCACTGCTGCGTTTATGCCCCTGTACACACGCTTGATTCTCTTTCGGAGACATAGCAATCCATAGGTTTTAAGATACTTCCTAGTCAGGTACACTCTTAGGCATTTAATATGGGGTGTTGAGTCCATTTCGTTGAGCAAGGAGTAGCTCTTGTCTATTCCATATTTGGCTTAAGGAACTTTATCTGTGCTCATTTCAATCTCTGGTTTTATGCAGCACCCCAACTCACCTTTCCCCTTATCAAGCATAAGTTGGTTTTCCAAATTTGAGACCCTGTTCTGTTTTGTAATTCAGTTCCTGTGTAGCCAAGTTTACATTCCGTGTATTAGTGATATCTTATGATGTTTCTTTTTCTGTGAGACTTATTTCAGTTAGAATCATCGTACCTGAATCCACTCATTATGCTGCTACGGGCCTGATGACATAGATTTCCTTGCTGAGTGATACTGCATTGTACGTAAGTACCACAACTTCTTTATCCATTTTTCACTTTCTGCGATATTGAACTTGTACCGTAAACCAGGTTCTTGTAAACAGAGCCGTCCCAACCTTTGGGGTGGCTGTGTCTTTTTGATTTTAATTTCCCTAAGCTATAGGACCATAATTGGAAGTGCCCTAGGCTCTGTTGCTTTGTTTTTTAGATGTTTCAGGAAACACCATACACTTCTCCAGAGTGGCTGTTGGCAATTTACATCCCGCCCATCAGCATAACAAGGCTCCCAGTTCTCCATGGCCTGTCCTGCCTTTCTGCATTTTATACATTTTTCAGATGGCCCTTTTGACCGGGGGGAATTGAGACTTCATTGTAGTGCAGATTTCCTTTGCAAGCTTGCTTGGTTGGCCAAAAAGGGCGTATGCGTTTTTTCCTGAATATATTCAGGAAAAAACGCATACGCCCTTTTTGGCCAAGTGCATCATTGTGGACGTTCTGCCTCTTTTCCTATGCTTTAAATGCAATTCCAGTCTACCTCCTGAAATCGGTTTCCTGCAATTCTGCCCCGCTTTCAAGTCCTCTTGGCAGCCTTACTTCAGTATATTTTTGGACGATAGCTGTCATTTATAACTCTGCAGGTTTGTGAATTACAGTGCCCCTGAGCTCCTTTCTTCAACTCGCTTTCTCGTGAGCTGGCCGCAACACCGCAGGATGGCTTCAGGCCCTATTCTGGTTCCGGCACGGCACGCTGAGCCTTTGGTTATTTCCTCTTCCTGGTGGGAAATGAGAGTTAAATTTGCCCGTCCAGACACCTCCATCTAGTCTGTCATTGGTTCTCCCTTTCCTGTTCATCTTCCGCAGAAATTGCAAACTGGGCCAAACAGAAGGTTAAAGGCACTGACTCTCCAAGTCGGGAGAGTGTTAGTAAAGCGTCTGGAATGTTGCACCCGAGTACCAGGGGACGAAAACTGACACATATTGGAACACGTCTCCCGATCACACGGTTGATCATACTCTGGGTTCCACATGCATGTTTTAGCTGAAGGAAGAATACCTTAAACCTGGAGAGTTGAGACCCGTGGAATGGGTACCATGCAATATGACTTCAAAGGGTCTTCATTTGCTCACCGAACCTCTCCAATCCTATCACTGCTGCGTTTATGCCCCTGTACACACGCTTGATTCTCTTTCAGAGACATAGCAATCCATAGGTTTTAAGATACTTCCTAGTCAGGTACACACATAGGCATTTAATATGAGGTGTTGAATCCAATTCGTTGAGCAAGGAGTAGCTCTTGTCTATTCCATATTTGGCTTAAGGAACTTTATCTGTGCTCATTTCAATCTCTGGTTTTACGTATCACCCCAACTCACCTTTCCCCTTAATTAAGCATAAGTTGGGTTTCTAAATTTGAGACCCTGTTCTGTTTTGTAATTCAGTTCCTGTGTAGCCAAGTTTACATTCCGTGTATTAGTGATATCTTATGATGTTTCTTTTCCTGTGTGACTTATTTCAGTTAGAATCATCATACCTGAATCCACTCATTATGCTGCTACGGGCCTGATGACATAGATTTCATTGCTGAGTGATACTGCATTGTACGTAAGTACCACAACTTCTTTATCCATTTTTCACTTTCTGCGATATTGAACTTGTACCGTAAACCAGGTTCTTGTAAACAGAGCCGTCCCAACCTTTGGGGTGGCTGTGTCTTTTGATTTTAATTTCCCTAAGCTATAGGACCATAAGTGGAAGTGCCCTAGGCTCTGTTGCTTTGTTTTTTAGATGTTTCAGGAAACACCATACACTTCTCCAGAGTGGCTGTTGGCAATTTACATCCCGCCCATCAGCATAACAAGGCTCCCAGTTCTCCATGGCCTGTCCTGCCTTTCTGGAGTTTACACTTTTTTCAGATGGCCCTTTTGACCGGGGGGAAGTGAGACTTCACTGTAGTGCAGATTTCCTTTGCAAGCTTGCTTGGTTGGCCAAAAAGGGCGTATGCGTTTTTTCCTGAATATATTCAGGAAAAAACGCATACGCCCTTTTTGGCCAAGTGCATCATTGTGGACGTTCTGCCTCTTTTCCTATGCTTTAAATGCAATTCCAGTCTACCTCCTGAAATCGGTTTCCTGCAATTCTGCCCCGCTTTCAAGTCCTCTTGGCGGCCTTACTTCAGTATATTTTTGGACGATAGCTGTCATTTATAACTCTGCAGGTTTGTGAATTACAGTGCCCCTGAGCTCCTTTCTTCAAGTCGCTTTCTCGTGAGCTGGCCACAACACCGCAGGATGGCTTCAGGCCCTAATCTGCTTCCGGCACGGCACGCTGAGCCTTTGGTTAATTCCTCTTCCTGGTGGGAAATGAGAGTTAAATTTGCCCGTCCAGACACCTCCAGCTAGCCTGTCATTGGTTCTCCCTATTCCTGTTCATCTTCCGCAGAAATTGCAAACTGGGCCAAACAGGAGGTTAAAGGCACTGACTCTCCAAGTCGGGAGAGTGTTAGTAAAGCGTCTGGAATGTTGCACCCGAGTACCAGGGGACGAAAACTGAGACATATTGGAACACGTCTCCCGATCACACGGTTGATCATACTCTGGGTTCCACATGCATGTTTTAGCTGAAGGAAGAATACCTTAAACCTGGAGAGTTGAGACCCGTGGAATGGGTTCCATGCAATATGACTTCAAAGGGTCTTCATTTGCTCACCGAACCTCTCCAGTCCTATCACTGCTGCGTTTATGCCCCTGTACACACGCTTGATTCTCTTTCGGAGACATAGCAATCCATAGGTTTTAAGATACTTCCTAGTCAGGTACACTCTTAGGCATTTAATATGGGGTGTTGAGTCCATTTCATTGAGCAAGGAGTAGCTCTTGTCTATTCCATATTTGGCTTAAGGAACATTATCTGTGCTCATTTCAATCTCTGGTTTTATGCAGCACCCCAACTCACCTTTCCCCTTATCAAGCATAAGTTGGTTTTCCAAATTTGAGACCCTGTTCTGTTTTGTAATTCAGTTCCTGTGTAGCCAAGTTTACATTCCGTGTATTAGTGATATCTTATGATGTTTCTTTTTCTGTGTGACTTATTTCAGTTAGAATCATCATACCTGAATCCACTCATTATGCTGCTACAGGCCTGATGACATAGATTTCCTTGCTGAGTGATACTGCATTGTACGTAAGTACCACAACTTCTTTATCCATTTTTCACTTTCTGCGATATTGAACTTGTACCGTAAACCAGGTTCTTGTAAACAGAGCCGTCCCAACCTTTGGGGTGGCTGTGTCTTTTTGATTTTAATTTCCCTAAGCTATAGGACCATAAGTGGAAGTGCCCTAGGCTCTGTTGCTTTGTTTTTTAGATGTTTCAGGAAACACCATACACTTCTCCCGAGTGGCTGTTGGCAATTTACATCCCGCCCATCAGCATAACAAGGCTCCCAGTTCTCCATGGCCTGTCCTGCCTTTCTGGATTTTACACTTTTTTCAGATGGCCCTTTTGACCGGGGGGAAGTGAGACTTCATTGTAGTGCAGATTTCCTTTGCAAGCTTGCTTGGTTGGCCAAAAAGGGCGTATGCGTTTTTTCCTGAATATATTCAGGAAAAAACGCATACGCCCTTTTTGGCCAAGTGCATCATTGTGGACGTTCTGCCTCTTTTCCTATGCTTTAAATGCAATTCCAGTCTACCTCCTGAAATCGGTTTCCTGCAATTCTGCCCCGCTTTCAAGTCCTCTTGGCAGCCTTACTTCAGTATATTTTTGGACGATAGCTGTCATTTATAACTCTGCAGTTTTGTGAATTACAGTGCCCCTGAGCTCCTTTCTTCAACTCGCTTTCTCGTGAGCTGGCCGCAACACCGCAGGATGGCTTCAGGCCCTAATGTGGTTCCGGCACGGCATGCTGAGCCTTTGGTTAATTCCTCTTCCTGGTGGGAAATGAGAGTTCAATTTGCCCGTCCAGACACCCCCAGCTAGTCTCTCATTGGTTCTCCCTATTCCTGTTCATCTTCCGCAGAAATTGCAAACTGGGCCAAACAGGAGGTTAAAGGCACTGACTCTCCAAGTCGGGAGAGTGTTAGTAAAGCGTCTGGAATGTTGCACCTGAGTACCAGGGGACGAAAACTGAGACATATTGGAACACGTCTCCCGATCACACGGTTGATCATACTCTGGCTTCCAAATGCATGTTTTAGCTGAAGGAAGAATACCTTAAACCTGGAGAGTTGAGACCCGTGGAATGGGTACCATGCAATATGACTTCAAAGGGTCTTCATTTGCTCACCGAACCTCTCCAATCCTATCACTGCTGCGTTTATGCCCCTGTACACACACTTGATTCTCTTTCAGAGACATAGCAATCCATAGGTTTTAAGATACTTCCTAGTCAGGTACACTCTTAGGCATTTAATATGGGGTGTTGAGTCCATTTCGTTGAGCAAGGAGTAGCTCTTGTCTATTCCATATTTGGCTTAAGGAACTTTATCTGTGCTCATTTCAATCTCTGGTTTTATGCAGCACCCCAACTCACCTTTCCCCTTAAGCAAGCATAAGTTGGGTTTCTAAATTAGAGACCCTGTTCTGTTTTGCAATTCAGTTCCTGTGTAGCCAAGTTTACATTCCGTGTATTAGTGATATCTTATGATGTTTCTTTTTCTGTGTGACTTATTTCAGTTAGAATCATCGTACCTGAATCCACTCATTATGCTGCTACGGGCCTGATGACATAGATTTCATTGCTGAATGATATTGCATTGTACGTAAGTACCACAACTTCTTTATCCATTTTTCACTTTCTGCGATATTGAACTTGTACCGTAAACCAGGTTCTTGTAAACAGAGCCGTCCCAACCTTTGGGGTGGCTGTGTCTTTTGATTTTAATTTCCCTAAGCTATAGGACCATAAGTGGAAGTGCCCTAGGCTCTGTTGCTTTGTTTTTTAGATGTTTCAGGAAACACCATACACTTCTCCCGAGTGGCTGTTGGCAATTTACATCCCGCCCATCAGCATAACAAGGCTCCCAGTTCTCCATGGCCTGTCCTGCCTTTCTGGATTTTACACTTTTTTCAGATGGCCCTTTTGACCGGGGGGAAGTGAGACTTCATTGTAGTGCAGATTTCCTTTGCAACCTTGCTTGGTTGGCCAAAAAGGGCGTATGCGTTTTTTCCTGAATATATTCAGGAAAAAACGCATACGCCCTTTTTGGCCAAGTGCATCATTGTGGACGTTCTGCCTCTTTTCCTATGCTTTAAATGCAATTCCTGTCTACCTCCTGAAATCGGTTTCCTGCAATTCTGCCCCGCTTTCAAGTCCTCTTGGCAGCCTTACTTCAGTATATTTTTGGACGATAGCTGTCATTTATAACTCTGCAGGTTTGTGAATTACAGTGCCCCTGAGCTCCTTTCTTCAACTCGTTTTCTCGTGAGCTGGCCGCAACACCGCAGGATGGCTTCAGGCCCTAATCTGGTTCCGGCACTGCACGCTGAGCCTTTGGTTAATTCCTCTTCCTGGTGGGAAATGAGAGTTAAATTTGCCCGTCCAGACACCTCCAGCTAGTCTGTCATTGGTTCTCCCTATTCCTGTTCATCTTCCGCAGAAATTGCAAACTGGGCCAAACAGGAGGTTAAAGGCACTGACTCTCCAAGTCGGGAGAGTGTTAGTAAAGCGTCTGGAATGTTGCACCCGAGTACCAGGGGACGAAAACTGAGACGTATTGGAACACGTCTCCCGATCACACGGTTGATCATACTCTGGGTTCCACATGCATGTTTTAGCTGAAGGAAGAATACCTTAAACCTGGAGAGTTGAGACCCGTGGAATGGGTACCATGCAATATGACTTCAAAGGGTCTTCATTTGCTCACCGAACCTCTCCAATCCTATCACTGCTGCGTTTATGCCCCTGTACACACACTTGATTCTCTTTCAGAGACATAGCAATCCATAGGTTTTAAGATACTTCCTAGTCAGGTACACTCTTAGGCATTTAATATGGGGTGTTGAGTCCATTTCGTTGAGCAAGGAGTAGCTCTTGTCTATTCCATATTTGGCTTAAGGAACTTTATCTGTGCTCATTTCAATCTCTGGTTTTATGCAGCACCCCAACTCACCTTTCCCCTTAAGCAAGCATAAGTTGGGTTTCTAAATTTGAGACCCTGTTCTGTTTTGTAATTCAGTTCCTGTGTAGCCAAGTTTACATTCCGTGTATTAGTGATATCTTATGATGTTTCTTTTCCTGTGTGACTTATTTCAGTTAGAATCATCGTACCTGAATCCACTCATTATGCTGCTACGGGCCTGATGACATAGATTTCATTGCTGAGTGATACTGCATTGTACGTAAGTACCACAACTTCTTTATCCATTTTTCACTTTCTGCGATATTGAACTTGTACCGTAAACCAGGTTCTTGTAAACAGAGCCGTCCCAACCTTTGGGGTGGCTGTGTCTTTTGATTTTAATTTCCCTAAGCTATAGGACCATAAGTGGAAGTGCCCTAGGCTCTGTTGCTTTGTTTTTTAGATGTTTCAGGAAACACCATACAGTTCTCCGGAGTGGCTGTTGTCAATTTACATCCCGCCCATCAGCATAACAAGGCTCCCAGTTCTCCATGGCCTGTCCTGCCTTTCTGGATTTTACACTTTTTTCAGATGGCCCTTTTGACCAGGGGGAAGTGAGACGTCATTGTAGTGCAGATTTCCTTTGCAAGCTTGCTTGGTTGGCCAAAAAGGGCGTATGCGTTTTTTCCTGAATATATTCAGGAAAAAACGCATACGCCCTTTTTGGCCAAGTGCATCATTGTGGACGTTCTGCCTCTTTTCCTATGCTTTAAATGCAATTCCAGTCTACCTCCTGAAATCGGTTTCCTGCAATTCTGCCCCGCTTTCAAGTCCTCTTGGCAGCCTTACTTCAGTATATTTTTGGACGATAGCTGTCATTTATAACTCTGCAGGTTTGTGAATTACAGTGCCCCTGAGCTCCTTTCTTCAACTCGCTTTCTCGTGAGCTGGCCGCAACCCTGCAGGATGGCTTCAGGCCCTAATCTGGTTCCGGCACGGCACGCTGAGCCTTTGGTTAATTGCTCTTCCTGGTGGGAAATGAGAGTTAAATTTGCCCGTCCAGACACCTCCAGCTAGTCTGTCATTGGTTCTCCCTATTCCTGTTCATCTTCCGCAGAAATTGCAAACTGGGCCAAACAGGAGGTTAAAGGCACTGACTCTCCAAGTCGGGAGAGTGTTAGTAAAGCGTCTGGAATGTTGCACCCGAGTACCAGGGGACGAAAACTGAGACATATTGGAACACGTCTCCCGATCACACGGTTGATCATACTCTGGGTTCCACATGCATGTTTTAGCTGAAGGAAGAATACCTTAAACCTGGAGAGTTGAGACCCGTGGAATGGGTACCATGCAATATGACTTCAAAGGGTCTTCATTTGCTCACCGAACCTCTCCAATCCTATCACTGCTGCGTTTATGCCCCTGTACACACACTTGATTCTCTTTCAGAGACATAGCAATCCATAGGTTTTAAGATACTTCCTAGTCAGGTACACTCTTAGGCATTTAATATGGGGTGTTGAGTCCATTTCGTTGAGCAAGGAGTAGCTCTTGTCTATTCCATATTTGGCTTAAGGAACTTTATCTGTGCTCATTTCAATCTCTGGTTTTATGCAGCACCCCAACTCACCTTTCCCCTTAAGCAAGCATAAGTTGGTTTTCTAAATTTGAGACCCTGTTCTGTTTTGTAATTCAGTTCCTGTGTAGCCAAGGTTACATTCCGTGTATTAGTGATATCTTATGATGTTTCTTTTTCTGTGTGACTTATTTCAGTTAGAATCATCGTACCTGAATCCACTCATTATGCTGCTACGGGCCTGATGACATAGATTTCATTGCTGAGTGATACTGCATTGTACGTAAGTACCACAACTTCTTTATCCATTTTTCACTTTCTGCGATATTGAACTTGTACCGTAAACCAGGTTCTTGTAAACGGAGCCGTCCCAACCTTTGGGGTGGCTGTGTCTTTTGATTTTAATTTCCCTAAGCTATAGGACCATAAGTGGAAGTGCCCTAGGCTCTGTTGCTTTGTTTTTTAGATGTTTCAGGAAACACCATACACTTCTCCCGAGTGGCTGTTGGCAATTTACATCCCGCCCATCAGCATAACAAGGCTCCCAGTTCTCCATGGCCTGTCCTGCCTTTCTGGATTTTACACTTTTTTCAGATGGCCCTTTGGACCGGGGGGAAGTGAGACTTCATTGTAGTGCAGATTTCCTTTGCAAGCTTGCTTGGTTGGCCAAAAAGGGCGTATGCGTTTTTTCCTGAATATATTCAGGAAAAAACGCATACGCCCTTTTTGGCCAAGTGCATCATTGTGGACGTTCTGCCTCTTTTCCTATGCTTTAAATGCAATTCCAGTCTACCTCCTGAAATCGGTTTCCTGCAATTCTGCCCCGCTTTCAAGTCCTCTTGGCAGCCTTACTTCAGTATATTTTTGGACGATAGCTGTCATTTATAACTCTGCAGGTTTGTGAATTACAGTGCCCCTGAGCTCCTTTCTTCAACTCGCTCTCTCGTGAGCTGGTCGCAACACCGCAGGATGGCTTCAGGCCCTAATCTGGTTCCGGCACGGCACGCTGAGCCTTTGGTTAATTCCTCTTCCTGGTGGGAAATGAGAGTTAAATTTGCCCGTCCAGACACCTCCAGCTAGTCTCTCATTGGTTCTCCCTATCCCTGTTCATCTTCCGCAGAAATTGCAAACTGGGCCAAACAGGAGGTTAAAGGCACTGACTCTCCAAGTCGGGAGAGTGTTAGTAAAGCGTCTGGAATGTTGCACCCGAGTACCAGGGGACGAAAACTGAGACATATTGGAACACGTCTCCCGATCACACGGTTGATCATACTCTGGGTTCCACATGCATGTTTTAGCTGAAGGAAGAATACCTTAAACCTGGAGAGTTGAGACCCGTGGAATGGGTACCATGCAATATGACTTCAAAGGGTCTTCATTTGCTCACCGAACCTCTCCAATCCTATCACTGCTGCGTTTATGCCCCTGTACACACACTTGATTCTCTTTCAGAGACATAGCAATCCATAGGTTTTAAGATACTTCCTAGTCAGGTACAC